>NC_092460.1:44692880-44992880 GCF_047495875.1 Pithys albifrons albifrons | reverse complement strand
TCTCTTCAGAAATGATAAAATCTTCAAAAACAGTCTTTAGGGAATCCCAAATCTTCATGGCAATTAAAGAATAAAAGGCTAAGAGATACCAGGGGAATTCTCTTAGGCCATCCTTGGCCCATCAAAACATGAGATTTGCACCACATTTCAAAAGGTTGTTTGGTTTATGTGTCCTTACAACCTGCCCATTATGGATACACCACACACTTCCTGGAAAATCCATTCCAGTCCTTAAAACTCCTTCCAGGTCATGCAGTTTTGCCCTAATATTTAGTTTAAAATTTCTGAGATAGTTTGAGGGTTTTTTGAATTCAAATGAAAAATATTTTTCAGAAAAGCCATCCTTGTCAGAACACTCCTATTTACCTTCTCCAATTCTTGATCTTGGCGATTCATCAGAGTTTTCCAGTGCTCATAGAGCTCAACATCCTTGTTTTGGATATCCTTTAGTGTCCCTTCTCTAAGCACCATTCCATCCTTCATTGCTATGATCTAGGAGAGAAAGCATCTGATAAACCCCAGAGCTCCCATAATCACTGCCCTGGATCCTGCAAGACTTTTCTCAGTATTGGTGACATTACCATTACGCACATTTCTGTGTCCATTTGATTCAACATTTTATTAATAATTTCTAAACTTTGTTGGCACAGCTCCTAAACTGAAACTGGAAAGCAAAGATTACCTGCCTTTATAAAAAGCACAGACAAAACAAAGTAAGTAATAGTCATATTTGCAATTAAATAAAAAATTAACCTTGATTCAATTTCAATTAAAAAACTCACATAAATAATGAAAAATAAAATAGTTTTTCCACTGTAAAACCTGTACTAGTTAAAGTGGCAGTAAGACACATGGCATAAGGAATTAAGGACAGAATGTAATGCAGAGAAAAGCAGTAGTCCCATCAAGTGTGATGGTGTTCACTCCAAGTGCATGTTCATCCTCATCAAATTGGCATCTTGGCAATGCTCCCCTTACCCAGTCAGCGTGGGGCAGGTACTGCAATTTATGTGTCACCAGCACAAGGGTCCTCTTGTCCTCTTGCAGAAACTTCAAAATCCCTTCCTGCATTAAATGATCACTTAAGTGAATGTCCAGTGCAGAGAATGGGTCATCCTGCAATCAAATCAAATATTGGAAAATATTACAGCAGGATACACAAGCAAGGTTTATTTCTAAAATGGTGGGTTTTTTTTTAAAAAAAGTATCTGTTATTGCTGATATTTCACCTCTGCACTACAAAACAGGGAGCTGGAATCCACTGATCTTCAGTTCATACCAATTGATTTTTAACTGATTTAATTAATAATTTTGATGGGAAACCAGCACAAAAAAATTAAAACAGAGTTAGCAACTCTTCTGATTTCCTCCAAGCTAAACTGCATATATTCTTGGGCTTCCCTTTGAGTTAGAGAACCTGTTCTACTCTTCCAGTGTTGATTTGTGTAGGAACTCCCACCTTCATGAGTCTCCCAGAATGTTTTGATGTTCCCTCATGGCTGTTTATTTCCTAGCTCTGTCATTTGGATTTGGAGTTGAATAAAAGTCCCTATAGCTCTTCTAAATCCAATATAAATATATAGAATGGCAATTTTATTACCAACCTTCCATGGTCCATGTGGAAAAGAATCTTACCAAGAAGACAATGTTGGTGTTCTGATACAGTGCTCGAGCAACACAGATTCTCTGTCGTTGTCCTCCACTTAAATTAATTCCCTGATGAGCATAATGGATCAAAAAGAGGCATCTTTGAATAAATATTATGACAGGCCTTCAGAAATGTGATTTTTTACAATTATACAGAGCTCCAATAAATAAAAAAATCTTCATTAAAATGCTAATTCTGTTGATAAACAAGCATAATTCTCATGTGGTATCAGAAGAAAACTTATTACTCAGCAACTACTCATGGGTAAGTGTAAATTATGAAGAGCTCCACTGAGCACAGAAGGCTTTCAGATTGAAAAATTTAAGCAATAGTAGAATCAAATTCTGCATGCAAATTACAGGAGACTTTAGTCAAAAAGTCCCATTTGAGAAACAGCTGAAGAAGGAAAAAAATTTCAACTTTTTTTGTAGTAACACTTGATGAACTACAATTATTTACCAGTCCAATACAGACTAGATCTGAGTTGACACCAGAGTGTCTTCTTCATAGGCTAAACAGAAATGAAAGCATTTGTGTTATTTACCCTTTCTCCAATCTCTGTCTGATCCCCAAATGGCAGCAAATCAATGTCAGGCTGCAGAGAACAGGCATCTGTAACAGCCTTGTACCTGTAAGAACAATGTGGGTATTGCAATTATTCAATTATTTTGCTGACATAAACCCTCCAGCTCCAATTCCTGCTAAGTTTCTATGGCTCTGTGATGGCTGGGTTATTGCAGAAATAAGAAGGGCAAAAAGCATCATTCAGCAACTAATCCTGGAGCATTGTAAACTAAACACTGTAAAAAATGACATTTTTATTAGAGGTCTTTATTGGCAACACTGCTTTTTAAAGATTTAATTACATGCGTTTTTAGTATGTTCCTCCCTGTTGTGGAGCTGTTTTGTTGGGCTCTGGAGGATTTCAAGCCGTTTTTCCATTGAGTTTATTATTCTTCCCCCTTTAGGTGCCTCTTCATTTTCTTCACAGTGATATTGCAGAACAAAAGATCCTTACAGTAATTCTGACCTTGCCAGAACCAGGAAACCTCTTGCAAAACCTTGACATTTGCTGTGAGATTTCCAGATCTGGAGGGTAACACAGAGGACCTGCTAATAAGCAGCTGGGATCAGACTATTTGAGTGGTATAATTCAGCTTTGCCCCTTGAAATCAAGTGAATTTAGACTGATGGATGCAGTAGCTGAAGAATCGGGTCCCTGATATTTCAGATGCTTTTCTAGATTTTGAGGCATTTGGTCGTGGTTAAGTTTTATCAAGTCATCCCTCTTAACAAAGCACAGACTGGGAGGAATGAGGTGTATATTTAATAACTTAAAACAAAGAGAATGTTGCCTTTGAAAACATCAGCAATTTGTTTCCCTTCAATCCAGTCACTTTTCCCATAGTTGTTGGCTGACTTTTTAAAAGTATACAAGAAGCAAGTGCTGGATGGATGAGCACAAGAAGAGCTGTTCCCCTCAGCTTCCACATTCCCTTCTCCTGTATTTCTGAAGGAAGAATTGAGGTTATTCCCTTGAAGGAGCCCATCCTCAAACAGGCACTGTTTTTGTACAGTGGCTGCTCTCACAGCAGGATAAGCACATGAACTCAATGGAAACATTGGCTATCAGGAAAAAATTCATTGCAGAGAGAGTGCTCAGGCATTGGAATGGGCTGCCCAGAGAGGGGGTGGATTCCCCATCCCTGGAGGTTTTTCAACTGAGCTTGGCCGTGGCACTGAGTGCCATGATCTGGTAAAGGGACTGGAGTTGGACCAAGGGTTGGACTTGATGATCTTGGAGGTCTTTTCCAACCCAATCCATTCTATCATTCTATGCCTAGAAATCTCTATTTCCAGAGTCCTCTGGCAGCTTCACTCCATTAAAGAAAAAAGAAGTATGTCAGTACTCTCCAAAGAAGGGATTCATCTCACCTTGGAAATTACACCTGTGGCATCACTAAACCTACCCCAGAGTTTAACAGGCATTGATAGAGATTTTTCCAAACCTACAAAATGCCAAAAATCCCCCCACCTCTCTAAATGGGGCTGCCAGGTGGTTTTCCAAGGAGGATATTTACCTCTGTTTGTTAAAAGGGCTCCCAAAGATGATGTTCTCCTCCACTGTTGCATTCAGCAGCCAAGGCTTTTGAGCTGCATAAGCCACAGAGTACCTGTTCCTACTATAAACACACACAGAGCATCAGCAAAAAGCGAAACAATCACATCATGAACTGCCTGAGAGTCAGGGGGTTTGACATTAATTTTATGAAGGTGCATTCAGAAAAAAACAGGGAAACACAGAAGCAAAGCAACTGCTACAAAAGGGAAAGGAAGAATTTTAAATTAGATGCTTTTGTTAGAACAGCACCCACTCTCTCCCCTGATGGTAAAAATCTACATTCTAGGCTATATTCTATTCTCTTGTAAGTGGCTGGTACCTACCTCAATCTAGGAGGTGCAATTTTAATCCAAAGGCAAATTATAAATAATAAAAATGATTAAATTCTCATAAGAATAGTTATTTGGTAATTTTTTTTCTTTAACATCAAAACAGGTAATGAAACAAGACTGTTCAAATGGCACCAGTACAGCTGACTTGCTGCTTTCTGAGTTTTAGATTATTTTAGGTGGCCACACACATAAAATAGCTTTTTCTCAGTGAATGATTTTTTACTTTCAATCTATCAGATCCTCAGTGGACTGACATGATATTGGAAAAGAGGGCAGTTTAACACACATTGGGAAGAAATCACTGCACTCTCCCAAATGTTCATGAGACATCCTTTAAATGTGTCTAAATAATTACATGTTCTTTCCTTCTGGTTGTTTTGCCAGTGTACAGAAGCAGAAAAGGTCATGTAATTCCAGGTATTTTTCTGAGATGTCCAAGGTGTGTGAGGAAGGAGGTGGGAACTGGTGTCAGCTCATGGATCTGAACATTTATCATAGACTCTTAGAGTCATAGAATGGCCTGAGTTGGAAGGGACTTTAAAGATCATCCCATTCCAATGGGACACCTCCCACCAGCCCAGGTTACTCAGAGCCCCATTCAGCCTGGCCTTGGACACTTCCAGGGAGGGGCAGCCACAGCTTCTCTGCCCAACCTGTGCCAGGGCCTGCCCACCCTCACAGGAAAGGATTTCTTGCTAATAGCTAATCTAAATCTGTTGTCCTTCAATCTGAAGCCATTCCCCTTGTCCTGTCACTCCAGGCCCTTGGAAACAGCCACTCTCCCCTTTTCCTGTGGGGTCCCTTCAGATTCTCAAGGCTGCAATGGGGTTCCTTCTCAGTCTCTTTGATGCTATTGCTTCCAGCAAAACATTTGGTTAACTTTGTGTGTAAACACCTCGAATTTGCTACTGACAGAGAGGGTGCAATGGCATGAGAAACAGCTGGTTAGAAGCCACCAGTGGTGCCCCAAAACTCTGAGGAGTTTAAGCAGTTCAGGATGCACTGGCACAAAATCTGTCCTTGGGATTATCAGGCAGCAAATCATGGTGTGTCTCCCAACCGGAGCTCCGTGTGCCACCACTCCTCTGTTAGTTATGGTGTGGTTTTAATTTGCTTTGTCCTTCTAAACCCACAGGTCCCTTCCCCGGAGCCAGGGGTGGAGGAGGCACTGCTTGAGTTTAGCTGGAGCAGCTCTCTCTGTGACCTGCTCCATCCCACAGGCTGTGGCAGACCTGGCACAAATCCCAGAAAACACATGAAACACATGGGAGCATCCAAATAACAATGACTTAAATCCATCTAGAGGTCCTGTCTTGCACAATCTGGAGCACACCAACCTCCCAGTGCTGCTAAATGGGACCTGGGAGCACTGGACATCTTTTAGGACAAGACTGAGGGAGTGGGACGGTGTCTGGAGAAGATTGGGATCCACTGGATTTAACACAACCTGTCAGTTAATCCCACAGGAAACAATTATCAGCAATCAAAGCATTATCAATGATCAATTATGGTAAGGAAACAGAGATGGCTGAAGAGTACAAAGATGAAGGTTTGGGGGAAATTCTGAAGAAATTAATGAGTGTATTAAGATACACTATAAAAAAAAGAAATAATACCTTCTGGATGCTTCAAAAGAAGGTTCAGTTTCATTTACACTGTAAGTTATGGTAAATGACATTTAGTAAGCAGGAAACAGAAAGAATAACATTTTGTGCTAGTTTTAACTGGAGTTAAGGACATATCTTAAGAACTCAACATAAGTTTGGGGTTTTTTGTTCTTGAAGGGAAAACAAACAAGGTCTTAGCAAAAGCATAAAACTTTTCTAAATACAACAGTTTCATATCTGTAACACAGAGTGGTTAAGCAGGCAAATTATGTTGTTAGAAAATGTATTAAAAATTAAAAATGTATTGTAAAACTTAGTAAAAATTAAAATACTAATATTTCCTGGGTGTATAAAAGGCTGGCAAGCAATAACTTCTCCACATAGTTCTGCCAATAACCTGCAAGAGCTAATTTCACAGTCAGAATTCCCCTGGAGCAAAAATAAGCTTTGCAGACAAACTTTTGAATCAGAATAGATTTTGAAAACCTGTCTATAGCACTAAGGTTGTATGAAACACAACACGTAGGGCTTCCTTGGCAACAACCTCCACTTCTTAAGGATCACATCCTTAAGAAACACATTCTGAAGAGCATTCAATGGCAGTAATGGTACAAATGATTTTGCAGATCCCTCTGTTTAGTAATTGAGGCAAAAACAGTGTTGAGGGCCTGGAATGGCAGCAAAAGCAGCTCTAGGTCAGTGATGATGCTCATATCCAGGCATGGTGATGCATCACTGAAAAGTACAAAACCTAAAAGAGTAAGTCTATGCCAGAGAAACAGAAAAAGAAGGGACTAAAAAACTAATTCTAAGGCATTATTTTCCCAACTTAAAAAAAAAAGATAAACCCAAAACCTGAACAAACTTATCCTCCTCTCTCAAGACTATGAATCCTCCATCTGAAGTATTTCACTGCTGAGACAGAAATGTCTTCTTGACCACTGGCATACCAGTAAATGCAGTGCACTCGTAAGGAGAATATCTCTAGGAAGGAATGAAAATTCAAATAGCAGAGTCCTTGTAATGCCAGACTCATGTATTTAAGCGTCTTTCCAAAATGCCAGAACTGAGATGCAGCAGCACATCAGGACTTTGATAATTCAGGCCTCCCAAAGTGCACAGTCTGGTTCCTTTGGGCACCAGCTGTCAGAGAGAACACTGAATTACAGGTAAATCCTGCTGGTTATCTCAGAAGAGTCAGGGAGCCACAACCTGAGGCTCAAAAAAGACATCACTTGGCTAGAACTGGTCACTTATTCAGCAGAAGCTTCCAGGTCTTCTCTACAATAAAAAAAGTTACTAGAAAACAACATATGGGAGTCTAACAACAGATTGAAAAGGGATTGGCAATTAGGTGAAGCCAAACAATAAAGGAAAAACCCCTAAATTTCCTCTATTCAAAACCCCCACACTTTTAGCATCAGGGCATTGCAATGGAAGAGAAAGAGACAATGTAGATATTTGGTAGTGCCCTCTGAACTGCAAATTAAAAAAAACTGAGCACAAGCCTTGCCAGAGCCCTTGCAATTCCATATCAGATTTAATGTACTTGCCATTGGAGTCAAATAGATGACCTGAATGAGCAACGACTAATTTTTGGAGCTAAGATTCTTAAACTCTTTCCTTGCTTAGAAATGTCACTCCATGCTTAGCTTGACAAATACATTTCAATCCTTCCAAATTATGAGTGAGATTTCTGTGAGAACTCCTGTTCACCACTAATCCCATGAATAAACCCATATGAGACCTTTACTGAGCTGGGGTCTTCACAAACAAGGGCATTAAGTATTTGGTCTTATACTTTTTTACCCTGCTGAATGTGAGAGAGTGATGTTATTCCAGGGCATGGCAGTGGAATTGAAACTCCTGAGGTTTCTAAAAGGAGTATTTTATTTGTCTGAGGGGTTTAGCAATTTTTGATCTAGTTTCTTTATTGAAATAAGGCTTTTTATGCTGATTTTTCATCTGTATTGTAAAATATACATATTGGCCAAAATGAGCCATGGGAAGTTCAAGTTTGAAATGGTAGGAAAGTCTAAATTATTAGAATGATTAGTCATTTTATGAGACTTTGAATAGATAAGATGAAATAAAATAGAAATTCATTTAAATCAAGTTTTTAAGGAAAAGTAAAAAAAAGACACCTTGTTGAGGTTTGGACACTTTTACAGTAACTCTGAATGTTTTAAAATAAACTAATGCATCTATAACCAGACACTATTCCTTCAGCCTACAAAGTGAAAAAAGAGGAGAATAAAGGGATATAAAATCTCTCCTCTGCTAATCCAGGCAGGAAACTTGAGGAAAGATGAAGACTGAGCATCAAGATGAATTCTACCCAGGAGTTTAGAGGAGTTTAATCCTGTTCCTGCAACCAGCCACAGCAGCACAGCAGCACCAGGGAGTTGTGCTGATTTTGGCCACTGATACTTCTCTGATATCATTTATCCACCCATTTATACCTCCAGTGCCCATCATGTGGTTTATATGAGCTGTTCTTCCTGTGGTTGCCACCTGAGGGGAACACTGACTTTTCCTGACTTTTCTTACATCCTTCTGGATCCTTGAGGGCAGAACAGACCATTTGTGAGGGTCTATTTAGTAGTTCTCGTGTTTGATGAGTTTTTCACTGGGTGTACAAACACCTGTTTGCACAGAAACCAGTTCAATGCAGAGAAAATGTATGGCAAGTGGATTTTCACTGAGACATTCCTTGTTTGGCAGCCTGAGAAGATGATTTTAGTTTGGAGTGGATGAGGGGAATACATGTCTGCATAATCCCCACAACTGTACTTAATAATAGAGACTTAATAATTCAGATGTGAAACCAGCTTGGCTCAGTCACTGCATCCAGACAGCCTCAGATATGTCACAAACCTCAGACAAGGAGCTGGTTTTTTGTGTGTCCAAGGTTTGTAACATACCTGAGATGTGTCTCACGCAAGTGGGAAGATCTGAGATCTGGCCCCTAAGACTTGCCCTGGCCAAGATCTTTCACAGAAAGACACACCAACATGCCAAAGTGACAACCCTGGCAGCAGAACATACAGCTCTTCCTGCATCAACCTCCACAGCAACAGGATATTCAAATCCCAGTGATGCACTGCAGGGTGGCCCCAGTATAACTGGGGCCGAAACCTTACCCATTATTACTATTACTGTGTTGTTATGCCTGACTTTGGGGGGGAATTCACTGCATTCCATCCCTGGATCAGTAGCTGCGTTAGTCATGCATGTAGAATCACATGGAAAGGGATTTAAGAGGGTAAATAGGACCTTTATTATGGTTTTGTAAAAGAGAGGATCCACTTGGGTAAATACCTGAAGTATCCTTCTGTATTCATCTGTCTGCCAGGCAGTCTGAAATTACCAGCAAAACATAACCACGTTTGCATCGGCTACATCCTGGTACCAGTCACAGTGTGCAATGAAAACAGAGCCTGAGATGCTTCCTAAACCTGAGCTGCCTGGAGATGTACAGACAACCAACTGGAAGTGTGATCCTATCCCTTGAACAATGTGAGACTTCCATTTTTCTTTCATAATTCGTAATTCTGAAACATTCCATAAGCTGTCTCTAGTACATTTCTGAGATTTCTCATTTCTATACTCTTCCTTTGGTTTCATATCTTTTTCTAGGACAAACCTGAGTCTTTCTCAAATATATCTTTGAAAACAATTGTGAGAATCATTTCAAGGTACACTCTATTTATCCCTGGTATTTTTTTAAACAAATGTCTGAGTGATGTAAAAACCTCAAAGAAATTAATTGTGGTAAGTCACATATTCTTCCTTCAAAGCTTAAATTCACTACCTAAAGTTAGTCTTGCCTTGGCTCCAACTGTACCTGCTACTCCAGTGAGATCATGTGTTTAGAATAGCAGAAAATGAAGTGTAGCTGGAGAGCAAAAAATGCCATGGATACCAGCACAGGAAAAGCAAAAAACACTCAGCTTGAAATATGAAATAAGAAAAACACAACGAAAGAGGTTACTAGTCAAGAGATGGGGCAACAAATTATTGGTCTCTGTGACAAAATTCCCTCTTTGTCATCAAAAAGCTAATTGAGAGGAGTTTGTCTTGGTAGAATTAAGGAAATAGGATTGGTTTTTAAAATAAAAAAACAAGTCTTGGGGTTACTGTGAAGAGTAACACTGATTTCCATTAGTGAGACTTGATCAAGGAAGGAGAAAAATTACTACCTGTGTAATATTGTAGCACCTTTTTTTTTTTTTACTGCCAGCACCGGCAACTCTGAGGGAGAAATACTCCCTTTCCTACACATCCCACTGGCCTGAAGCTCCAGCCTGTCCCACTCTCCCTGGTGTGCACAGGAGCAGTTTGGCAGTGCTGACTTCAATTCTAGTGAGAACTGAAGCCTCTCTGATAACAGGAATAGTAGATGTCTTCTACTCAGGTCATTCACTAGCCTAATATATTAGATTATTATTACCAGGGAAATTAGCCATTAATTTCCCTTCCTAAGGCTGCTCTGCCTGCTCTGCACCATGCCAAAACAGCAAGGAATACCCTTCTGAAGTTTGCAGGTGATGCATTCCAGAGAGGATCTGGGTGATGGGAATCTCTCAACATGCAGTTCTGAGGCACGAAGTTTACATTTCTCACAGCAAACCTCAACCACCTTTTCCTTAAAAAGCCATTAAAAGCCACACAAACATACTTGCTCCAGTGAACTTTCCCCTCCAGAGTCTGCATCTCTCCCAGGATTGCAAGGAGAAGGGAGGACTTGCCACAGCCAACCTGGCCCACAATCATTGTCATCTGACCTGTGATAATAATGAAAACAACAAAACACATCTTAATAAAAGGAAAAACAATATACTCTAGTCAGCAAGATATAAATATAAGGCTATTTAATAGCATGAAGGTATTTCACAGCATTAACAAAATTATTATTATTATTATATCTTATTATTATTTTATTTTAATTATTGTTATCATCATCATTGTCATTTTTTTCAACATTATTATCATTAATAACAATAACAGAAAATAATGGTTCTTTTCACACTTGCTATGTAAGCTTTCCAAAACAAGCCAGTGTTTTGCAAACCTGTGGAACTACCAGACAAAAGACATCAAGGATTCAAGGAATTACAGAAAATCAGCTTGAAAAGGAGGAATTCATTGAACGAGAAAGTAATTAAGATTTTCTCAACAAAAAACTGCATTTTTTGAGATGAAAACAGTTGTGAACTGGGAGACTGTAATGTTGATTTATGGCAGGAAAAGTGTAAGACATAAATGCTGTGTCCCTGGGCACCAAGTGGTGGAAATAAAATACTGGATTAGATTCATTCTTGGTTTGAACAAGTTTGGAGTTCTCCCTCACTCTTTCTTTTTTTTTAATTTGTCTATTAAAAATAATAATTAATTTTTTGCAAACATCTTTTTCATATTTATTCTCACTCTTGACTTTGTTTGTGCCATTATAAGAACTATTTAAACTGTAAAGGTATGTGGAAACCACATAATTTATCTAATGATATTGCTGCATGACCAGCACAGGTCATGGCCTTGTATACGTTTTCAATCTTCTTTTTTTATTTATAAAAATCTAAATGTGTAGCTTTGGGCTTTTCACAACATCAAGAAACTCAATTAGTGACACTAATTTGACATTCCAATTTCAAGTTTAAGGTGTGCTTTTATCCTACCTGTTGGGATTCTGATGTTTATGTTGGACAACGTGGCCAAGCCACTTCCCCATGAAAAGTATCCATTGGTCACCTACAAAACAATTACCATGACTATCACATATATGAGCAAAGGAGGGGAAAAAGCAAAATGTGTGGTTTGGATTCAAAATATGTTACTTAAATAAATTGTACACACAAAAAACCCCCCACCAAGTTAGGTTTGTAAAGACTGCCAAACCCAGAAGAGCTTGTGAATAAGAAAAGTTCTATACACAAACATATATACTGTATGTAATGCAATGAAGATATTCTTGAGTTGACCTTTGTTTACCAAATACTTTCAGTCTGTCAAATATAGACTAAAGACTTGGAATAACAGCCACATGACCTCACAGGAGACAATCCAAACAGCAGAGCTTATCAAGGAATGAATCATTCTGCAAGTTCTGATATGTGGCCACCTGCGAACATATTCCCAAAGCACAAATTCAGTATTCACAAGGTTTATGCTGCGCATAAGAAAAGTGTTGCTCCAGTGGACTGTAGGCTTTCTGTCCAATCTTCCTTTGGAGACATGAAACATTCCTTGTACAGAGTACTCTGGGGGGACATGTGGCAAACACAACCTGAAATAGTGTCATGATAAATGACATCATAATGTAGATCAAATTATCATGGAATGATTTGGGCTCGAAGGGACCTTAAAAATCATCTTGTTCCAACCCCCTGCCATGGGCAGGGACACCTCCAGCTATCCCAGATTGCTCAGAGCCCCATCCAAACTGGCCTTGGACACTTCCAGGGATGGGACAGCCACAGCTTCTCTGCCCAACCTGTGCCAGGGCCTGCCCACCCTCACAAGGATGGATTTCTTCCCAATATCCAATCTAACCCTGCTCCCTGTCAGTTTGAACCCATTCCCCTTGTCCTGTCACTCTAGGCCCTTGGAAATAGTCTCTCTCCATCTTCCTTGTGGGTTCCCTTCAGGCACTGCAAGGCCACAATGAGGTCACCCCAAAGTCTTCTCTTCTCCAGGCTAAACAATCCCAGTCCTCTCAGCCTTTCCTCACACCTCCATCCTTCCAAAACGTTGATGCCAACTCAAAGGTTTTGATCTCGTTTCTAAGACTGAATGAGAACTCCATGAAAGGCCAGTCTAATCAATCTCTATTAATTCCTGCACATCCTATTTCCTAGTTTTTTCTCCCTTATATTCATGATGACTCTTTGTTCCCTGAGAAGACTGGGAATCACTACAAAGAGCTGCTCCGAAGCCAACTCTTCTCACTGTACTTTTGGCTAAAGTCCTAACTTATCTAAAGTCTTGCCCTTGCAATGGAAAATTTGAAGCAACTGGGCACTCTCAGGTGCTGTTTCAGGACATGGAATGAGAGGATGTTTTCAAACCACCTTGATGGCCACATCATCGATCTCCATGGGCCGTGTCTGCTTCCTTGCTGGCTGCTCATACCCCTCCAGCTGGTACCTCAAGGGCTGCCTCCTGTTGATGGCCTTGGTGTGCTACACAGGGAGAGGAACAGAGCAGGAAAAAAGTTGGAATCCTCAGGAGAAAGCAGCATTTGGTTCCCTGCAAAACAATCCATTCCCTTTCTTACCACTGTTCCACTTTAAAACAAGTCAGTGCTTTTCAATGTGTGTGATGATAAAAACACACTATTGTCATGTACACTTCTAACTGAAGCACAGAAAATACCTGATTTTTTGGTTCCCATGCAAAACCACCCCAAATTTCACCTCTGTCACCTTCCTCAATCCACTGGGTGAGTCTGTCCTATCTGAGGCAGCTCCAAACAAAGCTGTGCTAGTAAAAATGAAATGACATGCTGAGTTACCAAGTTTGTTCTTGGAAGCAGAAGAGCTGCGGGAGAGGGAGCACCTTCCTGAGACATAATTGTGATTTTGGAGCCAGCCCATTCAGACCTACTTGTATTTTTTAGCACCTCTGTATTGAACTGAATTGACATAATATCAGTGATTATATTTGGTTATTAATTTAACTTTTTTAGACACTGCCTTCATTTTTCCCTTTCCCATCACCTCTCCAGACTATGTCTATCTCTATAAGGCAAGACAAAAGGTGGACAGGAGAAACAAAACAAATGCTGAAATGGTTTCATTTTTCTTTCTTTAATTATAATTTTCAAAGTAGGAAAAGAAGAAATGTTGTTTGGGGTTGGAAAACTGATTGAATTCAGCTCAAAATCAAACTTGTTTTGTGCTAATCCTTTCTGTTGTCATCTTCAAGATTCAGTCACATTTCAAATCGTATAATCAGTTGGAAAGAGCTGAAATATCTGGCTTTAGAAAAATGCCAAAATTAAAAAAAACCTCCAACCCTTTCCCCAAATCATCTCCATTTGGGTTTTTCTGCCCTCAAATTTTACTCAAATTCAGTGCATGAAACAGCATTTTGGAATTAATTCCTATTTCAAAAGGTTTGCTGCAGTTTTCCCCCTCCAACTCTGAATTTCCCAAAGCAGGAATTGTTCCTACCTAAGGATGCCCCAGACACAAAGGGATGTACTGACAATGCACAGTACAAAGCCCACAATCACAGGAGATGCCCCTGGGGCTTTGATAAAAACTGAGGAGGATTAGTTTGAACCATGTGCAAATGGGTTGGTGTGTTATGGAGTTTTTATTACTACTGGCACTTCAGCAATGCTTAAATATGTTTGGGGAGCCTTTATGTCATAGAAACACAGAGACTAAGACATAAATGAGGCAAAATTCATCAGTATTAGAGTCAGGCTAGAAGGCAGATCTCTCAAGGTCTGTCAGCTCACCACTGGTCTTGTATGGGACTATTTTGCTTTGAAATTCAGTATCATAAAGCAGAACTTACAAGTCCTGTGTGTTTCTTGCAGGATTCATAGGACACAGAGCTGTCCCCCCCTCTCCAGCTGTCATCTCCAATCTCATCACTCAGCAGAAACTCATTCAGCTTCTGTACACTTGAAAGAAAACAGGACAGTGAGTTCCAAAAACCCAGGTTTCCATTAGGGTATGGCCATTTTTTGCACCAGGATTTATATGAAATGCTCCCAAGGAAGTGCATGGGATACTTTCAGTACTTTCTTCAAGCCAGAGGTGAGTGAGAAAGCATTGCTATTGTCATTATTTCTTCCTGTCAGTACTTCTACCTCCTCTTTGGGGAAAAAAATGTATGTGTCTAACCCCCATGTCAAGATTTCAGTCTTACATAAGTGCACCAAGCAAGAATTGATTTTCTTGTAGAAGATAAGAGACCTTGCTCTGATCATGCACCCAAGAAAACACCAACCCTCACTTCAAGTTTGAATGAGGCACCCTCAGAAGTTTTCAAGGCACTGGAACCACTCTTGGACATAAAATTGAAATTCTGACCAAAGTAAGAGCAATTAGTCATAAAACAAATGAGCACATACTCCTGTATGTATTTGATTGAGGATGGAGCCATGGAGTGGCCAAGCCCACATTCTTCATTCTTTGCTTGAGGGACATGATGTTCATGGGAGAAAGATGTTAGGAAATGAGTTTGCCAAAGGATACAGTTTGTTTTGGCAAATATGGTCTTTGAATAGTGCCCAGAGGGGTGGCCAGCAGTGTTAAGGAAAATGTACACACCATTTTGATATTAGGGCTATGCTAAACATAGCACAGGGATGTAGAGGCTTGGATGATTTATAGAGGGGCCTTGAGATTTTCCACTACTCAGAAACCCTTTTCAACCTAGGGAAAATGTCTCATGTGGCCCTGCTGCTGCTTTGATATAAATAAACCCTGTTTAATTATTTTTGTTTTTCAAAGTTAGTGTGGTGCTGGCAGAGGACAGCTGTGGAGCCTGAAGTCCCTTTGACTGCAATTAGTTGTCATTGTTACCCACCAAAAAGAGGCAGTGACAGCAGAAATGCAATACCTTGCCAATGAGCCTCAGTCTTGGCATGAAGGAGAGATGCTTCTGGGTGGGAAGGTTAGTTCTGTCCTCACACCCTGCTAGAGCTTGGCATCTGGCACGTTGCTGCCAATCAGATGTCACTTTGTGCCTCCTGGGACATCCTGGCACTGTGTAGATCCACAGAACTGCCCTGTGGCCACGACACTGTCCACACAGGCCACTGGCACAGCAGCCAAAAGCCAGAAATTTGACTTCCTACCAACCAGTTCCCTCGAGATTAAGTGCTTTATAGCCCAGCATGAAGGAATCTGTTCTGGAAATGCCTGGAAAACATCAGGCAGGACATTGCCAAATTCCCACTGAAAGCCCAATGCACTCTTTGTGGAGGTAGAGTTGTTCTTTCTTGCCTCAGCAGGGCCATTCTTGCTAAGAGAGCGTCACACCAGACCCTCCTCTCCCTCTGCACTGACATGAGTCCAGAAAGTACTGGATGAGCATGACGGGGAGTGCCCACCCTGTGAGCAGAGGAGCATTTCCCAAGGAATGAAAGCACAGCTCTGACTCTGAACTGCCAAAGGCAGTGAAATTATAAAAAGAGTGGAACTTCTAGAATCATGGAATCACATGGAATTATGGCCTGGTTTGGAAGGGACCTTAAAGATCATATTGTTCCAAACCCTGCTATGGGCAGGGACACCTTCCACTAGCCCAGGTTACTCAGAGCCCCATCCAAACTGGCCTTGGACACTTCCAGGGATGGGGCAGCCACAGCTTCTCTGCCCAACCTGTGCCAGGGCCTGCCCACCCTCACAGAGAAGAATTTCTTCCCAATACCCAATCTAAACCTGCTCTCTGTCAGTTTGAAGCCATTCCCCCTGTCCTGTCACTCCAGCCCCTTGGAAATAGTCTCTCTCCATCTTCCCCGTGGGCTCCCTTCAGGCACTGCAAGGTCACAATGAGGTCACCCCAAAGTCTTCTCTTCTCCAGGTGAACAACCCCAACTCTCCCAGCAGAGCTGCTCCATCCCTCTGATCATCTTGGTGTCCCTCCTCTGGTCTTGCTACCACAGTTCCATGTCCTTGCTGTGCTGTGTCCCTTTGTATCATTCAGTACAAAGAAACAGTCACTCAGACTTCTGAACACTCGAATTCCACACCTGACCTTTCTCCCAACCCCAGCAGGTACAAACACAACTTTCCTCCAGCACCTTCCCTGGTGTGTTACCCAAGCAGGTGCAAACAGAAGGGCCACTCACCTCACGATGGCTTTGACTGCAAACCTCACAACGGTGGAGAGCAGGAACAGGGGCGTGACCAGGATGTGGAACAGGGACAGGGATGCGAAGGCTTGGGCGGGTTGCAGCGGCTTCTCGTTGGTGTATGCATAGGTCACGAATGTCTGCCAACCAGGGAGCAGGGACAGGGACAGGGACGGGGACAGGGACAGGGACAAGAACAAGAGCAAGGACAGGGAGGAGAAGGAGAAGGAGAAGGAGAAGGAGAAGGAGAAGGAGAAGGAGAAGGAGAAGGAGAAGGAGAAGGAGAAGGAGAAGGAGAAGGAGAAGGAGAAGGGGAAGGGGAAGGGGAAGGAGAAGGAGGAGAAGGAGGAGAAGGAGGAGAAGAAGGACAGGGACAAGGACAAGGAGGACAAGGACAGGGAGAAGGAGAAGGAGAAGGAGAAGGAGAAGGAGAAGGAGAAGGAGAAGGACAAGGACAAGGACAAGGACAAGGACAGGGACAGGGACAGGGACAGGGACAGGGACAGGGACAGGGACAGGGACAAGGGCAAGGACAAGGACAAGGACATGGACAGCAGAATGTTTGTCAATTCACTACACACCTCACTTTACTCTCAGTAAACCGAAAAGTGTCTCCTCGCCAGCGGTTTCAAGAGATTTTGCACACTCAAGAATGAAATAAGTTTTCACTGTACAATCTAACTTTGTGGTTGACTTCTGGCTTCAGAGGAGACACATAACTCAGAAAAAGCAGTAAGAATTTAACAAATCTTATGGGTGGTTTTTTTCACAGATGCAGAAGTCTGGACAGTTCTGGTACACACTGTCACCTTACTTTGAGTCATGCCCTCAAAGTGTGATCCATGAAATTCCATCCTACTGGCATGCCATAGTTCCTCTAGTGCAGGAGGCTGAGATGCCAACCTGGCCAGAGCACAAGCAAAACTTATTCCTCCTTAAACTGCAGAGCCTTGAAAACTGAAATGGGGGCTTAGAATGCTCCTAATGCTAAAGAGACAAGCAAAGCCACTCAAAATCCCTTCAAAAAAGAGCTTTTCAAAACGGGTTATTTTTCAAGCTGCAATGACTTTTTTTGCTATTTTTTTATGGCAAAAAAATTGTATTTCTTTTTGGTTTTACCAATCCATCCTTTGGGAATGGATGCTCCCAGTGTCATGCTCTGTTAGCAGAGGCACATTAACTCATCTGCTGGTTTTAGGAGGAATAAGTGATACAAAACCAATGGTGTCTTTTCTTCTTTTCCACCACCCTTTTTCTCCAAATTTTATAAGAAAAAGTAAAAAAACCTCATGTCTTACTGCAAGAACAGCTGCTATTGGTATGGCTGCATTCATAAAAACTGGGAAAGAAAAACAAAGAAAGGCATCAGATTATGTGAAATAAGATAAAACAATTTTACAGTAAATGTATGACACCAGAATAGTGCAGTTTCTTGGATTTCCAATTCAAGTAATTAAAACTCCCAAAGGAAAATTACTCTACAGGAATAAATCTCCTTCCATGGCAGTCAGAGATCTTAAACACACCAACAAATAAGGCAAGAAATTCTCTCATCTGTATATTCCAGTAAACTCGGATAAAAATTATTATGTGCACAAATATTATGCAACACAACTGAAATATTACCTTCCCAACTCTTCTACATTACACAAAATATGATTTCTTTCAGACACTAATTTCTCTTTGCTGCAATCAGAGCTGCTAATATATAATGTGAAAATGAAGGTAAGAGAAAACTTACTATGAAAATAAATCAACAAGATACACTCTATATCTTCAACTTTCTGTCTTGCATATTTATCATGCCTTTTTATTTTAATCACGTTACACACACAAAAAAGTGTCATAGACAAGGTTGGATGTTGCTTTAGTTGAAGTCAAAAGAAATGCTGACATGAAGAACAGGATCCATTTCCAAACACTAAAAAAAGAGTTACTTACTGGAAAGAGAGGTGTGAAGTGCAAAGGTTTTGAGACTGGTGAGCTCCTTCATTCTCGTTTCTTCTACACTGGTACAAAATATGTGCTCCCAGGCATAAAGCTTTAATAACTTAATGCCTTTCAGTATCTCGTTGGTTTTCTTTAATCTCTCAGTAGAATAGTCCTTCATTTCAAAAGAAAACCAGGATAAGAAATTGGTAGCAGGTTTGTAGCCTTAATGAGAATGCTCTTTCCCCTTCACTCCTGTTGCAAAACTCCTTAAAAATGAGTAAATTTTTCTGTTTGTAATTTTGTACAGGTGCCATACTGAGAAAAATAATGTCATATCCATGTTCTTTGGAGATATTAAAATGTTTACAACCATGAGGAGAAATTAAATGATCCTGTGCTGAAAAGAAAAGTAACAGAAAACATCCAAAGCCTTCAAACAGAGGGTGAAACTCAGGGAGGTGGATTAATAGGTCAACAGTGTTCATAACAATAGATAGAAGACTATATGTGTGTATTTGCTGATCCAAGATTCATTCTGGGATCCAAACAGACCAGTTGTGAAAATAAATGAATTAATTATTCATATATACATATATACATATATATAATTGCCCCTAACCAGAAAACAGTAATCATAAGTTTTGGTAAAATCATAACTTTTGGTCAAATCATAATCCAAAAGATGTTATGAATCAGAGGAAGTCAGAAAAGAGCAATAAGAAAGATCTGGACTACTTCTGAAATTCTGCAAAGATAAATCCTCTGTATATTTTGGACAGATAGTACAAAGTGGCACAACTCAGCAGGATTGAGGCACGATGGAGGTCAGATCCAGGTATGCAGAATTTGCTCACTGAATATTAAGATAAAAAGGATCTCTAAATATTTGGCAGTTTAATCATCAAACGTTGATCTTAAAAGTTCAAAGATCATGACAATAAAGTTAAAAATTAGACAAAGTACCAGAAAACATTTCCAAATGGGGAATTAAATCAGACAGCAAAACAAATCTGAAGCACTGAAGAATGTAAAATAGATATTAATGCAGCAGTACCAGCTGATTTTTAGAGAATATCAATGTTTGGTCCTCACATTCTTCAATATTTTCCTACTATAATTTATCAGTCATGTGTACAATTTGCTAACATTCCGTGAAATGCATGGTTTGAATGTGGGAATAACACCCTCCTATGGAGTTGAATTCACACAAAATCATACTTGTTGAATGAAAAATACTCTTTGCAGGAAAGGCAGGTCAAGGCCCACGTACTTTTTTTTTTGAGATTCTCTTCTGACAAATGTGAGGAAGGAAGAGACACTGAGACACAGAGAAACAGAGGAACGAGGGGGAGTCTTCAGTAACAGAGGAACTAAGGGATGCTCACTAACCACAGGAACAGAATCCAGAAACCCTGATATCTTGTCCTCATTTCTGGACCACAAATGTCACTGAAATAATTTACTTACAAGAGTGCTCTTCTGAGCTTCAGCCAACTTTGTGGCTATGAAATATTGAATTGGAGCTAAGAGGACGATGACAGCAGCACCAACCAAGGCACTCACTCCCAGTAAGTTGTAGAGGAGGATCACACCCATTATTATCTGTCAATTAAAAAAAAACAACATAGGAGAGAAAAAGATAGATTTCAATATGCCAGAATGATACCAAGAAAAAAAAATTTGTTCTCCTAATAAACACTTAAAAGTTTCACAGGAATCAGCTGAGCCCACCCTTCAGAAGGTCACGTTTGGAAAGTGTGGGAAATAAACCCAGAAGCCTTTCTTTTTGACATTAACTAAACAGTTTGTGTTACTGCCTGGTGGTTCTAATCCAGGCTGGGTTTCCACAGAGCCGAAGAAGCATTAAGATGATGGTGCTTGCTCTGGGGCAATATTTAGCTTTTCAGGCTTTTGTACTGCAAATTATCATACCCAGATACCATTTTCTTAGGGAATAATAAGAGGTTACAGGCAGCAATTTGCACTTGGTGTAAACTGAAGCCCTTTCCTGGGGCCCTGATCCTGCAGTGAATGTTTGTCCAAGATATCAGGCCATCATTGGTGGAAAAACAAGGTATTTTCTAAGATTCACCCTGATCTTCAGGAGGATGTGGCTACACCTGATCACTCTGGATGGATATAAGTTCAAGATTTGCTATAAGCTGCTCTGCTTAGGGAGGGAGAGGCTTTGATAATTGCTGGTTCTTGGAGCATCCCTCAAAACTCAATTCCTTTGCATAAGGCAAGATGGAACAGTCTCATTGCCTTTTCCAGAGTGGAAAAGCGCTCATAGTTAATATAGGTTAGTTTCTTCCATCTTTTTTTTTCCTAAAAATTAATCAATTCAGACATTATAAGATACTGTAAGAGCTGGTTCTATCCATTTTTAAATTCTTTAATGTCAGTGGGATCACTAAGAGGTAAGGACCATGCCAAATCCACCCCAAGCTAAAACTGTAAAGATTCTCCAGCTTCATGGAAAACCAGCACGTCTTCGGTCATGAAAATTTCCTTTAGACTAATAATTTCAACCTTTTCTTCCTACAGATCTGCCTGTAGTTGTTTCCCAGCCTTGTTAATAACCAGATGTGAACAGTAACTAATCTTGTTTAGATGAGAGCTCCTCTGAGCACTGTCAGTGTTGCCGTCAGTCACGGAGCACAACTCAATTGCTTTTTGGTCCTGCCACAAAACCCAGTTACAAATGGGCACAGCAAAATGCAATAATTAGCCCTGGTCAGATGCCTGTGCTGCTGCCATGTGGCAGAAATAAAAGGAAGGGCTTTGTGTCAGGATTAGGAGCAGGGAAAGGATTGCAGGTCGTCCTTTTTAAAGTCACAGGCCACACCCATGACACGGAAATCCTGCTTAAAAAATCCTCTCTCTCAAAAAATCCCCTCTCTCTTCACCAGCCCTTGGAGAGACACCCTCCCAGCCCTTGGAGGAGATGATGGGTCACATTTCTGCTTGTTCATCTTCCTGGGAATGGACATAAAGACCAGGTTTTTTGTGGTAGTCTCACAGACATACAACCTTCTCAGCCAGGCTGGACAAGCTCTGAAATCAGGCCCTTTGATGCTGTACCTGAACAGGCATTGCCCACAGATTGGGGCACAGGAACAAGAACCACATCAGTTGGTTGGTTTCTATGGCAACCAAGTTATTGATTTGTCCCAGAGTCATCTCTCCCATTGACAAGTTGGAGGTAGAAAGCCTCAGGATCTTATTATAGATCATTGCCTATAGGAAAGGAATCAAATGGAAGTTAGGGTGAAAATGATATAATTATGAAGCAGCAGTGGCAGCAGGATGTTTTAAACTCGGCATCAGCCTGTGCCTAATTCAGCCCTTCTCCCAGTCTCTCACCTGAGACAGAGAGATGGAGACAGAGTGAGAGAAAGCACAACAGAGAGAACTGACTTAAAAAACTCCAGTTTTTTAAACTCCAGTTCCTCTTAAAAGCTTTGTTGCTTAACACAGACCTAAAATAGAACAAAATGACAACAAAACATCAACATTTAGGAGACTGGCCAAAGAGATTTTTTAATACACTTTTAGTGAACCTGCTTTTCTGTGAGACTGCCTGTCAAAGAGATCCTTGTTTGCTGTGAGGTTTTGATTCCTTTGTTTTCTCCCCTTTACCTGGCCAACTCTTCTCATAAAATTTGTAGAAGCTTGACAGGGGTTTAAATTAATCAGGGCTTATGCCTACTAAATTTTAAAGAAAAACATTGTGAGCCCAGTGCACAGTTAAAGACCAAATATCAAACACTGCGGTTCCAATGAAGCTTTTAAAAATAATTTGAGTGGGTTTGGCCCTGAGCAATGTAGAATTGATCAGAAATGTCTACAGACCATGGTGAATTATATCAGCTGCGTATCATAGAATATTCTGAGCTGGAAGGGACGCACAAAGATTAAGTCCAACTCTTCAGTGAATGACCTGTACAGGGATTGACCCCATGGCCATGGTGTTATTAGCACCAGCTGAGCTAATATGCTACTCAGAGTCCCCATTTTGCCAAGTGAGAGTCACAAAATGCACAAGGAAATAACCAGGTGCTCTTCTTCCCAAGTCTGTGCTATCTCATCCTGGGAGAAGGCAGAAAACCTTTGAAAGAGCTCCATCAGCCATAGTGAGTGCAACAGAAGCAGCTTCCATGCTGAGATATTCCCGTGGTTAGTCCCATCTGGCAAAACATCAGTTCCTGCTTCTGTTTTGCACATTGTGCTGCTGCTGCCTGAGGATTCTGGTCTGAGAGAGCCCTGCTCCAACCACCCACGTGCTGAGCTGGAACTCCTGGCTCCATTCCATCAGCACCACTGTCACAGGGGAATCAGGGGGGCTGGGCTGGCCTGGGAGACACAGCCCTGCAGATGCATCACTGCCTGCCCACCCCACGGGGCTCTGTGCAAGAGGGCATAGATGTTCAGCATCACCACTCAGGGCACGTGGACAAGGTTCCCATAAAAACAGGAGGCTTTGCAGATCACTCTGTTCACAGTCAGCAGAGCCAAACCCATAAGGAAATGTACTTGGGGGGACTAATTGACAGGAAACTCAACAGGAGCCAACAGTGTGCCCAGGTGGCCAAGAAGGCCAATGAGATCCTGGCCTGGATCAAAACTAGCCTGGCCAGCAGGTCCAGGGCAGTGACCCTTCCCCTGGACTCTGCCTTGGGGAGGCCACACCTTGAGTGTTGTGTTCAGCTCTGGGCCCCTCAGTTCAGGAAAGAGATTGAGGGGCTGGAGCGGGACCAGAGAAGAGCAACGAAGCTGGAGAAGGGACTGGAGCACAAGTGCTGTGGGGGGAGAGGCTGAGGGAGCTGGGGGTGTTTAGCCTGGAGAAGAGGAGGCTTAGAGGTGACCTCAGCACTGTCTGGAACTCCCTGAAGGGAAGTTCTGGCCAGGTGGGGGTTGGTCTCTTCTCCCAGGCACTCAGCAATAGAACAAGGGGGCACGGACTCAAGCTCTGCCAGGGCAAATTGAAGCTGGAGAGCAGAAAAAACTTATTTGCAGAGAGAGTGCTCAGGCATTGGAATGGGCTGCCCAGAGAGGGGGTGGATTCCCCATCCCTGGAGGGTTTTAAACTGAGCTTGGCCATGGCACTGAGTGCCATGATGTGGTAAAGGGACTGGACTTGGCCCAAGGGTTGGACTTGATGATCTCGGAGGTCTTTTCCAACCCAATCAATTCTATGAAATTAAGAAAACAGCTGCAGGGCCAAAATGACACTGTTAGGTTCCTCTATCTTTCCTCATCTGCAAAGGTGTGTTCTTACCCCCACACAGGGAGTGTTCCACCTCTGCAGCTCACCATGGTGGGGTTAGTTTCCAGCAAAAGGAATTTCTGCCAGCAGCTTGGGTGATGCTGCTTTGTCCAGTCCTCTGTGTAAAAACACAGCCTGAACCTTCCCTCAAACCACCACCAGCTAAGACTTCAGGTGAAAGATGAGACAAACAAAGTGGAAGCACAAAGCTGGAGCAGTTAGTGGGGGATTTTTTGGCAGAACATCTTGGCTCACCAGCAGGGCACCTCTCAGGTTGATGCCAGTCTCTGTAGTCACATAGTAGGATGCCTGCAGGAATGTCCTCTGCAAGATGAGGGCCAGGAAGAGAAGGACTGCCAAGACATAAACATTCCTGAGAAATTCCTCTGAGGAAAGATAGGAGTTTGATGGATCCTTCACCTGAAAAGAAAGGAAAAAATGATGCAAATGCATCCCTCATAGGAGAGATTGTATATTCTTTAGAAACAAGGAAATTTGGTCATTGCATTAAAATAAAAAAATACTGATGGAATTTTATTTTTATTTTATATATAGGAAAGATTTAGAAATCAATTTCCTCACTGCCCTAGTTATCAAAATAATTTTGATGCAAATTAAATACTCCACTCACTTAGGATCTCAACTACTAGCAGTTCTAAAATAATTTGGTTTTAGCAGGGAAGTGCCAGTAAGTTCACCATGTCTGCCTTGTCTTTAGTTTCTCCATCAAACTCTGGTGATTTGTAGCATAGAAATGCTACTCAGTAGAAAATAAAGCTCATTCCACTTGTGCTGCAAGGAAATTTTTTTTTATATGAGATTAGTTACTTATCTTACATTTGCATATTATGGAAACAATTCCTTCCAGAATTATAGTCTCTGATACCTGTGAATTCAGAATAATACAATGCCAGTAATCCCCACAAAGTGAGGTTTAAACATCTCAAGAGGGGAGAGAAAAAAAGTCTTGTTTAAATCACTCTATTTGTTTTCATTTTCTAGTTTTTGTGTTCATTGTTCTGCTCTGTTTCAGGCAGAAAAGGAAACAAATGTACCAAAATACTGCAAGGAGGACTGTTCCTCTGGTATTTCCGATCCAGCTGGAAGCAGGATGGACTGGAATTCTTAGGGAGATAAAAAAAAAAAAAAAGAAGAAGAAGAAGGGAAAAAGCCTTTTCTACTGAAATACCCAACCTGACTCTGAGATGAAAACTTTGGGCAATATAGGAAAGCAGACCACCTGCCCAAGACTCCTTGAAACAAGGATTGTTTAAATGCATGATTGGTTAGATAAATATATTTGAAAACTCATCTTTTCACATTCTGCTTCAGCAAAGCTGTCCATGTTTTCATAGTGCAGTTATCAAGAATAACAATTGTAAATACATTTTTTAATGTATATAGACTTCTCAGGAATTAAGGCAGAGGAAGCATGAAACTAAATTTGTTCACATTAATTGAAACTAGAGAGAATTCAAAGGAGAAATGGGTAATAGCAAGAACAACCAAGGGAAAGTTTATCAAAATCCATAATTTAAAGGCAAATGTATTCTGAAATGTATCCAAGGAAAATAGTGACTGTCACCAAGACAGGCTCTTGGAGTGGTTTCAAGATCTCCAGTGATTCCAATCTTAGCCAATGCTGATTAAAACTTCAAAAAACCCACAAGTGAAACCACTACATTGAAGAGTACAAAAGACAAATGAAGCAGAGAAGATAAGGATTCCAAATGATGAGATCCAGAAATTATTTTCAGAGTTAAATACCTTGTTTGTTCAACTTGCAAAAAAAGCCCCATTTTTGAAGGCAAAACATGCCCTTTGCCTTCTGACTTTGTGGCTCAGACCCAGCATGTGCAGGTTCAAGGATGATAAAGAGCTTTATTTGATAAGCCGTACAATTAAACTCTCCTTCAGAGCAGAAGTCTAAAGCCAAACTGAGACCATCAGTCAAGAAAATGAATGTCAGGAGTGAGCAGCCAAGAAAAAGATATTTGGATAGCGATGATAGTCAAATACTTTATCTGGAGGGGAAAATATTACTCCATAACATACCTATCTGCCCATTCAAATACAAATTACAAAGTGTATGGGGATGTTTCTGTTATCAGGAGACAGATGTAGGAAAATTTCTCCATCGTGTCCTCTCTGCTCTCAGCAAAATAACTGTATTTTTTCACTAATTAAATTTTTTTTTCCTTATGATAGGAAATGTTCTGTATCAGAGGCTTGTTCAGTGCTTAGAGGTGACCTCTGAAAGTTCAGTCTCAGTGAAACTTGAAATGAGCTGTATTCAAATGCCTTATGTGCCTCTCTATTATTATGAAAGTCATTGAATAAAGTGGATGCTTTTCAATTTCTCACATGGGCCAACACATTTCATGACTGCAACCAGCAGTATCATCAGTCACAAACAGACTCT
Source organism: Pithys albifrons albifrons (assembly GCF_047495875.1). Lineage (NCBI taxonomy): Eukaryota > Metazoa > Chordata > Aves > Passeriformes > Thamnophilidae > Pithys > Pithys albifrons. The sequence continues at coordinate 44,966,732 of NC_092460.1, read as the reverse complement.
GACTCCTCTCAGCTTCCCAGAGAAAAACAGATTTCAGAGAGCTCAGACCTGTCAGTGAACTACAAATTGAGGAATGGAGAGAAATGAAGCAAAATTCCCAGGCTCATCCTTGCTGGATGGATCCCTGAGGCACCACCAGTGGGTGTCCTGCCTGAAACAAAGAGGGACAGTTGAGGAGAGGCAGAAAAGTTGTTCCTTCTCACCAGAACTGCTGGGATGAATCCATCAACAAACAGACAGCTGGGAAATCTGAGGGAATGGTTGGAGTTGTGTCAGGGGAGGTTTAGGTTGGAGATTAGATGTTGTTCCCCCAGAGGGTGGTGGCACTGAACAGGCTCCCCAGGGCAGTGGACACAGCCCCAAGGCTGCCAGAGCTCCAGGAGTGTTTGGATGATGCTCTGGGGCACAGGATGTGACTCTGGAGATGGTGCTGTGCAGGGCTGAGGGCTGGACTGGATGGTCCTTTTGGGTCCCTCCCAGCTCAGCACATCCTGTGATTCTGTGAAAGTGGAAAAAGCCTCCCCTACCTGTGTTCCATTCATACCAAAGGTCACACTGCTCTGGTTCATAACTTGACTGTCTCTCACAACAACAAAAAAAATAAATACTCGATTTGCCCAAAAGAAAACAAGAAATAACACAGTGATGATCACACACATAGAAAAGCCAAGTGTACCAACCACCTGACACGAATCTAGACCTACTATCTAAGCCTTCAATCCATGTTGTCAGGTTACCTTTTCTGTGTTGTTTGTGTTGTTGGTTGTGTTCTGGAAACCCTGGACGATGCCAGAGATGCACAGTGGCCCAGCAAAGCCCAGCAGATCAGCCAAGTACCGGAATGTGCTGCTGAGCAGGATGGGGCGTCCAAAGGCACTGTACATGGCCAACCAAATGGACGGGCTCCGATTGGGCTGGTCCTCCACCTTTTTCTGGGAAACAGAGAAATAGGTGTCAACATGCTAAGAAAAAGCCTCCCTGGCTTTATATGGCAACATCCTGGATGCCCAAATGGCTCCTGAAAGGTGAGGTAGCAAACAACAGATTTCAGACACTCTTCATAGCAAATTCACGTTCTGCCTGCCCTTGGTGACTGTTGTTTCTCACCTCTGTGTCCCACTCCTTTTCTGAACCTGTGGGCACAGGAATGCAAGCACAGATTATGAGTCCTGGCAGGCAGCCACTGCTCCTTGTCACATGTGTGCTCAGGGGAAGGTCTGACCTTCCAGCCCCTTGCCCTGTGGGTATTCTTGGTGCCACAGTGGCTGTGAAATCACTTCACCCAGCAAAGGCTTCTGGTGTGACAAAGGAATTGAAGGAAAAATACATGGACAGACACCTGCAAGAATGTAGTTTAATTAAATTTATCTGGATTTTTTTTTCTCGTCTCTTGGATGCCTCCCAGGAAGATACACTTCAACTGATCACTTCTTGCTGTGCTCAAAAGGATGAAAGACCCAAATGGGAGGTAAAATTAAATCAACCAAGGGTCCTTTCCAGCCTTCAGTTCTGTAAATTTATGCTGTTATCACAACTCTTGCCCTGAAACACCAGCCAGCAGACTCTCTTTATCTAGTCAGAGGAGTTCTGATGTTTCTGAGCTCCTTTCAGTCTGATAAAGAGTTTTACTGAACAGATCCGTGGTTTGCACAGCCCTTCCTTGCAATTCAGGCAGCAGCTTTTGACACTCTAAAAAAGCATCTGTCATTTTTCAAGTAGCACAGATGCCTCCAAGCTGGAAGCCAAGCCAAGCCCTCCTGAGCATTCACAGAGACATTTTAAGCCCAGCCCAGCAACAACCATCCCCTGCCCCAGAGAAGTCACCAGAGAAAAGCCAGAGTACCTCTAATCTGCCTGGCTGCCTCCAGCTTTTTTTTTTTTTACCTCTTTTCTTAGTTTTTTCCTCTATGCCACTTCAACAGTGAGATGGAATATGTTTGTGGTGCCAAAAATGCCCAGGTGGACCAGATGGCTGCTGGAGACTGGACCAAGAAGCTTAGGAAGGAGAAACAAGCAGCATGGGGACAAAGGAGGGCTAACATTTCAGAAAGGGTAGGGATGAAACTGCTTCTTCTGAGGAGGGAAAGAGCACAAGAGCCTCCTGTCCTCTGCCCAGGCAAAGGGCTCTGGATTTGCTGCCAATGGGGTTTTGAGCCTGAGTGCAGTAAAGGGGCTGCTGTCACTCCCCTCAGAGAAATGATTGTCACTTTAACAGCTTGCTAGGAGCTCAGCTAAATTATTGGGAAAGAAGAGCTGCCATTTGGGGGAAAAAAACCCTGTCATTCTGCTCCGGATATTCAATTAATAATGAATTTGATAATGGCAATGGTTAATCCTTATTTCTGTAACAATGTAGTAGCCATTTTTACTACTATTACAACTCCCACATTTGTCATCACTATATGAAATCTATTCGCTTTTCATTGGAAAAACTACTAATTAAATCAAGTTATCTAATAATCTCTCTTGCTGAACACTGTTGTTTCTTCCTATTTTAATCAGGACTTCATACTAGGTGAAGTATCTAATGGGAAGAGAGGAGAAAGAGTGGGTTTTTCTTCTAATGATTAGCTCTTTTCCAGAATGATTCTTGAGTGCATAGAATTGCAGTAGAGTTGCAGTATAGACTGTTGTATGTGCAGCCCTACTCTTTATTTAGGGGCTGAAGGATGATCTGTCCATCACCACCCATTATAGATCAACTCTGCATCTGTTTGTTTCAATTTGCAGGGATTATTTTTGTTGGAATAGTAAGTAGCATTTGTTGTGTTAACTCTCTAGGCTGTGCTGCTGTTCTCAGCTGTGACACTGGATTAGGTTTTCCTTGTCTGTCCCCTTCCTTTCAAATCCCTGTCATTTACTCTACCTTGGCAGCTGGAATAAGGACAGCAAGGCAGTGCCTGCTGATAAATTAAGTCCCCTGCAAGATGTGCCTCAGTAAAGATGGAATTCTGAGCATTCCCATAGTCCCGGAGCTGACAGTGCCATCCTGGTGCAGTAGGGCAATGCTCTGTCCCTGGGATTCCTCCTTAACTTCATTTCCTCCCTTTTTTCCCTTCACAGGCAACATCCATCATAGCACAGGAATAGCAGACATAGGAAACTAATGTTCCTTGACTTTAAAAATTGATTTTTCTATGACATTCCCGAAAGAAAAGCTTTCTATTGACCATCAGGACAAACCCTGGAGGTTTTTAAACTGAGATTGGCCGTGGCACTGAGTGCCATGATCTGGTAAAGGGACTAGAGTTGGCCCAAGGGTTGGACTTGATGATCTCAGAGGTTTTTTCCAACCCAATCGATTTTATGATTCTATTAAAAAAAAAATCCACAGGATTTAGGTTGATGGGGTAAACCAAATGTGCTGATTTTATTTTCACATATGTGATGCACGATGCATTAGCATGTGGTTTGAAACATCTAGTCTGCTTGGATAGGAACTGAAACAAAAGCCAAGCAACAACAGAAATAGGATCTTATTTTTAGGGGGGTGGGAGGCGCAATTATCTGAGAATTTATTGAATTATTTCTATTTTCATAGCATGCAGAAGAGATAGCAAGACAATGTCATTTGAGCTATCTCAAAGGCATTTTGCAGTATAGAATACTCATGGTCATGAGTACAGAATGCAGTATAGAACACTCACTGGCTTCCATCAGGGTGTGATAAGAAGGGTTTGGAGGGGAACAGGAGCTTTCTTTCTGCAGGGCCACAGAGCACAGCTGAGATCAGTTGTGTCCAGGCACAGGCAGGGGTAACCCCACTTGATCCAGAAGGTGCTGGGGGTTACCCCCTCTCCCAGAAGGAGATTAGTGTAAAATACACACTGGCAGCAGAGACAGCGACACATCATCCCTTCCAGACTGCAGACCACACTCCAGCCTGAAGAATTTTCCTAATTTTCTGTCCCAGCCAGCACATTACTCCACAGGAATAAACTGCAGTGAGTTCCACTGCCTGGCTCCTTGGACTTGCTTTAGCTATGTGGTTTACTTTAACTTTATCTATGAAGTATCAGTTTACTTTAGGGTTGCAGCCTGTTTTTAAATATCAGCACCACTGTAACAGCTGTGCTAATCTCAAGATTTTAGACTACTGCAGAACTCAAAATATCTTATGTAAGGCAACCTTATAAAAGTAGGTGAGTGTAACTGAATGGGGTACATTTGTTCAAGGCTTCACACATGCATGACACACACCAAGGGAAGCCACAAACCAGAGATTGGTGCTCATGCACACCAGGAACAGCACATTTAATTTTCCTTGTGGCACCTGAACTGCTTATCTGTGCAGGCACAGACACATCTGCAGGTGTAAATAAGCTACAGGATTTGTCATTAGGAATGGCCCGGAGACTCGGGTCCTTGGGGCATGGAGGTGCCTAAGGGTTTTTGACCTCTTTAAATAGGATTTAGGCACCTTAAGGAGCTGTCCTAAGGCAGGCACTTCTCCTTGGTTGTGAAAAGGTCAGTTCCAATGACCCAGTAGCTTTCGGCTTAAAGCAAAAGGGTCTTGATTTCTAATCTCTGTAATCACCAGCTCCAAAAGGGAAGAGAAGCAACTTATATCTAATAAAATATAAACAACTGTACTGACTATCATTTCATTTCAGAGTGCACAGAAAGGAGCCTGCAGTTCCATTGGCAGCTGGGAGAAGAGAGCTGCCTAAATGCATCCAGAAAGTCTCTAGGAAGTCCTGCTCTCCCCAGGGAATTTTTCCCAATTCTGTACTGGGTCTGGCTGGTATGGAGTTAATTTCTTTCAGAGCAGCCCATACAGTGCTGTGCTTGACAGTGGTGACTAAACCACTGCTAAAACACCAGTGTTTTTTTATTCTTGATGTGTAGTTTTGGCTACTTCTCTTTCTGGAGAAAAGCAAACAAAAAGTGAAGATGAGTGTTTCCAGCTGAAACTATGGACAGAATGCCTTCTAGTTTAAGATGCTGCCTGGAATAGCTAAGATTTAAACAAAGCTTTCACTTTTAAAATCTAGCAAGCAATCATTTTGTTGCAGTTTTAGTTTCCAGTTGCACTCAATCTGGCAACTCCCTCCTGCTATAAATTCACTTAAAACCAAACAGCAACTGTTGGATTGGAACTTCCTATGCCAAGTTTCACCTTGGAACAAACAGTCCTAAGTTAAAAATTCCTAAAAGTAAGATTTCATAAAAGTTGAAAAAAAAATTCAGTGACACTTCACGTTTCTGAGGCCAAACAGTGACAGGAACATCTGTGCTTACCTTTTGTTCCTCATATGCTTCTTTGAGACAAATGTAATTTGTGAGTGCTCTCATGGCAATTGGGAGCTTTCCAATGGCCTTCAGGTCCACAGGTTTCTTGTGGGCAGATATAATGAGGGTGTTCATCCACCAGTAAGTGGCCTTTGAGAGCAAATTGACAAAGGGCTGCAGAAACCTCACCCCCAAGTCCTGGAGGTCCTCTGGGGGCTTCACTTTCTGAGGGTTCATGAAGAACACATACCTCTGGAGAGGAGAAAAAACACAACATGTGCTCAGAAATTACCCTATTAACAGTGATTTTTAGCAAAAATTATGCCCAGTACAACTACAATGTCAAAATTGCATTTAAAGGTAAATGTATGCTGAATTTAAACATGAATTTGCTTGTAAACAGGAGCATTTCCATTCTGGCAATTTCCACCAGCACCACCTATTACTGCCTGAACAACAAAAAAGAACTCTTGGGATATATAATCATATTTCAAATTACCAAGAGTAAGAATTTGTGCTGATTTACACATTCACTACATAAATACTTCATCAGCATTAACACAGAATGTATTTTATATACATACACACACATACACCCTCCTTACATGCACAAATATGCATCTATCTATATAAATATGTGTTCACTCTGTGTGTAGAGCTATGTAGAGATAGATAGATAGATAGATAGATAGATAGATAGATAGATAGATAGATAGATAGATAGATAGATAGATAGATAGATAGATAGATAGACAGGCACCCATACATACCAAGCCCAAGGGACACACCAAGGACATACATTTAAAAGACATGCCCACTGATTCCTATAGAATTAACCACATTTTAAAGACATGCCCACTGATTCCTATAGAATTAACCAAACATTTATGGCTAAGCTAAACATGGGCCTAAACTTGACCCAAAGCAGAGTTCCTGGGGCTAAAGACCCACATTAATCCTCATAATAACACTGATAATCATTTTCCCAGGTGCTGGTAAAGGAGCCACATACCCTGACTCGGATGACATTGATCTCCACAGCCATCAGCAGCCCATAGAGAATGACCATAATTCCAGTGATGCAGAAACGCAGCTGGGAAAAAGGAACACCATCCTGGCAGTATCTGACAAGCTTGATGGTTTTGGTGACAAAGGCCATTATCCAGTAAACGAAGAGAGCTGTAAGACAGGTGCACACTCATAACAACAAAAAATACAGAAGAATTTAACCACACCAGTGCTGCAGAAGTGTCAGCTTCCATGGAAGTGTCCAAGGCCAGGTTGGATGGGGCTCTGAGAAACCTGGAATAGTGAAAGGTGTTCCTGCCCATGGCAGGGGGTTGGAATGGGAATTAGAAATCACATAACTGAACAAATATCATATTCCCTCTTTGAAAGAGCAGGATGCAACCCAAGTGGGAGTAGGGAAATGAGCTCATTTTGGAACAGAAGTCATGGAGTTTAGTGGTATCCTGAATCCTGCTTGTAGCTGTCAACAGCTTGTTCAAGTTGCTGAGTTATAGATAATTTGGACAGTATCAATGTGAATGAAATATTATCCTGCAATGCCTAGTCTGACCATCTCCTGACTGAGACAGTAGACTGGATAATCTTGCAATCAACTGCAAAGGATACTGAGAAACAACAGAATCTGCACAGAAGGGTTTGTGGTCAGATTGCTATTAAAAATGGCCTTTTGCAATAGTCTTTTTGAAGAAAAATAAATTTTTCCTCAAAATAATGAGCAGTGTTAAAAATTTCTCAAAAGTTCATGACAGAAATACAACAGATATACAAGGCTTTGCCTTTTGTGATAATTTTAAAAATAGTTTTCAGCATGTACTTTATAAAAGGTGCAGTAACTCCTGTGATACTGCTAGTTGGAAGAGCAGAGAGGCATTCCTTTCTTTTTTGATATTCTCACATATTTCACCATTCTCTTCAGTCTCCACAAGCTGACTTTGGCTAAACTGCTGGGTTTTGTAAGAGAACATAAATATCAGCCTTAGACTTACCCAACAGTAGCTTTGGAAAGTTGGATGTCTCAATATTATGGTAATAGACTATGGATACAGTGGCAGCCACAAAGCCCATTATAGCTGGTAGGAAGAGGTGCAGGTGGCGAGATTTCATTTGTCTGAAAATAAATTAAGATAGAAATTAGTGAATTTGACACCTTTTTCCACCATTGTGTGAAACTATAGGTGTTCTGCTAATTTAGTCAAGGGGAAAAACATGACTTTCCTAGAGACAATAAGATTTTTATCTTGTGAATGCTTTAACTTTTGTCAATATTTACTTGCCATTAAAGCTTGAGAGGAGAATAAACAGTAAGAACAATCACCTTCATCCCATTAAAATGATAGACAGCTCATGAAATGATTCTATTATTTTTTTGGGGGAAAACATCCTTATGGTTTACTATCTACCCCATCACACATTAAGACTATGCATTAATGAAAGCAATTAGCTTGGTTATCCACCCAGCTCTGCCACTTACGTGTCAGAGACGATGCCCTCTGCTATTTCACACACGTGCACAAACAGGAGAGTGAATGTCAGGATCCACCTCAGGTTGTGGCCAGGGAAGTGCAGCCAAGTGTTGTGGTGGATCTGGACTTTGGAGCTCTGGCTTCCCCAGCCTGGGAAAGGATGGTAATTAATGAAAGAGAAAGGTGATCACACAGGCAGGCAGTGAGTCAGCTGGGTGGCATTTTTCTATTCTAAATCCATGGGTCACACTTGAGAGATACAATCAATACACGCTACACAAATATAAGAGGGCTAAGAGGATCACCCAGGAGCATCTCAGGTGCCATGTTATTTCAGTCTAACCCTGAAGACAATATGAGAACAGTCTTCCCACAACTGCAGACAGAAGTCCCTGAACAAAAAAATTATGAGAAAATCAACAAATTTAAAAAACCCATCTCAAGTGTCACCCTCAGACCAACAGATCTGAAATGATGGCATCTTTCCCAGTCACAGACAAGAGTGGGCAAAGTTTTCCACATACAATTTAAGCTATTGTGGGTTTTTTTCCTAAAATTGTTAGAAAATGGAAGGGATTTTCAATGGCCTCAATATTCTTTCAAAATTAGTTGGCTAATACCTGTAAAAACATTAAAGCAACCTGCTACTACTCAGTGCATAATACAGAGTGTTGGAAAAGATTTTCTCTGCCCCCAGACCTTGCATTGAACTTCCATCAAACACTTCTGCAGAAAACCCTGACATTCAATGGTGGCTTTCATTGATCTCAAAGAGACCAAAAAAAAAAAAAAATACAGCAGTGACATAAAAATCCAGCATTGTTGGACGGAGTTCTCCATAACTTTTGTTCCTTGAGGTTCTGTTTGGGGTTTTTTTTTTCAGCCTTTAGTTATTATTTTGCTGAAACTTGTTTCTGATTCCCTTGCTTAACTATTTAATGGATTTACAGTCACTGCATCACGTTACACCTTTGATTGCCTGGTACTGAGTGTTTTAGCCCACAGGTTCCTGTAGCCTATTATTCAGTCACTGTAGGGTCTTTTTACAAGATAAAAGCCCTTGAATCTCCAGTTCAAACATAGCCCCAAATTCAAATCTTCCCTGTGGAATTAATGTATAACTATGTACTTTTGTGATGCCATTAATGTGGCATGAAAGAATTGAAATGCTATTTCTCATGCAGTTGTCAGGAGAATATTTATTTTCATTAATAATTTGTGCTTTTTGGTGGTTATTCAACTCTTTTTGTCTCCTATGATCAGTTGAAATGCCACTGTTTGACAGCTCTAAAAAAGGATTAAATTGTATTTATTTCATCACTGCTAATTAACTGGGGTAAAGTGACAACTAGAGGGGAAAAAAGTGTCATTAGAGTACTAATTGAGATAGGGTTTTTACAAGAAAGTGTGAATTAGTGTTGCTCCACTGCCCTAAATTCCTCAAGAGGGATTTATCATTTCTTCTTTTCATTCCTGGGGGGGGAGGAAAAAAGAAAATCTCTATTGCTCTACTTTTGTTTACAAATGCTGGCAAAGGAAGCAATTACTCTGTTTAGAAAGTTTCCTACACTTCTCCTATCCTTAGTTCCACATTTTAGATATTCTATGAAATGCCCATCACTTGAAGGGAATTCAGCCCCACTGCCCTAAGTCCTTCCAATGTCTAATAATAGCAAAGGGTGAGAGTTGCCAATTTGAATTCTGAGGAAAACTTCTCTAGAGAGAAGTTTGGCTCTGATGCCTCTGGTTCTCCTCCATCTCTTCATGCTGATTAGTTCACATTTATATCTATAATTCCCACATTTCAAGTGGGTTGGCATCACATCCTCTGGGTGAAGCCTTTCCATGTCCCTTCTCTTTTAAAATCCATAAATACAACCCATCCAATGCTTTCACCACAGGCACATTGAACCATGCCTGACTATAATCCCCTGCTCAGGTGTTACCACAGCTCACCAACTCACCAATGAAGAGGATTGGGAAGGTGATGAACAGCAGGAAGACGTGGGGGACCAGGTTGAGGGCGTCCACGAAGCAGACATTACGCAGGACGCCGGCGCTGATGTTGTAGGCGGAGGCGTTGTCGTTGCCGCAGAACGCGAGACTCATCGCTCCAGCACCCCTGGCTGCTCCAGGAACAGAGGGTGGCTGAGCCCCTGGAGCTGAAGGCAAAATAAACAGCATCGGGGGGTAGGGAAGGAGCACACAGAACAACCCAGGCAGTCGCATTTTGACGATTATTTTTGGCTATGTCAAGTAGGACCCCACTGGAATGAAGGCTGTGTTTATGTGGCATTAGTATGATTTAGGGTGACCTCCTCACTGTCTAGAACTACCTGAAGGGAAGTTCTGGCCAGGTGGGGGTTGGTCTCTTCTCCCAGGCACTCAGCAATAGGACAAGGGGGCACAGGCTCAAGGTCTGTCAGGGGAAATTGAAGTTGGAGAGCAGAAAAAACTTCTTTGCAGAGAGAGTGCTCAGGCATTGGAATGGGCTGCCCAGAGAGGGGGTGGATTCCCCATCCCTGGAGGTTTTTAAACTGAGCTTGGCTGTGGCACTGAGTGCCATGATCTGGTAAAAGGACTGGAGTTGGCCCAAGGGTTGGACTTGATGATCTCGGAGGTCTTTTCCAACCCAATATATTTTATGATTCTATGATTCTATAGTTTGCTAATATTGTTTATATTTAGTTGCATTTACTATCTATAGTAAGTGCTATTTTTTAAATGCATTGTGCTACACCATTCAGTGTTCATCATATGCACAAATATTCTCTCTGCGAGAAGAAGGAAGATTTGAACAAAAAGCATTGCCATTTCTCATAAGAAAACCAGAATGGAATAAGCTGGCTTGTAGAGGAATTTCTTATAGAATATGGCCATGTGAGTGATCCAGACTGTATGGACTCTGTGAGACTGAAGCAGCTACCAGCAAAGAATAAACAAAGGCACAGCTGCTGCTGAGTGGTAAAGAAGAAGTCACTCCCCAGGAGTTCACACGTCAACTCCCCAGACTTTCACACAAGAACTCTTGAAAGTTTCTCACAAGACTCTTGAGATTCACCTGGGAGTCATTAGGATGTTTTATCAAAACACTGGACTTGCGAGATATGGAATATAACCAATAAGAAATGTTGCTTTGTGGTGTGAGAATTACTATAGTCAATTAGCATGTAGCTTTAACACCATATAAACTGCTTGCAATGTATCAGTAAATGGCATTCTACCTAAAACCACAATGGTTCGTTGTGTGATGTCCTTTGATCCTCTACATTACCTGCTCTGACTGTGTGTTCCTGCTCCTCTGGTGAGCCAACACTGCCTGTGCAGTATCTCTAACCATGTGTTGCACCACGTTCTGCTCCGAACCTTTGATGTTTATGATTTGACAGCTTTGCATTCGCTGATATTTTGTATTTCTTCTCTGTTACACAGAGCAACAGTGACACACAGGAGTCATCCCAGAGGGCTGACAAGCTCCTCCCCAAAGTAGGCAGCACTGAAGATGCACAGCCAGAACATCAGCATTTATGCTTGATCCTGCAAATCCTTATGCACGTGCTCAGACCCATCCAGGCAGTCCCTGACTCCCAAGGTTTCTTGGAGATTATCTCTGTGCACCGAGATAAGCTCATGTGTTCGTGCTTCCACGCTATGGTATGACCCAGAGTTATGGACAGTTTCTGGCTCTCATCAACCTGTGTATCGTTTATTTTTTTCATTCTTCTTCATAGGAAGTTGAAAACAAGATTGCAACCAAAAATATTCCTTGCTCATTTCTTTGCCTGAGACTCACACAGAGCAACACAGTCCTGTGGATTGGGTTGAGTAAACTCATTTACTCAGTTCATTTTCCTTTCTCAAATTTGACATACCACAACGGAAAGAATATATTTAATTTAGAAAGAATATATTTTAATTCTGCAACAATTGGCATTAATGATAGAGGAGTTCTGTTGAATCAGAACAAGATGGAGATGAAAAAAGGCATGAATGCAGTTTGAAAGAAAAAAAATGTTTTCCTTCTTTCTTCAAATAGTTCAGATTAGTTCTGTGAGCCTGGTTGTTTAAAAAGGTGAGCATAAACTACCAAGTACTCCCTTAAATACAGATCTTCAAAAGATAGAGAATTCTAAGAGGCATTTTGAACCTTTGCTAAAGTCCCTTTTCACTTTTAACTAACTTCTTGCTGGATCTGAAAAGCATAATCCATATTTGAAACATATCAGTGACATTTGTGAAGGAGTTTCTTTGAAAAGAACGTGAGAAATGCAGTTCCTTTCAAAATACATCACCAATTTATGGCTGAGATTTGCCAGAAGTAAAGCATAACTTGCATGCATGTACTTACTGTGATACACAAGCTGATGGACAACCCACTCAACCTTCAGTAATAACCATCTGCTAATAATCCAGCACAATGTGGTGGAGAGTTTGGCCCATTCTCTATAAAGAATAGAGTGATATCATTCTATCATTTTATTTTTAGATAAAAATGCATTCATCAATGAATAGCACTAGCAAGGCAAAAGAAAAACTATGTTAATATTAGTTCTGTCTGAATACACTGAGGAGTTACCAGGAAAACACACAAAGAGCTTCTCAAAAAACTACACAGAGGCTGATTTGGTTTAATTTGTGAAAACTTGGCTTGACTCCTTTAAGAGAAACTTAGTGGTAATGATAATCTCTTGAAAATCAGAAGTGCTGTTTCCTCATTTTTATCGAAGGTCAGAAGTCCAAGGGAGTTCTGCTGGGAATTTTCCTCCCTTTCCCACAAAGAGGACTCTTTTCTGAGACAGTACAAGATGCTGTTGTGGTCTCGTGGTTGGAGTGGTACTGAAAGGCAGGAGAATCCTGGGTTCAAATGAGCACTGAATCATTCCCTTCCAGTGTAGCTTTTGGCTTCCAGTCAAAATTAAATCTGGGAGAAAGGATTAAAACCGCATCCAAGAGAAGCTAAGGGAACTGTTGGGTTTTTTTCCCATTTTCCTGGAAGGGAAATGGAATAGAGGCACTAAGTGTTTCAGTGGAGGAAAAGCTTATTAACTACATGAAGAGTGTTATCTCCCTGCTAACAGTTTGTAGAGGTTTTCTATTACACCAACAGCACACTCAGTTCTCCTTTGCATGTTGCCAGGGCTGAGGAAAGAATCTGATCCTATTAATACTGATGTGTAGAGACAGTGCCCATCATACTGGTGATAATTCCCAAGACTAGGTATGAGCAGTTTATTCACATTACTTTTGTTACAGATTCATTTAAAAAATGAAGCAGAATTCAATTATCTCTTAAAATGAGACAGAAAATCAAGCCTAGGTTGGTTAGTTTGCAAAAAAGTCCCCAGAAAATCAAAAACAATGTTGCATTTTCAATGAAATGAAATAGAGTAATTGACAATGCATTCCCAAGATTTTAAATCAGAAAACACTTCATCATTAAGGAGCATATCCAGTGATCATACTCATTAAACCTCCACAGGCTTGAAATCCATGAAAACATTCTGGTCAGTGTCCTGATGCAGTGCTGACCCTTTGCAGCTCATGGGTTTGGCCTCATAAAATGCCAGATCATAAAATGTACAACTCCCCTTTTCTAGCAGCACACAGCTGGTACAGCATGGCATCCATAGGGAATAGAGGGGATGGGAACTCTGGAAGCATTAACAGTCCAGGGATCTTCCCTTCCACCCCTTTGTCCCCTTCCACCGTGCTGGGAATGAGCTGTGACTGGAAGTGGAGGGTTCGTGTTCTGCATCTGTTGGTGTATCCCAACTTCCACAGCACCTTCTGGTGTTTACACAGACAGGCTGCTCCCAGTTCCCTGTGTCTTCAGGAGTGCTGTATGAAAATACCCTGCAACACAGCAGAGCTCCAAGGAATCTATCATTCCCACCCATTTCTGGAACAGAAGGCAGATCTGATAAACCCTCCATGGTTTTGTGACTCAAACCACTGGACCTTGCTCTGTGTTTTGGAAAACTTGCATACATGGGAGGCTCTGGAAGTGCAGGGATACCCAGACACATCACCCCAGGAATAAAGCATGTCATGGAGTTTCTACTTCTTGGCTCAAGTTTCACAAATAGGGGAAAATACATTGGATGAAATGTTACTGACATCTAAGGGATGAGTGAGACTCCCATTTGGTTCAAGGCTGAAATTAGCCATTGCTTTCTGCTGCATCAGGGCCTGTTTCCAGAAGCTAATTTGCACCAGCCTCAAGGCTTAACAAGCTGTGCTCATCCCCAAAGAAGGGCAGAAAGAAAAACCCCTAAGGCAGAATAAATCCTTGATTTCTTTAGGCAGTGCATTTTTCAAGAGTGCTTTTGCAGCTCCACTGAAAAATAGCAGGAGCTGGACCATGACAGGTTTTCAGATGCAATCACTCATTCCAACAATGCAGCTTCCAGTCTTCTTTGAATTAAAATTTGATAACTTAATGGCAAAATTTCTCATGCCCACCCTCAGATCCCAGGATTGGAAAGGTCAGCGTAGCTACACAAGGACACATTCTCAAGGCTGTAAACAGTGTAAGTAGAATATTCAGAAGATTCAAAAGACTGATTTGAGAGTGTAAGTTGCATTTTCAAACAGCGTTGTAGTATTGGGAGTTAAGGCTAAAGAGATCTTTAATAATTCTAAGAATTTTAAAGGCATTTAAAAGGCCTCAGCTATACTGGCCTTCAATGAGGGTTTGAAAATTTGCACTCAAAAATCTGAGCCTGGAAATTAAGACAGTTGGAAAGACCTTGGTTGCAGATACCAAGTGTAAGGTAGGACAAAAAGGCACTATGCCTTCCTCTTCTGTACATCCATAAGAATTCATGTCATGAAATGAAAAAGTGAAAAGGAAGAACAACTTTAGAGCAACCATGAAGAAATGCAGTTGTTCTTACTCTTGTAATTCATCAAAAACTGCAGCTGGGAAGGAAGATGGAACTTGATTAAGCACTGATCCAATTTGGCTCTCAATAAAAATTCAACTATTCTTCCATTGCTTTAACTCCTCTACTAAGCCAGTGTTGGGCTTTGGTCAGAATTGGATCTGTGAGGGGGTGAAGCAGATCTTTAGAGAGGTGAGTTTTGCCCACATTTGTTTCTCTCAGTGCTGAGCATTGTGCAAGTGCATAACCAAATACATGGAAGACTTCTGATATTTTTCCCAAGCTCCAGCTGTCGGTCACTGCCAAAGACAAAATGCTGCGCACAAAGGACAGCAAAACCTGTAAGGAACAGTCACACTGGAGGTGTTTGAATTACTCCTAAGCAAAGTCAGAATACAGGGCTGACTGAGGCTTTCCCAAAGGTGATTTTCTCTGAGAAGACAGAGTTTTTCAGCCACAGTAAGGATGGAAATCAGAGGAAAAACTCCAGTGCTGAGCTGCTGCACTTGCCACACTTCAATTCCAAAGCTGGCTCATGCAGGACTGTCTCAAGGACCACAGTGGAGAAATGTCCACTAGTTTCTTGGCAAATCTTTATCTATGGATCCCACAGGAAGGGACACTCACTGGAAGGCAAAGCCCTCTTCCCATATGGATTTATAAAGACCTTTTCTTTAAGCTCCTGCTCAGGTTGGAATCTTTGGAGCTGAAGGCTTTGACGGGCAAGCAGCAATGGCTGCACAAAATGGGAGCAGTGCAACCGCCACATTGAGGCAGTAAAATGTATAACCTAAACAGGAATATTCAGGAGAGAAAAGATGAAAGGGTAGCAAGTTCTTTTGAGATTTGTTGGCCATCTGCACTTACTGACCACTAACTCTTGTCAGCATTTCAGAACGGCTGTTGACATCCTCATATATTCGTTTCACAAGACATCATCGTTCATAGTTGATACAAACAATGGCTTTTTCAGAGCCAAATTCTCTTTCTATAGAATATAGTAGACCATATAGATATGCTGGGGTGATGGCACTGCAGTGAGTACATCACAACATATCTGCTTCACTGCTAATTAAAGCAGGAAATGTTATACTTAATAGTAATGTTGTCAGATATACCAGGTTTAATCTACCATTTCACTCAGGGGAAATGCAGTAATGTGTTAAAGATCATCTGATAATAACAAGTATGTGTTATCTGAGGGTACCAGCTGCATTCCTCAGTAGGGGTGCCAAGTACCAGGTAAACTTTTGTTTTACAATATACAGACTGACAGGCCTTTGTCCTTTAAAGTTACTGACAAGTTACTCACTTTAACTCCTGTCTTTAGGAGCTCTCCAACTCATCAGAAATTCTCAGCGTTGGTTTATCTTCCTGCCTTTGAAAATGCCCTTTGCTAAAGGCTAAAGCCACGAGCAAAACTTTACAGAGGAAGGGAATGGAAAGAACAATCAGGAGGACAGGCCCATGTGGGTGCCAGGGAAGGCAATTCTCAGCTCTCCTTTGCATCATTTGGGAATCTGATTTCCCTTGGTTTACTTTAATGAGGATGTGAACTATCTGGACAGCAATTCACCCTGCAATGAAACAGCTAAAAAACCTTGTGACCTTTAAGCATTTACATTTTTATGCTAAAATCCTCATCACCGGCAAGTTGAGACTTTCTGGGTTTTGGGCTAAGGGGTACAAACATAGTCATAAGATAATAAACAGAGAACAGCACAAAAGGTCTTCACTGTGAAGAAGACAAAGGTTTTGGGAAGACAAAAAGAGGTCAAAGTCGTAAACATGAGAATGACATAATGCTGAACTTAAACACCCACAAAGAAAATTTTAACAAGCATAAATGGGGATTCTCAGGGCACTAAGCCAGTTCATGAGATATATTTTCCATAAGCAACTGTGAGGAAGAGAATGGGAAAACAGTAGATAATCTAAATTTCCATAAAAACTATGAGAACATCCTGACAACCTCACCAAGTATAAAACTACATGAATTCTAGTTAAAGACATTTTAACTA
Source organism: Pithys albifrons albifrons (assembly GCF_047495875.1). NCBI lineage: Eukaryota > Metazoa > Chordata > Aves > Passeriformes > Thamnophilidae > Pithys > Pithys albifrons. The sequence goes on along the minus strand of NC_092460.1, from coordinate 44,950,103 downwards.
CCTTAAGGGTCTTTTAAAGTGGACTTTAAAAAATCTTCACATTCAAGAGTTTCATCTTACCTGGATTATACCTCTGTTCGTCATGCTCTGCAAGATACTTATAACTACAAAGAAAAGAGTATAAATACACTCCTCAGGTGGAGCTTCCTTGGGGAAATAAAAATATTTTGAAAAACATTTATTGCAGTAGTTCTGTTGCCCATATTTAAAAAAATATATATGGATTGATAGCTGCACTTTCTAAGTAAAACAGATCAGTTTACAGAGCATACTTGTGTCTCAGTTCAGATCAAATTTCATGTTGGTCTTACAAATTATATGCATTATATGCCTGTATATGCACACACATAATATATACATAAGTCTCTATATATAGACAGATATGTGTGTGCATATAGATGCAGGATTGAGAAAGTACTCCCAGTTTTACAAAAGTACTTAGTTCTTGTCTTCTGAATAAATCAATCACTACAAAAGCAAGAATTTGTCTTTCCTCCTTGAACTTCACAGATTGAATTTCAACTAAGGGGAAATAATGAATTTGTAGGTTTGAACAGACACAACAGCAGGCCTCGCCCTGAGGTTTGCCACAGATTTGAGGTGAGTGCTCTGAATCTTTGTCCTTTTTGTGTGGAAACCTCCTCGTTTGTTCTCCTTACCTTCCTAAACGCCCTGGCCCTGCCACAGCCTGTGTGATCTGAGCATCCTTTGCAAAATGCGCCGCCCCTTTAAAAGCAGCTTTATGAAAAACTATCCCACACAAACCCCCATTTCCTTTTTATTCCTATTTAAGCTGTGACCACCTATGCCAGGCAGTTTCCCAGTTTCCCTTGGTCTTACAGGGATGAATTACCTCCGGTGCCTGTCAGTCTCCTCATCGCTCGCTGCCCTGAACCAGCCTAACCCAAACGGTGCTGAAGCCAATGCAAAGAATCTCATTGACTTCGGGAGGCTTTGGGATCAGGCTCAAACCACAGAGACAATCACGGCAGCGGCGGCGCTGAACAGGCTGCTGGCACAGAAAAGCCTCTCACATCTGCAATGCTCTCACAGGTCTAACACAGCACTTTTTTTGTCTCTTTTTTGGTTAAGTTTCTCCACACAATGCCATTCCTTCCAACAGCAACGTGCTGCTCTGCCCTGCTGGAAAACCTTCACACGCCAAGACAGGACAGCTTTAAAAAAAAAAAAAAACCCAAACGTAGCACTGTGAACAGCAGAAAAAAAACCCAACAAAACCAAAACATCAGCAAGAGGAGACAGTAAAGGCTGAGAACGCCTGCGAAAGGAAAAGGAGACGGAAAAAGAGATTGGAGTTGTAATCCCAGCAAAGAGCGAGGAGCAGCCCCGTCCCACGGATATAAAGGCGAGGAGGAGGAGGAGGTGGTTAGTGGGAGATCACGGGGGAGGGTCCCCCATGCCCCTGTTGGTTGCCGAGTGTTAGACCGAGCTCTGCAGCTTACCTTTGGCAACACAAACCCAACGTACCCACCCAAAGTGCCACTCGGCTGTGCTATGTGATCGATATCATCCCGATGGCAGGGTTTGCCTCTACTTAGCGAAGCCGCTCCGAGCCCTGGAGTGGATTATTTTTAGGCTGGTGATGGGAAGATCAGCTGCTGCCTCCTATCGAGTTTCCAAAGTGCACAAACTCTTCTTGTCTTTCTCATGCGCCGAAGGGGGCAGGAAACTGGGAAGAGACAGGCAAGAAAAAGCACCAATTTTTCGCCTCCTGAAGCTGCAGTCCCCTGGGATTTCTTCTGCTTGCTTTTATTTTCATTTCCTTCCTCTCTGGAGCAGTAAGATTCCAAGAGGCTGCATTGCAGCGCATGGACTATTAGCGGATGGCTATTCTGAAGTAAGGGATTTAGACAAGGTAGTCTAACTTTGGCCAGGCTTTGGATCTCTTTAGAATTAAGCTTAGCTAATTGGAATTTCACAACATAATTTTGCATGCCTTCCACCATATTGAGCAGAAAAGCCTACTCAGATATTTTTCTTACCTAAACTCCCTCCAGCACTTCTGCTTTAAGACACAGACCAAATCCCACACCTTGATCCCACAGATCTGCTTCTTTAGAAACAGCTTTTTTAAAACTTGAAATAAAACTCCAAGCTAATTTGATGGCCATACCAAGAATACAGTTTTCAATATAATAGCCCTTATTTACATGGGATAATATTTAGCTGAAAAACACATTAGATATGTTCACTCAGAGGGAAAGAAGTCCTGACAGGGCCTACATGTTTGCTCTTTTTCTTTCAATGTCCTCATATAAAATGAACGAAGATTCAGACTTTTTTCATCATTACTTGAGCCCTGTAACTCGAGGGCACAAACTGCATTTACTTCTTTTTCCCTTTCTCTTATTTCTTTCCTTTTAATGTATTAAAGTTCAGTGCTTTGGAAAGAAGGTTGTGGATTGAAGCTTCTGAGTTCTACTGTGTATCTATGTCTTGTTAAACAAGATTTAAAAAAATAAATCTCTAACCCATCTAACCATCATCTGGAATAGCACCACTATGAGATATTTTTGAAAATACACATCATGAATAGCATTTATGCTCATAATTTTCTTTATTAAAACATGAAAATTCATTTCTGTCTATGAAATTTCAAAATGTAACTCAGTCCTGTCATTTCCACAGTATTGTTTAAACAGGAAGGGAAAAAAAGAAAACAAAATGAATGTGGAATCAATCAGCATGTTTCATTTTGCTGTTTCTAAATGAAGCACTTTCAAGCCTCTTCTTTCCTTTATGTGACAAGCTAAAACGTTTTGAAAAGCGTTTTTTGAAGGGATTAGGAAAAATGAAAAGCTCTTGAATGTCAGAACACCCTGAGCTCTGATCTGAAGGGATATTTTGTATCAGGGCTTTGCGATTTACCGCGAGGAGGGAAAGGGGGGCAAGGAGGGTGGGGGGAAAAATGGTAATTACGGGAATGCAAAATATTTTCGGGTATGTGGACCTTTAAGTGAGCGGAAACAACCACAGGCCGATCCTCAGGTACTACACGTCACCAGTTTTCCCGCGTCAGCTTCCAGAAGAGGAACGCTGGGGGACCGACTGCTTCCCGCGACGGGGCGGGGAGGGATGCGGGGAGGTGGGGGATGGCGGGAAGGAGCGCGGAGGGTTGCGGGGAAGGATGGGGCGAGGGATGAGGGGAGGGATGAGGGGAAGGATGGGGCGAGGGATGCGGGGAGGGATGAGGGGGGAGGGATGCGGGGAGGGATGAGGGGAAGGATGGGGCGAGGAATGCGAGGAGGGCTGCAGGGGAGGATGAGGGGAAGGATGCGGGGAGGGATGAGGGGAGGGATGAGGGGAAGGATGAGGGGAAGGATGGGGGGAAGGATGAGGGGAAGGATGAGGGGAAGGATGAGGGAAAGGATGAGGGAAAGGATGAGGGGAGGGATGAAGGGAAGGATGCGAGGAGGGATGAGGGGAGGGATGCGGGGAAGGATGAGGGGAGGGATGAGGGAAAGGATGAGGGGAGGGATGAGGGAAAGGGTGCAGGGAAGGATGCGGGAGGGGGATGAGGGGAAGGATGGGGCGAGGGCTGCGGGGAGGGATGGCGGGAAAGGATGGCGGGAAGGAGCGCGAAGGGATGCGGGGAGAGATGGAGGGAAGGATGAGGGAGGGATGCGGGGAGGGATGCAGAGCAGTATAAGGGAGGGATGCAGGGAAGGACGCAGGGCAGGATGAGGGATGCGGGGAGGGATGCAGGGAAGGCTGTGCCGCCCCGCCAGCCCCGCGGAGCACCCACCGGCGGCCAGGGGGTCCCTCGGCGGGCTGGCGGCCCCGCAGCTCCGGCACTACGTGACCATGGCGGATGGGCAGCTGAGGGACAGAGGCTGCTTCACCTGGTGGCCTCGTGGAGCGGCGGGGAACGCAAAAGATTCTAAGCAGATGTCGATGAAAGCGCTGGGGTTTGGCACCGCGACATCCCCGGGGCAGCCGGCTGGGGTGGGGGATTCCAGTAGCCTGGCCAGCCTATCCCAAAGGAATTAAAATGGCGGAGCAATAGCAGGAGTGGGAAAAGGACTCACCTGGGAGCCGCTGCAGTCCGGATTAATAGGCCCCAGGTCCTGGCTGAGAGCTCTCCACCTGCATTGTCCTGGTTCGTTTAACTCTCTGACCAGGGATGGAAAGGTGTCTGTACTCTGTGGTCACCCAACAGGCTGCTCTGATTTCAGATGAAACAGTTTTCTCTGCCATTCTTCCATGCTGTGGATCAATCCACAGGTCTCCCTCCGGGTGCTTTTATGGCACTGCAGGACCCGCAGAGAGGGCACCGGACCATGACGAGTTCCCATTCCCAGCCAAACTCAGGTTTGCAGCCTGCAGGTTCCATCTTTCCCATTCCTTAGGGAAAGAGCTGAAATCTCCATCATTTCACCCCTGTGTGCACATCATTTGGTTTGAAATCTGAACAATAAAGCTGCTGTTTTGGAGAAAATCTCATGGATGTTGTGCTGAGAAAGTGGGGACAAATTCCCTGACTTATTTTAAGCCTACTTATATAATTTATACCAGGGCTTTATGCTAACATAGCAATATAAGTAAATATTCAGAGTAAATTACGTAAGTTATGGGCTATCAAGTCTTTATTTTACTTCTAAATTTATCACAGTGACAGAATCCCCATAGTGCTGTGTCAGAACTTGTGCCATCATATAAAAAGATCAGACTGACACAGCTTCAAGATTAATTTTACTTACACTTACTACCCTACCTAAAAAAGGAGGGTTTGCTGTATTTAATTACACATTTCTCATTTTGTCTAAAAAATAATATTGGCTTTACCAAGAAAATGTTAATAAAGTAGCAAAGATTAATTTTTTATTTTCACTTTTTTATTGTAATGGAAAATGCAACCTGGTCTCCGAATAACTTCTCTGTCCCTTTTAAATATTTATTGTGATTAAGCTTGGAGGGGGGAAGCAGTAGAAGCTTAGTATTATTTGAAATATTTTCCACAGCTTTTTAAAAAGTTATTGCTCCTGGTTTCTATGGGGAAAAGTGTTGTGGAAAATATATACAGCAAAATTTCAACACAGCAATCTAAGCAGTTCTAAGAACTCTATATGGAGAGCTACAAGAAAATCCCAGACCTCGGAGTTCATCACTATAAAAGGTGAAGAAACCCACAGGATCTGAACAGGGATTTACAAACCTTCTGATCTTTGAGGGGCAACTGCACACCAGAGGCACCATGATTTGCCTTGGTATCTCTTAATCTTGGCCCAACCTAAGTGCAAAGTTATATCCTGCACATAATATAACTTTTTAAGCCTCCAGTTTTATTTGTTCTGTTTGACAACGGTTGTTTTATTTAAAAAAAATCAGCCACATATAGTTTGGATTACACTCTTCTCTTCTTTTTCTGCTTCAAAAACCCCACAAAACCTGAGAGCTGTTCTTTTAATATTGCAGGGCTTTCAAGGTTGTCAAGAACAATGCAAGATCTCCACATCCTCTAAGTGTAGAGGAGTTGCATCCTAAATATCATCAGGTAACTGAGTACTGTAATTTAAATTCTACCAAACCCATAGATCCACTTGTTCTACAGATTACAATGATCAGGCAATTCAGACTGTTCCTGTGTGTCACCCAGAAAACCATCATTATTTCTAAGCCAGCAAACCCACCAGTCAGATTTTAAACCCTCTGCAACTAAGGCAGAACTAAACTAGAAATAGGTTCATTTTCTGCCGTAGAACTCAACCAGGCACCTGCATTGTTTAGTCCCATTTACAAATTTTAGCTTTTAGATACATGGTAGCCAGAAATAAAAATTTAGGTGTCTAATTTCAGTGTGAATGCCTGGAAGGAGCGTTAGATACTAAACACAGAACTCGCCTCACCCAGGATTAAATGGCAGATATTTGATTTCCTACATCTCTGTCTGTTGGCCAGACTCCCTCTGTGGCCTTTGGAGAGAAAAATACATTTTCAGATGATTATCCTTTTCATCTTAAACTGGGTTTATAAAATAGTGAGAACTAATTCCCACCTGGGTGTGACTGTCCCACCCCATGGAGAGTGAGAGTGTCTATCTGGTTGTTACAGGCCTAAGTAATTCCCAAACATAGAATTAGGGAAGTGGTCTCTTGCTGCTCCACATGCTATGCTGCATTTGGAAATGAACCTAAATCACTGGAGCTTTTTATTTTCTTGGAGGAGGAATTAAGTCTAAACAATTCCTTGAAGTTTTTCAGGAGCACGGGGCTTTTTTTCCTGGGTTTGTTAAACAGCCCCAGAAGGACTCCTTGATCTCCCAAGGGACACAGGAGAATCAGAGGTAAAATGAAGTGAGAAACACACTGATCCCAGGCACAGTCACATGTGGGATAATCACCCCAGGGAGATGATATGCGAATTGTAGTGGTTGGGCTTGTGTGAATTATGGCAGTACCTTGATTTTGACAAGACAATAATGTGTTCCACCTCCACCCCAGCTCACCTCTGAACCAATGCTGGCTGTGCAGATGATAATCTGCTGCTGGTGGGGAAAGACAGCAAAAGTTTCCTCTTCTGGCACCCTTTGTGTGGGAGCAATCCCCAGATGTATTAAAATTTTGCAGGCTGCATCCAAATTTTAGAGGTGGGCTCCTGAATGATGGTGACACCGCCTTTCCTTGGGAAAGAAAGCACCCAGACCCAGTATTTTGGTGGTGCAGATGATAAAACACCAGGGGAAGGTGATGCAATTCAAGGAGTGTGAGTTCCATGTGGAGCTTCTCAGTTGGCACTTACCGTGACTGAGAATTTTGCTGGATATTTTTAATTTAGGTCCAGGATCTCTTTGACTGTGAAAGAATGTGCTGGCACATATAACTGGAAAGGAAAGCTCTTAGTGCATAGTACAGGCGATTTTCTTTGCTATGAAACCCACTGAGTGTATCCTCTCCCATCGTGAAAAACTTTTGTTGCCTTTTACCTTCCAGCAGCTCCACCAGATGGCGTGATGTGCTTCCAAAAAAGAAATTAAATGCACCTCCAAAACTCCATCACCACCTTCAAAATGAGAGACCTCTAGGGATTTCTCCCACACAAGGAGATAGAGCTGTTGCTGTCCTTTACCTCCACCAGGCACCACGAACACCAGGAATGGATTCTTCACTTCCACAGAAAGGTACTGTCATCTTCTTTCTGGAGCCAACAGCCAAGATTTTAAAAGCACCTCCAAAACTGAGTGTGTCAGATGATTACTCCAACCCAAAATGTGCCAGAACACAAAGCTTTTGCTGTCCTTTGCCAACCCGAGACACCTTATAATCTGCACCACTGACACTTCATCTGGGACTTCCTTTTTCAGGAGATGACCTCCCAAATTTGGATATCTCAAACCAGGTATTTTCCCTTGCAGCAGCATCTTTGTCCAGTTTTTGACATGATGAAGCTTGAAATGAGCACCATGGAGGGGAGATTATTCCCTGCTTGCTGTGACTGCCACTGCCTGGTTTCCCAAGAACTGCAGACACAATCCTGCTGTCCTGACTGGCTCTGGAGTGAATCTCTCCTTGGTAAGGCTGACTTTGAAGGGAAGGGAAAGGCTTTGTGTCACAGCAAACAAGTTGTGCTCATTAACTCCTCTGCAACAATTACACTGTGATCCAGAGCTGCAGTTCCCAATTTTAGGGGGGGAAACACAGCCTGGAAACCCATCGAAGAGAAAAATACATGATGGAAAGAGATCATAAAAAATTATTTTCTAGGTGGTCACATCTATGAAGACACAGATTTACGTGAGGAGACGGACCTGAGTAGAAACGGGAAATGCACCTCATTTCCCTCCCTGCTGCGTTGAAAGATAAGCTCTCACCAAAAATTATTGATTTACCATTATTTTAAGGGCTTTTTGCCCTTCCAAGCACAGTTGATTTCCTATTTCTTGAAGCATAATTGAGAAATTTGTGTGCAGCTCATTCTTCATTATCTTGAGGTCTCTTTAAGTTGTGTCTTGTTGTCCTTCACTTGGAAAGAAAAGGTTGTGTCCTGTTTTCCTTTACATAGAAAGAAAAAGAAGGAAGTGATGTAGGGAAGAGGAAATTACATTAATTTTGGATTAAGTCTAAACAATTCCATGAAGTTTTACAGCAACACAAGGCTTTATTTCCTGGGTCTATTAAACAGTGATTAATATGCAGTAAATTCAGCCTTGATCTCCCAAGGGGCACAGGAGAACTGAAGGTAGAATGAGGTGAGAAACACACATCCCAGGCACAGTCACATGTGATAATCACTGTCTTTTAGCAAGAACTGGAAGCACAGTATTAATAGCAATGCCATAGAAATTAAAAAAGACTAATCAGTAAGTTTCACTAAAGGTGAATTATGATCTGCTTTTGGAGGGGTCACTGTTTCATATCACACTCTTGCTTTTTCTTAAGAGAAATGTTTTTATCACTTTACCTGGTGTTTCTCCAGTTGGATCCTTCTAGAATATGAAATTATCACATGACTGAATTTCAGCTAAAATCCAGTGATAATCTATTGAATTCTCACACTAATAATAAAAAGCCCATTGGTAATTTGCACTCCTTTGCCACCTTGAATCCCACCAGCTTCAAAAACCATACATGCAAGAAAAAGGTTATTTTACAGTTCTGCTGGGTCTTTTCTTCTAAGACTTCTGTAACACACAAAAGATTTGGGAGAAAGAGACAAACAGAATATTCAAAGCCAATATAGGTCATGTTTCTTTCTTCCTTGTCCACCAGGACTCAGAAACCCTCTTCCAGAAGACTAGGACAGGTGGATGGATAGATAGACAAACCAATGCAGGTTTATACTGCACCACTAACTTTTATAGTAGAGAATGAGAAATAGTTTTTGGCCTGCCTCGGGAGAACACATTATGTTCATGAATCCATTGGTTCTGCTCTGCAACTCAGAAATGCCTCACCAAGGCTAATGATTCACCAGTTTAATGTCAGTAGACTGTAGTTGCAACATGGGGCAACAAGTTTCACTAGTTGCTACCCTGCCTTTAACCAACATTTATGCACCAGTCCCAGGTGGTTTCCCAGCACAAATAGTAACACAATCCTGCAGAGCATTTTTTTGTGTCTCAGCTACTCAAAAGAGAAAGATTAAGTGAATACAATTATGTGCATGTAATAATAACACACTGAATAGCCACGAGCACTAACAGAGTTTTCAAGCAGTTCTACAAGACAGAGAAAATTAATGGGTCGTTGAATGGAACTTATTAAAATAATCAGCTGCAGGACAAATAGTATCCAGGATAGGAGGATCAACATGTATTCCCTGTGATGGAAGGTATTTAGGGGGACTTGGATGGCAATGAAGGAATTTTGGGAGTGGGACCTGTGAGTGAACACTCTTAGCTGCAGGACTGACATAGCAGGAGACTACCAGGTAAGGGGATGGTGGCAGAGCCTTAAAATGGGAGGTAGAAGAGATGTTGCATATGAGTATATATGTGTATATATATATATGTATGTGTGTATATATATATATATATATATATATATATATATATATATGCATTTATATGTTGCATATATATATATATACACACATGCATATAACTCCATATATATATAGAGTGCTGTATATATTGTATTGCAAATCCTTTCACTTCAAAGTCAGTAGATTTGGATCCACACAGGTAGGACAATGTGAGTGCCAGGACAGAAAAAGTACTAGAGGAAGGAGAGGAATCTGAACTCCATTAAAAAGGTCAATAACTTGACCTTCAACCCACTCCCCTCGGGGTAGGGGCGGGGTGAGAAGTAATTGGGAATGAACAAACTCAGAGACCCTTTCTGCTCACAGAAGGGAAGGGTCAGGTCTGCAGAGATCTCATGATGCCCTTCACTGAACTAGTTCAACATCTAAAGGAAGGGCTTGTAGCTACTGCTCTTCTCCTGATCTGACTGGAAGGCTTTAGAAATCCCTTCCAAAGAGGGAGAGAAACAGGCCAGCAAAAAGAGGCAAGAGGCAGAAACAATCAGGAATTAAGTGACAAAGAGGGAAAGAGAGAAAGCAAAAGCCTGAAGGGCAGAGGACAGAAAAAGGCAGAGTAGGAAGCAGAGACTGGATTTAACAAAGAACACGGAACCTGCTCCTTCTTCCGATCACTGGACTGGTGAGAATGAACTGAAACCAGAAAGGACAAGAAGACTTTGAGCAGCCTGAGACACCCAGAGGGCACAGAATCACCCTAAGGGATGTGTAACTCAGACATGATCTGCTTTGTTTTAGGGTGTTGCTTATGGGTAAGTCACAGCTCACGTTCCTGTTTATGGGTCCCTGCTCTGGAGTTACTGTGGAAAGATGGAGGGGCATCAGCAATTGACTGTCTCAAAAATTTCCCTGATATTAGAAAAAAACTGGACATAGAAAAGGCACACACATGGGAGAGAATATTTGCTGTTTTTCCAGGGAGGGTGTCCCAGAGTTAAGGGACCTTAAGGTAATGAGAAGGGTGGGAATGCTGGAGGGACAGAGCAGAATTCGTGTCAGTGTGGGTATAACATGAAGCAGAGTATTTAAAGGTTCTTCACAGTTGAGTGTGGAGAAGGATCTACACCTGGAGCATGATGTGGCTTGTGCTGGAGAAAGGGGACATTGTGGTGAACATAAAGATAAGTAAGGCAATGGTACTAAATAGGATTTTAATGACTACAGGAAGTTAAGATATGAAACAATGCAGTTGGTATCACAGAAATTCAAATCTACAGCAGAATATAGGATGGAGACAGGGGAAGGTAGATAATAGGAAGTCCTTCCCCCATAGGAGGTTCAGACTGGCAATGGTCCAGGTAACAGAGATTAAAGTTGTATATGACAAAGATTCAATTCTCTCTAACTGGGTGGTTTTTGGTTTTCTCCTAGTTCCCCCAGGTGAGAGGTGAGGAAGGCTGCCTCAACTCTGAATTGTAAGTATTGGTCAAAATTGCTCCTTTTTTTGAGAAAAAAAATGAAGGACAACGGCAGTAGTGGACATGAGTGTTATGACTTGATGGTTGACATTTTCCAGAAGAGCTTATTTAATTGTGAGTAATAAAAACTCATGTGAAATTGCCATTGCTTTGAATGGGAAGTGTATTAATTACTATGTTTATTGATCAACATACGGATCATGTTCCTGCTGCCCATTTGCATAACTGCAATAGGTAATTTCAATTGACTGAGATTATGAATTTGGAATTGAAATTTCCCTGAAAAAATTGTTTGAAATACACTGCTTTGGTGAATATTCCTATCAGTGATGTCATTTGTAAGAGTAACAGATATTATTTATCACAAAAAAAGACAAAACAAATGTGGGTGCAGCTCTAAGGTTTGCAAATGGAATTGGGCAGGTGTAAATATCAGGATGACAAGAGATAAAGCCAAACAGAAGGGAAACTCTCCTAATAGGGTGATTGATGAGGCTGGATAATTGTATCCTCCCCAAAGCACAATTGAATTTCTCATCATTGTGCCACTTAGGAGCTGGACAGTAGGTGAAGAGCAAGAGGGGAGATGGGAGAAGGTAGCACAGGGATATTCCCACTTATGTGATATTCTGTGAATAACTATTTTTGTACCCTCTTCTCTTCAGCTGCTCAGGTACAGAGTGGGACCGTTTGTGGTATATCTGGTAAGAGAGCATATTTTTACTCTAAATATCTGCATCTCTACACAACTCCAGTAGCAAAGAGTGGGGTTAAATGTGACATGCTCAAGTGTGATGCCACCCCCCGCTTTCCCTTGGGATGCTCTAATGCTCTACAGTAGCAAGGCAACCCCTTTGCTACCTCATCATCTTTAACAAATGTTGACTTGCCAGCCTCCTTTTTTATTCCACATATTAATCTAGGTGTATGAACAATATTAGTAAAGCATACATGGCACACTATGCCTTTTAAAAGTCCTATTTTTTAAGTAATTTTGGTCTGATTCCTTAGTAATTCTCATCAGGATGAGATTAAAAAGGACAATAGTTGTTGACCACCAGAAGGCTGCATTAATATATATATATATATATATATATATATACACATAAATATATAAATATATATATAATTTTTAATATATATAGAAAGAGCACAGCCAAAAGATTGTGAGATCTGATTTTTCCTCACTGCTTATTGCTCATGACAAGTTTTGGTCCCTTAATACAAAGAAGATGCTGACAAACTGAAACAAGTCCATTGGAGAGCCAGTAAAAAGGACCAGGTTTCTTCAGCTTGGAGGAGGCTGAATGGGCACCCTAATTTCAGTTTTCCACTAACTAATTGGGATCTTGAGAGAAGACGGAGAGAGAGACTTCTCAGAGGTGCTCAGCAAAAGTGACTGGCCAAGTTGCATACAGAAAATTCTGATCAGACAGAAGGAAACACACTTCCACTGAGGATGGGGCAGCACTTGAACACGTGCCTGGGGAGGGGACAAGGGATTGCATCCCTGGGGAATGTCCAAACTCTGCTGGATAAGAGTTTTAGTGTTTAGTGTTGAGATCAGACAGAGATGTTAAGGGGTGTCCTGCAAACTAAATCTCTGTGTCCTAACTCTGTGTGCCCCCCCTTTGCAGGGTGGTGGTGGTGGTTGGGGGGCTCCTGCTCCTCTGTGGGCTCGTGTCTGTCTGCATGAGGTGCTGCTTCCACTGCCAGCACACAGGGGACGAGTCGGGGCCGCAGCCCTACGAGGTCACCGTCATCGCCTTCGACCACGACAGCACCCTCCAGAGCACCATCACCTGTGAGTTGGCTTTCACCCAAGATGGGGCCTTCAACATGCCACCAAGGGAGGGGCTGCACTGGCCAAAGTGACACCCCAAGACTGGCAGGGAGATGTTCACAGCACAGTGGGATGGAGGGAAAGTGGCTTCTGTACATCCCATTCTGTACATTCCACAAAATCAGGTGCTGCAAATGCAGCCAGATGGTGGATCCAGTTTGGGTGGAATTAGGGCAGCTACAGGTCTCAGTGGCACTTCAGGAGAGAGTAATTATGGGATGTCCTTGATTGGGTTTCACACACACTCCTTTTCAGGAAGGCTGAAGGAGCAGGAAAAGGAAAACCCTGGGGCTGTGGGGACAGAAGATCCTGTGCCTTGCAGATGGTCTCTAATCACATGATGCTTTCAGGATGAGGCAAACGGCTTTTGTGTCCTCCCTTGCAGCTCTGCACTCTGTGTTTGGGCCTGCTGCCAGGAGGATACTGGCAGTGGCACACTCCCACAACGCTGCCCAGGCAACACCACCCCTCTCAGCAGCAGACACTCCTCCAGTGTACGAAGAAGCTCTGCACATGAGCAGGTTCACGGTGGCCAAGGCGGGGCAGAAGGTGCCAGACCTGGATCCTGTTCCAGAGGAAAAACTGCAGCCACCTGCTGAGGGCAAGGATGCCCAACCAGCCCTCCCAGGACATTAGTGACTGGTTCTCCTTAATGGCAAGTAACACAGAATAGTTACATGCAAAGACTAATTCATCCGGGTAAGGTTAGGAATCTCAGATTAAGTTCCTTAGTCTAAGGAGAAAGGGGGGAAAATTAACTAAAATTCAAAATATTTTCGGATCTAGCATAGATTGATGGCTCTTTCTGACACTTCCTTGAGATGATTTGGCATTCTGCAAGTCAATTTATTACATACACACAACTCCAGTATCACAGTTTGCACAAATAAGCAGGCAGCAGGATCAAGGTGCTGAGCCATTTTGCAGGCCAGGGACCTGCAGGGTGGTTGCAAATGCAGTCCCATTCCTCTTGCCTCCAGCCTAAGTTTCCTCAGGATGGCAGAGAGGTTTCCAAAACAAAAGAAAAAAAGAAGAAAAAGACATGTGAGAAGATCTATTAAGACTCAATAATAACACCAAACTTCTGGAAAGTGCCAAATATTTTTTGTAAGTTTAAAAAAAAAGTAACAATCTGCATATAAACAAAAGACATCATATATACAGACAGTATAATATGCAGTATGTGCCCTAAATGCCCTGCAGGATATACAGAGTGAAGCCAGTCTGGTTCTAAATAGGATATATAGCAATTCTGAAAGAGTAGTCACAAGCTCTTATATTTGAATTAAAAACACCATATACATGCCAACAGATCAAAACAAATGGAGAAGCAAGAGCACTACCCCTGAAATAAAGCTCCATCATATTTTAATTGCATTTCTATTGTATCATTTATTAATTCCTAATGTTACTGTCAAAACCAGACCTCTTCCAGTAAGGCCATTTAAAACATTTAAGCCATTCCTCAGACAGAAAAGTTTGTGAGTCTGTCCTGATTGATAAAAAAGATAAAAAGAAATATTAATCAAATGGATGAACATGGGTATGGACCATCTGTAAAATGTTTTCTTAGCTTAGGCACTCAGGACAAGGTGAGCGTTAAATTATAGCAGTATTGCCTCTACCCAGGTTCAGCTCCCAAAAACAGTAAAGTAGAAGGACATTCAAATACAAATGATAAGTAGCCATGAATGAATTGATGTGTATGTTGAGGTTGATATGAATGCACATGTCACAGATATCACATCTTTCTGAGACACCTGCAAGGCTCTTCTTACTGAAGTTCCCAAATTCTCACTGCCCCCAGAATGCTGGTCTTCTTTCCTGTGCAATGCAAAAAAATATTTTGTAGATAGGGAGAACAAGGACAACATTGGACAAGGTCCCAGATATGTTTCGGAACTTAACTGCTGTGAGATTAACCATAGAAGATTTTAGAGAAGGCTGATAAGATCACTTCAGGAGTTGAAAAACGCTGACTTGAACAACAAAAACATCTTTGATGATGTCCCAGACCTTGCCCAGTCACAGGAATTTTGTGTCTAAGGCTCTTGATTTCCAAGGTTATAAACTTCTTCCAGAATTGTCTAGTCATTGCCTGACTGTGTCATTAGTGAGTGATAAACTGGAATGGAGTAAGGAAGTTTATGGCCCTTGTGCAATACATCATGCTTGAATCATAGAAGAACAGAATGATTTGGCTTAGAAGAGACCTTAAATATCACTGAGTCCCACCCCCTGCCATGGGCAGGGACACTTTCCACTAGACCAGGTTGCTCAAAGCTCCATCCAACCTGACTTTGAAATAATAATAACAACAGTATTTGGGGAACATCTTGAGGAGTGACCCACTATATCAGCTGCTCCCTGAAATCTGTTCAGCCCTGATGTCTCCTCCAAGCTGTAGAACATTTTCCTGGAAGGCTCTTGTTTACTCCACAGTGAAATCCCAAAGCAAGCAGCGACACTGGAGTCTGCTGAACGTGCGTCAAGTGCTGTCAAACCCAGAAACTTCCTGGAAGTGTTGGCAGTGGTTTCCAGGGGGAACGTGCTGTTCCTACTCCACCTCCTGCCTGTGAACACGGAATTGAACACACGATGGCAGCGCTGCTCCACAGGGCATCAATCCTGCCTGGCATCTCGGGGATGAGCAATTTTAACAATTCACCATAGTAATTACACCGCAATTCCACCCCCCACCCCCCACCCCCCAGTGTGTGCAATAATAAGGGAAGTTTGAAAATTCTTCGTTTTCCTCTCCTCTGCTATCTCAAATATTTTAAATTCTATGAGCTTTTTTTTTTCTTCTATGTATTTATGGAATCGTCTTTAAATCACAGAATGTTCTGAGTTGAAAGGGACCCACATGGATCATCAAGTGCATGGCCCATATGTGGATCAAACCTGTCATCTCAGTGCTACTAGCACCGTGTTCTAACAAACTGAGCTTGCTTCTTTCTCAGTTTCAAGGGGAAAAGTTACAGGCCACTTGCACCCAGAGCTGGGCATTACCTGCTGATTTCTATGTCTGACCCTCAAATTCCTTCCCATCTGCTCACATCCTTCTTTTCTCATCTCACTCCCAGTTTTTAGGTTCTATGCTGGTACCCTTAAGGGTTTTTTACTGGCAAGATATCTAAAGTATTTCAAGTGGCAATAATGACAGAAATAACTTCAGTTGCTTGAGGATTGTTTCCTACTAAACTGACTTCAGATGAGCTCTCTGAGCACATAATGCCCAATAAAAATCAGACTTAAACAAACAAAAAGCAGGAATACTCTATTTAACCACAGAAAGTTGTGTAAGAAAGCAAAGACAAGGCTCTTGCTCACAGATCTGTTACAATTCAAAGTTCTGTCCTCTGAAATAATCCAAAAATGAGGATAGAGTCAATAAAGATCACAAATATTTTGTGAGAAAGCAGGACCACAGCCCATAAAAATACAGCAAGTTTCCTTATTAACAGACCTAAATTGCAATTTGCTGTAATTTGCTGCTTATCATCCTGCAACAAGGTATATTCCTTAATCTCATAATACCATTTGTATGCTTTTAAGCAATTTGAGCAAAGCTGGGCCATACAATAATTTGGAGAGGAATGAGCAGCTTTTTTGTGAAAAATAAGAAACTAGAAAATAGAGTAGTGAGGCAGCAGTTCAGCAGAGACAACACAGAGTCCTCTTCTGGAGGGAAGGAAAATATACACACAATTAGACATTGTTTGCTGGGGGTGACGAATCCTGTGCCCTCATCCAAGGCCAATGTGCCCAGACTGGCTCTGAAGTCACCAGACCAGTCGTGAGGGGTTTGGGAGAGACTGTGCCAGGAGTGGACATCAAGAACAGAATCACAAGTGCTTTCAGGTACACCATCTGTAGTTTAATCCCCATTCAGAGTACAAAGTAGAAGTTTCCCGACAAGAGAGGCTTTGATATGCTGAATCTACAATATAGACTGTAAAAAAATTAAAGTCAGCCTGTGGAGGCACAAATGAAGTATCCCAAGGGAGGTACTAATGAAAGAGAAACCCAAGGGAGTCCAGACTTCCAAACAGCTGAGCAGTTTTGCTGAGCTGGAGCCCTGTTTGGTACAGCACAGACTGCAAACCCTGCCCCCAGGTTCTGTGCAAATATTTTTATCTCCTGCTTCTATGGCTACAGCATTGGCAACGCTTGGGAAATCCCTTTTAGAAGATCCCTCTGTGTGAGCAGAACACACAGCAGCACAGGACGTGCTCAGAGCTGTTCTGACACTCTGGGTTAAGGAAAACTGGATTGTTTTGATAGCCTGTGGATTGTGCTGGCAGTCCAGGGAAGGAAAACTGGCCAACACCACTTCCAGTTCCTCGTTCTGCACACAGATTCATAACATGGGGCTTGTCACATGCCCATGGCATGACATTTCAGTAACTCCGAGTCAGATGTTTAGCTGTTTGTCCCTGCTCCTGCGTGTGTCATCTTCCTGCCTGCTGTTTTGCCAGTGATGTTATTGTTGTTATTGAAGCTGGAGGAGCCAGCTGGGAACTTGGTGGGGAAGCAGGAGGAGCGAGTCCTGTGGCTGCTCATCCAGGGCTGCATCATCAGAGCAGGAAGGGAACAGTAAGGAGATTTGTGAACCTCATGTGGGATTTTGTTGAGGAGAAGTCACCTAGCAATGCACTCCCAGGCCATGTCTTTCCATCAGGGCATGTCTTTTTATTTTGCTGCCTCCTGGCATGTCTTTCCATCAGGACTGGGAAGAACCCTGAACCTTCTCTCTGGTCTGTCACCAGAAATTCAAACCAAACAAGGCTCAACTGCCTCACGTGTAGTCCTGGGGATGGAAACAGCAAAACGTTGGAGCTCAGTCTGTTAAAATGGCCAGAATATGCTGGTGGGTGGGTGAAACGGGCTAGAAAACTTCCTCCCTCTCGACCTTGACCACACTGTGCTGTGATGCCATCAGTTCCAAGCACAGCTATTACAGAATGCTGCAGTGCCACGAAACCAGGATTTTCCATGGGTCTGGACCTTGGAATTCCATCAGTCTTGTGCTATTCACTGTTGGACTGAGCAAAACCAGTGCATCCTTCCAACTCAATCCTCTGATATGACCTGGCAGCTACGGGAAAATATTCACATGTCCTGACACAGACTCAAAGGGGCAGTGGGGCCATCCCCCCGTGACGTCACGGCAGCAAGGGGGTCCTCTGTGAGGTCACGGCAGCAAAGAGGCAGCTCCCCGTGACGTCACAGCGATCTGCGGCACAGCGGTGCACCTTCCCTGTGACGTCACAGCGCTCTGCAGTGCAGCAGGGTCCCCAGTGACGTAACACCTCTCCACACCACGGCGGCAGCAGGGGGTCCTCTGCGTGACGTCACCGCAGCGGAGGTGAGGAGTGGGGTCATTTCCCATGACGTCACAGCTCCCCACGGCGCAGCTCGGCAGGAGAGGAGCTCCTCCCCGTGACGTCACAGCGGCAGCGGCGCCCCTCCCCGTGACGTCAAAGGGAGGCTTTGCTCTGGCCCGGCGGCGGGGGGAGGGATCCTGCGCAGCGCTCGGGAGCGAAGGGGCATCCCGGCAACCATGAAGTTCCAGTACAAGGAGGACCACCCGTTCGAGTACAGGAAAAAAGAAGGCGAGAAGATCCGCAAGAAATACCCGGACAGAGTGCCCGTGAGTGTGCGGGGGGCGGGCCGGGGGCGGCCCCGCAGCGCCCCTTTGTTCTCCCTGCCCTGGTGCTGTGCTGCATCGCGGGGGGATCGCGAGATGCGGGGATGCTGCGATGATGCCGCGATGTCGCGATGCCCCGATGCGAACTGTGCCCAGCTCTGCATTGAGTGGGTGGGTGCGGGCGGTGAGACCCCTTTTTTTCTGGGGTAACTCCCCCCCGCGGTCACTGCCCATCATTTTCTGCGTGGGGAAGGAGCTTACCCTGTGTAAAAATGGAGGAGAACAATGAGTGGGTTAAGCCATCACGGGAAGCATCATCCGCCCCCGTGTCATCGCGTATTCTCCCCGTATTTTTATTTTGCTGCCTCCTGGCTTGTCTTTTCGGTATGGTCTTGCTCTGTTCCTTTTCCTTTGCATTGAGCAAAAAAATTGCTCTTCTCAGTCTTTTTGCCCTCCTTGTGGGGAAAATGTCCCTTGGAATGCAAGGTCATCCAGCTAAACTTTGCTTCCTCATTCTTAGGTCTCATTGCTGGGCCTGTGGAAAACTTCTGCCTTTATAATTATTAACAGTAATTGGGGGGGGAAAAACAAACAAACAAAAGAAATGACAAATCTAATTAATCACGTTTGGGGATTCTTTTTCTTTTAATAAACATTTTGCACATATTCTTTCTTTCCATCCCCACTGGAGAGGTCTGCCCTAGATTTACAGCACTGCAAAAAAACCCCCTAAGGATAAGGGGGAAACACTTACCAAACCCCATGTTTTCCCTGCAGGTTAACAGCATATTTTTCTCTTGGGAGTGACCCTCAATTGGACTAGAAACAAGTGTTTGGAAGGCAATATTTGGGTGCATTTGTTTTTTTGGGATGCCTGCCATGGCACAGCAGGTTGAGCACACGGGGAATCAATAGTGAGGCGTGTGTGGTTTGGTGTCCATGGGGAGGACCTGAAGTCAGGCAGGCTGTAAATTGAGGATTAACATGACAGGTTGTGCTGCAGAGAGTGAGAAATGTGGCTGGAAGAGCCTGTGGGGAGCCCAGGACCAGACCTGATCTGGCAAGAGGTAAAGGAAGTCATAGAATCATAGAATGGATTGGGTTGGAAAAGACCTCTGAGATCATCAAGTCCAACTCTTGGGCCAACTCCAGTCCCTTTACCAGATCATGGCACTCAATGCCACGGCCAAGCTCAGTTGAAAAACCTCCAGGGATGGGGAATCCACCCCCTCTTCTGGGCAGCCCATTCCAATGCCTGACCACTCTCTCTGCAAAGAATTTTTTTCTGCTCTCCAACTTCAATTTCCCCTGGCAGAGCTTGAGCCCGTGCCCCCTTGTCCTATTGCTGAGTGCCTGGGAGAAGAGACCAACCCCCTCAAGACAGGGGGTGCATCAGCAGATCTTTATAAAGAAAACCAGGACCAAAATAACAGAGTCTGCTGGAGTTCAGGATAAATGGAAATGCTGCATGGCAAGGCCCACTGGGGATTATTAGGGGTAGCCCATAGTCAGAGCTGCACAGGAAGCAATTAATGCAGCAGCCTGTTCTTCACTCCTGTCTCTGCCCTTCCTGACAGCAGGAGCCTTGAGGATGTCACCCTTTGGCTGCCCACACTGCAGTGCCCTGCATTCTGCTGAGATTTTATTGCTGGCACAGTCCTGCATTGCCACAGCCACCACTCAGCAGCAGCAGCAGAGGTTCAGATAATCTGTATCTGCCCTCTGGATTATCTCTGTAGGGTTTTTTGTGTGTGTCAAGGGCTTAGTGCTGCAGAAGAAGTAACCTGGCACACTGACTAGTTGCTGGTCGGATTAGCAGGGCACCTCCATTCCTTCCCTGCCTCTTTGCAGGAGGGAGATCTCTCTTAAACTCACTGGTGATCTAATTTAAATCTTTCCTAAATCTTCCCTGGGGGGTTAGAAGCCCCAACAACACTCTCACCTCTTCCTCACAGGCATGACTTGTTTTCCTTTATCATTTAGTGGTACATTCAAGCCTGGGTCAGGGGAGTCACAGCCAGAAGTTCTGCCTGTCATTAGTTTTTTTAATTAGAGGCAAGAACTGAATGTTTCTCTCCACTGCAGTTTTATTGTGTTAGATATTGCCTTGCTGTGGATGTGCTGGTAAAAAATGTGCAAAGTGCTGTTGCTGTTCAGTGAGGTTGTGGAACTGTCATTCCTTCACAGCACTTACCAACTGCATCTTGCACAGAAATGCATGTCCTATCCCACAAACTTGTGCTTATTTAGGTGCTTGAAATTCCTGAAATAGTAGATACAACTGTGTTTCTGTTTTAAAATCAAACTTGGAAATTTCAGGGGGTTTGGCTGTGTTGGTCACATTCAAATGGAGCACAGGGAAGAGATGTCCAAGCTGGGATCTGTGGGAGCATGGAACCCTTGGAAATTAATCTCACAGATTGAGTATTTACAACTACAGGGTCTAACAGAATTAAAAAGTTGGGGAAGTTGATAAAATCCAGCTTTAGATTGAGTTTGGATGGTCGAAATGGCTTCTGCAGAACAGCAAGCTACATAGTTTGAATCATGTAATGTATTTATTACCAGTTCAAAAAGACATATCACAGAGGGGGAAAAGATAGCCTGCAGTTTTTTTCTGCACGAGCCTAGTATTTCCAAAGGTTCCAGTGCAAGGAGATCAGGTCACTTTGGAACACTTTCTGCTTCTGAGGTAAACATTTGCCTAACTCTGCTAACAAAGATTACCTTGTAGTAGAAGGTCTCTTGGTCTGTTTGACCTTAAAGCTGCTGAGCTTCATAGTTTTCTATGTTATAATGGCATTAAAATGTAATGAAGATTAGTATTTTGTGTTAAAGATCTCTGTGGGTCCAGTGGCCCAGATACTAGGCTGGTTTTAATTACTGGATATTTATATAAATAAGGAAATGTCCATGGCTGTATGAATTATGGAAAATATCCTTATAGGATATGAATATCAGAGTAAAGGTGACTAACAAGGAACTAAAGATTTAATTTTTTTTAAATTCCCTGATGAGCTGTAGTTTGCGTTTAATTCTTTGCTTCATTCTAGAGCATTTGATACTGGTGAAAGTAGAAATTAGGGTGTGGGACTACTGGGAGTAGGGCTGATTTTGTGCAGTTTGGAACCGTAACCTGGAAAGTTTAACTTACTTGTGTCACTTCTTGTGTTCATGTCTTGGCCTCCTACCAGCTGCTTCATAAAAAATTAACCTGAATTGGGAGCATCAAGGTGTCCTGATTTTTTTTTTCCTCAGCCATTATGGCTTATTTTTATGTCTGTGCTGGACTCCATTTTTCACTCACCATATTTACTGCTGCAGTCCTGAGCTTCCAGGACAGCTATTGTTAGTAATTTTAAGTCAGCTTCTCACCTATCTCTTCTTAAATGTTGTGTATTTGTTATAGATTAAATTAATAGCTATAGGCCTGTTAGCACCATCAAAGGGTAATATCCACTGCTGCTTTTTGGACCATTTTGATTTATGATATTCATATTTGTTTCTTGCTTTCTCTCTCTCTCTCCAGGTAATTGTGGAAAAAGCACCAAAAGCCAGAGTACCTGACCTAGACAAAAGGAAGTATCTTGTGCCTTCTGACCTCACAGGTAACAATGTCTACCTCCTTTCTTCCTGATTTTCAGTGAGAAGGTTTCCTGATTTTCAGAAGTGCTTTTTACTCTATGATGAGCACAAAGAAAACATCCAGTCAGGCTCAGCATCTTACCTATATCCCAGTTTGCTGTCCTTGTTGTATTTATGCACCTTACAGCCTGGATTACAACATGCAGAACTCCTTGAGCTCCTCTGAGGTGTCCCACTGGCTTGGGTGACATGCCTGTGTCACAGCTGAGCTCTGGCCATGATGCAAATGTCTGAATTGTGTCTCATGGGCAGCAGCACAACCATCAGGCAGTGATGACCTACTGCAGAGTTGCCAGAGGCTTTGTTCCTGTTGCAGGAAGAGACAAGTTCTTGAAACAGTCCCATCCTTTTCCACCCCTGTGGTTGGAGTCATAGCTGCAAAGTTCCCTTTCTGAATAGTCAGGGTGATTTTGTGTGTGGTTACACTTGTTTTCATTGAAGAACATGAATGAGTTAAAGGAACAGCATTTATTTTTCTTGCTGTATATAATGAACTACGAAACACTTTCTTGCGCAACACAGTTCAAGGATTTATTTTTCAGGAATGGTATGACCAATTGTACCAAGGCTAAATTCTCTGAGGTGTCTCTGATCTATGGGATTTAAAGGGGTTAAACTGGTTAAAGGACTTCTCACCAATCCCCTTAGTAGAGCATTTCTCACCATAGTATGGAGTGTGGATTTAGAGGGTATGAGGTGTGTACCTGAGAGCCTGGCAGCTCTCAGTGGATTGACTGCTCATGTGGTTACAATCATGAAATTACTGCTTTCTTTCACTGCCTTTTTTTTTTCCTGCATTGTTCATTTCCCCCTACTTTTTATATACAGCACATGCCCTCTACCAGCCAAAGAAAACAGCCATGGTTAGGGTTAAAATCAAAAAAGAAATAGCAACAGAACAAAACCCCAACCAACCCAAACCAACCAAACCACACCAACACCCAACATTCGTTCTGCATCTTAGGCATTCTCTGTTTCTCTTTAGTTGGTCAATTCTACTTCTTAATCCGAAAGCGGATCCACCTGAGGCCAGAGGATGCCCTGTTCTTCTTTGTCAACAACACCATCCCTCCCACCAGTGCTACCATGGGCCAGCTCTATGAGGTGAGTGTGGCCTTCTTCTCTTGCCTTTGGTTGGAGTTTGCAGAGGAATGCCCTGCTCAGCTGGCAGTGGTCCAGCTTGTTCACAGATACCTGAATGTGGACCCTCTTGCCCTGAGCTGCATCCCATCACCTGTTCAGGGAAGTTCCATCCCACATTTAGGAGCCTGGGGAGCCTTATAAACCCAGCTAATTGTTTGCTACTTCAAAGGGTTGTGGGAAATTGTTGCCCCAGCAACGTGTCGGTCCTGCTATTTTAACAAAGCATTGAAATAAACCACTATATTTCACAGGAAGGATTCTGTCTGGGGCAGGGAGGGGGCAGAACACAGGCACTGGCTTTCCTGTTTATACCAGAGAGATTTCCTTTCAGCCAGCAAAAGAACACAGTATCACTGAGCAACCAATGTCTATAAATAGGTTCTTAAGGAACACTTACTCTTTGCTTAGAATTCCTTTTCCACTGCTTGTGCTGTGGAAGTGAGGACTGTGTAGGATGCTGTTAACATTGCTGCCCACTGTTTCTGCTGAGCAGTGGTGTTTGATCGACCTTACAGGCATATTCAATGCCCAGCAGATGAATATTGCTCATTTCTACAGCCATTATGTTATGGGTGGTTTGCAGCCTGCATTGATTTCTCCTTGATTTCTCCTTCTGCTCTGTTAAAATGTGTTTTAGTAAAAGGGCTCCAGCATGGTGCTGTGAGCCTTGTCTGACCTGTCTCTCTTTGACAATAACTGGACACTTCATCAGTATGGGGAAGGGTGAAGATAAAAAAAAAAAGGGTGAAGATAACACAGGCAGGGAGTTTTCCAAATCTGAACACATGGGAGGGAACTGTCTGACTGTCCAGAACTGAGGTCAGAACTCACACTGCAGACTTTTTGTGTCAGTCAATGTAATCACTGAACATCTCAGCTCTACTGCCCACATGTAAAACAGGTCTTGAAAATACCGGCCACTTGTCAAAGTGTTCTGAAAAATTAAAAATACCACCCAGAGGCGATTTTTGACTTGTTTAAGGCCATCCAAGTCTCTGCTCTTGATGTTAAGACCATACGAGTGCTGAGCTGTGCTGCACAGCTGGTTCTGTTGCCTGCTTGCAGCAGAATCTGGCTGTGGCTCTTCAGGTAAAACTCACTGTGCCCAGAAACGTGTCATGCCTGTATTTAGAAGTAGAGCTGTGGCCACAGAGAGGGAGTTGGGAAGCAAAGTCTTCAATGTAAACAGGGAGAAACAGAAAGGTTATACCCCCTGGTTACAGTGATCTCTGGGCTGGGCTTTTTCACATGTGGGGAGTTCCAGGGCTTTGCTTTGCTGCTTTATCCCCTTCTCCCTTGCAGGATAACCACGAGGAGGACTATTTTCTGTACGTGGCCTACAGCGACGAGAGCGTCTATGGCAAGTGAGCAGCAGCCCCTCAGGCCTGCAGGGTGGATGGACTGATGGATGGGATTGGCAGGGGAGGGGTTGTTGGAGAGGCAGGAGGAGGAGGATGCATGAGAAGAGGGAAAGAACTGGAAGCGAACCACCATGCACACTGTCATCAACTTCCATGCATTAATTATAACCATTGTTTTTTTCAGTTGAGGGGAGGGAGGGTAGGGGGGGAAGGGTGAACTGGAAGACTAACGGGGGGTTCCACACTGAGGGATGGGGAGACTCCACTACTCACAGTTCTTCTCTTGCCACAGCTGGAAGTAGTTAGCTAGGTCTGGAGGCTCCAGGAGAGAGGCTGGGCAGAATGGCCATTTCCATGCAACCCTTTCAGTGGATGAAGAAGGCATGCCATGTATTGTACACTGACCCTGTCATGTGCACTCCTGTGAGCATCCAGTGGCCTGTGAAATACTTCACTCTGCTCTCACAAGGCTGTCCTGCCCTGACAGTCCTCACTCTAGCTGCCACCTATGAATTTTTCCAAGGGTATTGTGTTTCCCATCACTTCCATCAGTATTAGAAGGGCTGACTGTCCACCTGTATTAGAAGGGCTACCTCTGAGAGCTGGGAACTCCCCAGCTATGGGACATGAAGGTTGGGGAAAGGAAGGAAACATATTAATTTTTTTTTCCTTTGTTGCTTTAATTGCAACTGCTGGACAAAAAAATCAGAGATGACCCTTTTGTTCTTTTCAGTGAAGTCAACTGATAAACCTGTAAGCACAGGGCTAGGAAGGACCTCAAGAGAAGGACTAGCCCCCACCAGCTCTGAGGCAGGACTGGGTGTCCCAAACATGTCCACCATGGCTGCTCAGCACACTTGTTCTTACTGAACTTCACTGAGGAAGAGCCTGGAGGCTGCTGGGATTGTCTGTTCAGTTCCTAGCTAGCCTACAAGTGAGATTGCTTTTCCTGATACCTGACTTGTCTCGCTTGCTGTGCATTAAGACAACTGACTCCTAGTGGTCTTGTTATTGGTGAGCACAGAAAATTATCCATCAGTGTTATCCTTGCACCAGTCTGCTGCAGATTTGAAGGTGGCAGAAGTCCTGTGGGTTCAGCCTTCCCTTCCATGTCTCATCCCTGTACAGCCCTTGTACCACATGCACAAGTGGAAGAAATCAGTCACTGCCACAATGTGTTTTGCTGGCTTTTTATGATTGGATAACAGTGCCACTCTTTGCCACAAGAGAGGTTGTTTTAGACTTGAAGGAGAATAGATTATCTGTAGATTTTTTTTGTTTTAAATAATTATTTTATTTTAAAGCAGTGTTGTTCTTAGAAAGGTGCCAGATGGGTGATGTCCTGTGCAAGCCTTATGCTGTCATGCCAAAGCAGTTTCTTCCCAGTGGCACAAACAGCAGATTTGCCCATAACTGCCATAACTATGATGAAGGAATGGGGTTTGGAGAGCGAGAAATTTCAGGAAACTTCTGGGGTCTCATCTAAAAATCAGAGAACTAGACCTGAATTGCTATAAACATTCCTGCATTTCAGAGAGGGACCAAGAGGGAGGAAGAGACAAGGATGAAGAGTGCAGGCAGATTCCAAAATAAGTTGAAGGTGTTTTCTCTATTAGTTCGATCCCAGTGCCCTGTGTTCCTCAGGAATGAGAAATCAAGATGAGTGCTCCTCTGATTGTGGGAAAGAGGTAATCAGGTTTCAGCCTTCTCTGGGTGTTGTTATGCAGAGGTACATGAGGCAGAAGAGCTCCTGGGAGTGTCAGAACTATGTGAAGGTTGGGGAAGGCAGTTTGGAGAGGCAGGAGGGGGGTTATTCCCTGTGTGGAGTGGAGAGTGGCAGAAGAGTGGGAGACAAGGAAGGAACCACAAAGGGTGTAGACAGGCTGGTCATAACGAGGGAGCAGAGGATGAAATGGTTGGTGTAATATCCCCAGTGTTACATCCTGAACTCCAGGTTGGCTGTTCCATCATGTGTTCATCCGGAATAGTGTTTGGATGAGTTGCACCTACTGCCAGCTTAGGTCACTTCAGTTTTCTGCTTGCACTGCTCAGTCCTCTCTTTGAGACTCAACTACCAGGCTCTCTTCACAGCCTTTGGGTTCAAATCCATATCAGTCTCATGTTTTGGGAAGCTCTGAGTGTTGTGAAGCAGAGAACAGACCCGGAAGGCTTTCTGGGGTGAAGGACACAAGACAGGCAGAGGGTGTGTATCCCTCTGCTGCTGTCCCACCGAGCACACGTGGTTAGGTGTGCTCAGGGGAGAGAGAGTTGGCATCTGGGGTGCTTGGTTGTGTGTTCAGACCTCTCCTCCCGCTGCTGAGTTTATAAATGACATGTGGGACTAATCACAGCTGTTTGTTACATGTAGAGTTTACAGTTGAGTTCTTTTAACAGTTCTTTTAACTGGATTGTGGCATTTACTTCTGTTTTTGTGCTAGTCCGGTATTGTACGAGGCAATGATGGTAATTTTTTTGTGTTGGTTAGCTGCAGGTTCTTGTAAAATAAAGTTCAGACTAGAGCTTAATCAACCTATCAATAAAGATGCATTTGAAAATCACAGATTGGTCCAAAATGGGTGACTGGCATTTCTTCCCAGCGTGGGCGTATAAATAAAGGAACAGCTTTGCCAGAGCTGTTGCTTGATGTTTTCCTGACAACCCCAGATCTACTCAGTCCTGTCTACCAGGAGAAGTCACTTAAGTCCTTTTTTTGGTGACACTGTCACACACACACCAAGCTCTGTCCTGCCATGCCACCAGTGGGAACTTTTATTAGACCAGGATGATGTGAGAACATTCTAAGATGCAAAATGGATGCAGCACTGAGGTGTTTTCTGACATTGTAAGGCCCTGAGCAGTCCTGACCAGCTGATGGGGCCTCAAGGACATCACCAGCCACTGTCTGTGGCAGTGCCATGGCTGAGAGGCACAGACACAAAGTGTGCAGGCACATTTATCCCCATTTACTGTGTGATTTGCCTGGGCCAAGTGTGAAACGAGCCTGTACTCAAAGGCTGGGTCATTTATATCTGTAACCTGTGCTTCGTGGGTTGTAGGAATGGTAGCAATGTAGAATGTAGCAATGCCTGGGGGAAATGATGGGCTCAGCTGCTTTAGGGAGGCTAAGGAATTACAGCTCTGTCTTGGTCACCATCACTGCACCCACCATCCTTCCTCTACTTTGCAAGAAAATACTCTCCTGGAGCAGAGACTGCCTAAGGAAAGAGATGGCCTGAGGTATTAGGGCCTGACAGCATCACTGTGAAGGATATATATGGGCTGACATGAAAGGTCCAAAATTATGCTAAACTCTGATGTTTTCACTCTCAGAAAACAGTCATGTACAGAATGGAAGAAACACTGATTAAAACAGAAAAAAGACTACCAGAGGGACAAAGTCCAGCTCACTGTTGTCACTCAGTCTCAGAGAAATGCTCCCCCAGGATGAGCCACAGAGAGGGCTTAGGACTGGCCCAAGCAGGACTGGCTCAAGCAGGACTGACCCAAGCAGAGCACAGCCCACCACAAACAGCCGGTGCCCCAGCTCATACTGCCAGTCTTTAGGAGGATGTTGCAAGTGCCAAGGATTTGTGTTCTGGAAGCTTGCAGGCATTCCAAAGCACAGCTCAGGCCTGGATATACAAGTGTTGCAGGAAATAGTTAATATTCTCCTGGAAAAGCTGGATCTTTCTGTAAGGTAAGAGTCTGATTCTCCCTTACTTTACACTGGCCAATGTCATCTGCATGTTGTATTGTTCTTTGGGAATTAAAAGGTTGTTCATAAATGCTATAAATAGAAGGATAAATGCTATACATGGAAGCAGGAGGAACAAAAAGATCCTAATTTTCGAGTGATGACATTGCTAGAACTTCATTAAGGTTGAATGGAGTGGATTGTGAGCTGAAGGGAAAACTGATCTGGTTCATCTCCTGTCTAGTCTCTATTTCCCTCCACAGCTTAGAAGAGTCTTTGGCAGAGCTCAGCACCCTGTTTTGGCTTTTTGTCAGAATTCTCTCATCCCCTGAGCCATCTCCTGCAGTGTCCACACACCATCCAGGAACCTACAGAGCTCCCCAGCAGCAGCAGTCCCTGACCCTCACCATCCTTGAGCCAATGGATAGAGCCCTTTGAGGTTTGGTTTTGCTGCCTTGCTTCTTGACTCCTTTGGAATGGTTTTCCATGTAACAGTAGCCCTCTGGGAATGCAAATCCCTACATTTATAAATCCCTACAATTTGCAGAGGATGTAACTTTTCGCTGTATGTTGGGGCAAACCCATCCCCATCCATGTGTGTTTCCAGCACAGGAATAAAGGGGAATAAAGACTGGACAGGAGATGAACCAGATCAGTTTTTCCTTCAGCTGATAATCCATTCCATTCAATCTTAATGCAGTTCTAGCAATGTCATCACTTGAAAACTAGGATCTTTATGTTCTCCTCCTGCTTCCATGTATAGCATTTATTTCTCTATAGCATTTATTAGCAATCCTTAATTCCCAAAGATACTTGGCAGCCAAACAGTGAGCAGGGCTGAAAAGTTCCTCACATCCCATGACATTCCCACAACAAATACACTCCTGTCAACCCACCACCTTTGTGGCAGGGCAAGGGAGTGAACAGTTAACACAGGGATGGGTTTTCTTTCTCTTATTCTGAGCCCAACAGCAAAATAAGCTTATAATTGGAGGAGTGGTATAACCCTGCAGATATGAAGGGCAATAGAATAAAGCTTTTAGGATAGAAAAAGCAGAGAACAACAGGCAAAAAAGCCTTTTAGAATGAGAGCCAAGAAAGGCAGGAATCGGTCAGCAATGCACCATGCAAGAGTGTGTGGAGAAGATGGTAATACAGATTAGAATAATCTAAAATAAGTATTGTTCCATTTTCCAGTGGGTGTTCAGAGGTGACACTGGAATATTTCAGATCTCACTGTGTTTCTTCCTAGGGACATGTAACAGAAATGAGCAAGGACAGGGCTGATATCACACAGTTTGCATTTTATTCCTTCACACTCGTAAGTTCTAGATGCCATTTTTAGCTCTTTGAAAAACATTGTCTCCAGCCTGCACCTGGGGAAATACAGGTGCACAGATGTTCACAACTGCTTGTCCTCCTGATTTCTACACTTCTAATAACAAGCTTAAGCTCTTTACACAGTCAAATTTGCAGTGGGCATTCTGTATATTCATATTATCTTTCCTTGATGAAAGAAACCCTTTATCATCTCTGGGAACAGAGCATTGTAACATTTGGATATTGTGGCCTTGGAACAGCTCTGATTTCTTTGCCAGAACCAGCAACAAGGAGGTGGTTCCTGCTCCTGACATAGTTCCAAGGAAACACTGCTGGATTGTCTCTGAGCAGCAGCTCTTCAAAGCTCATTGTTACATTTATCAGTGCCTTCTTTCTCTGGAACAAAAAAAGGAGTCATGGTGCAAGTCTGGAAAAAATAAAAATGCTTTTTCTTCTTGCCATTTCCATTTTGTTGGATTTTCTGGCAACTTAGAAGTATTTAGCATCTGCTCTTCTGTTTTATTATGAACATGTTTCCCAAAATTTGCAAACTTTTGACTGTTCCAGAAGGCAGAATCAAGTGGATATTTGGACCAATTTCTGAGCTCTTGAAAAATCCCAGACCTGTTAAGGCAGGTTTGTATTTTGGCATATTCTCTTACTGTAATATTTTCATATTTTCCCAGAAATCAGACAACAGACAGAAGTGTGACATCCCCTGTGGAATGGGATTTAGGTTGATGGAGTGCAATGACACTTCTCTGTGGCTTGGACATCTTCTCTGCTTCTGCACCTGGTGTTGGGTTGTCCAAGCTACAAAAATCTCCTCTCTGCAAAGGGCTCGTTGTCCAAACCTGCTCGCCAGGGAGGATCTGAACATGCCACCCAGTCTAGGAGCATCTTCTTGAGCAAGATATAAAGAAACAAGTATCAAAGGCTGTTGCTCAAACAGGTTAAAGGAAGAGCAACACCCCCAAAAGGGAGGAGGGATGTGAGGAGACACATGGAAAAAGTCATTGCTGCGGTCATGGAATAAAATTGAGTTGGGGGAAAGAGGAAAAAAGCTCTTTACAATAAATATTTAGAAATATTTATTTAATTGTTCACTTTTCCCCCACCTCAGTGTTCAAGTCAGTAACCAAAAGTCTGCACTATTTGGCAGTAAGTTAATTTAAATAAAATTCCTGCTGCTTTGGCCATGACCAGGAAGTTATTCCACTTTGGAAAAGCATCCAAGACCTGCCTGGTGGCACAGCTTGGAAAAAAGCAGCAGTTCCAACTCAGCTTTAGCCTTTTGTGTGATGGAAGTTCCTCCCCTCAGCAACAATTGGTTTCTTGACTTATTGTTAATTAATGGTTCAATTAATGGCTACAATTTGGGAATGGGATTTTTCCTGTGGAGTTTTGTGCTGCCCCTTAAAATGTACAGAAAAAGAGGTGGGGTGAATTAGTGTGAGACAGAAAACCCCCACCTATTCTGGTTTTCCACTTTCAGGTAATTGTTATCATAAACATTTTCTATTAAAATCTCATATTGCAGTCAAAGAACTCAAATAACCACTGCTTATGTAAGGTATTTATTTGACTGCCTGATGGGGGGTGTGGGAGTTGTGAATCTGCAAAGTGTGGAATGGGGATTATAAAGTCATATTTATACAGATTAGGTAATAATAATTGTTAATATATAAAATAATAACTATTATTACAATATTAATTATTAATATAATACAATTTTACTATTATTCATTAAAATTATATATTATATACCGATTATTAAAATATTGTTCATACTATTATAGTAATAAATATAATTATTTATTACTGATATATTTAATATCATATATAATAATAAAAATAACAGTAAAATAAATATAAAGAACCCAAGGCCACAACATTAGGTAGGATTCACTGTCATGAAGTTTAGAGGCTTCAATCATCAAAATACTCGTGAATCTCTTCTGCCAAACTTGTGCTTTATTAGTAAATATTATTCAATTTACTTTCCACACAAGAATATATTAATAGATTTCATAATGACCTCATTTCATTGTAATTAAAAAAAACAAGAACCAAAACAAAACCCAAAACAAACAAACAAACAAACCCACCAGAACAACAGAATTAATTAGCAGTTCTGACTCATATATTTGATGACAAGACTCTGGTCAAGAAGTAGAGAAAAAAAATAAAAGGGAATTTTAATTAATTAAAAATATTAAAATACATGTCTGCAGAAATATTTTATATTTAATTGGGAGCTTATTTCAAACATATTACTTCTTGCTAGTTAATTACTGTTGCAAAGAAAGATTCAGAGTGCTCAGAAGTGCCAGCTCTGCCAGAGCAGTGCTCATTCCCACCTGCTCCTGTGGGAGGCTGATAACCCACAGTTATTTTACACACAGGATAGTTCCTTCTGCTTTCCAGACCAGTGGCTAAAATAACCCCTATTCCCATGAACAGGGTAACTCTACATGTAGAATTCCTTCTATGCCACTATAAAACTTAATCTGATTTAGATTTAGTCACTTCTAAGTCTGGGAGGGAAAAAATCAAATCAGAATAAGAGTGCTTACATAGAGAAAGAGACCAGTTAATTGAGGGGACTTAAATGAGACCTTATCATAGAGTAGGAAAATGTCAAATTCTCACTATGGACAAATTCACAGGCAGGCTCTTGGCACAGATTTGCTTTCAGGAGACACCAAAGCAGCTCTTTTGTCCGAGGCTGTGGGATGCTCAGCAGGCAGAATTCCCATGGATTCCCCTGATCAGAGCTTTGACAGCAGACACAAAACCTGAGCATTGTGTGCACAGGACTTTGCTCTCTGTGCTCTGAGAACAGGGCTGTGCTTGTTCCCTGGGACAAGGCTCCCTGTGCCTCATTCACCAGCCCTGCAGCAGCTCTGAGATTGTATTACCTGTCTGAAACACACCTGGCACAGCTAAAACCTCTGAGAATATCCCATTCCTGAGCAGCAGGCTCGAAAAATCAAACACTGGCTTTAATGAATAGTTTATTCACCAAAATGCCTGGTAACTGTGAATGTGACCTAAATAATTTCCCAGGTAGCTTTGAACCTGTTTTCAAGTGAGGGAGAGAGAAGAGGATGTTATTACTTGAGCACTTGGAAAAGAAAAAGTTTCATTTCTTTGTGTCAGATTGAGACCATGAAGGGTTTATGGATATCAAGGTGGAAATTGGCCAACACCATGAGAAAAGGCAGAGGGAATGAGCCCTCTTTAGTGGACTTTGCAATGTACATAGGTGATACACATGCTGTATGAACCCACATGATATTTATTTCTGCATGGAAACATAGTTTCTAACAAAGCCTAAGTGATACAGGAAAAAAAATCATATTCTTTTACATTCAAAATAGAAAACTCCTTAACATTGTCTTTGAAAGATCACTAAGTTCTGATGGAAACCAGGATGTTTCTTTTTGCAGCTGTATATGTTTAATACCTAAAGTGGTTGAAGATTTCCTTTTGAAAAGCCACCATTTAGCTTTTCCACCCCCATTTCCACCCCCATTTTGGTCCTCATTTTGGTCCCATAGGATGCTGCAGGCCTGAAACTGGTTCTGAAATCATCAGGGATTCCACTTTATGAAAACACTGAAACCTAATGAATATCACCAACTGCAAGTGGCTTTTTGTGGGTCTCTGTGCCCTTCAAATTCATGCAAGAGCCATTGGAAGGATACTGAGTGAACATTGAATCTACTCTTCACACAGAATGGTAAAATTATTCCTTTTAATGTGCATTTCACAAGTACCTTTAATGCTCAAAGTGCCAAAATAATGAGAGAAAAAACCTTAAGGCACTGTCAGCTTAGAAACCACCAACAGCAGAAGGGAGAAAATTCCTTTCACAGACTGATTCTGCGTCTCTTGAAATGAAGGCAAAATGTTCACAACTCCAAGTGCCTCTAATTTTTCACAAATCTGCATGTCCATAAAAATTAATGATCAAATATTTTCAGCTAAGCTCTGTACAGCTTCTGTTATGACATACAAATATTGAACATGGCTTTTTAATTTGCATTGGTTTTGCTGTTGTTGTGGATGTTTGGGGGTTTGTTGTTTGGGGTTTTTTTAAACTATAAAGCACTAGAGAAATCCCAGACATTTACTGAACACTTCCCCAGCATATCTACTTTTTTGAATATCCAACTGATGCATTTCCTGCGACAGAAAGGATGGGGAAAGACTTCCAGTAAACTTGTGCTGGGCAGGGGAAGGAAAACAGAACAAAAGGGTCACAGGTCAAGGTGAGGACAGGGAGAAATGGGTCACCAATTACCATTATGGCAAAATAGACTTGACCTGGGGGAAATTAATTTATTGCTAATCAAGTTAGGGTAGGGCAATGAGAAATAAACCCAAATCTTAAGATGCCTTTCCTCACCTCTCCCTCCTTCCCAGGCTTGATTTCACTCCTGATTTCTCTGCCTCAGTCCAGCAGAGGGGTTGTGGTCAGTCCATCACACCTTGTCCCTGCTGCTCCTTCCTCCTTAATGGGGAGGACTCCTCACACTCTTTCCTTGCTCCAGTGTGGGATGTTCTTGGAACTTCTCCAGTCTGAGTCCTTCCCTGAAGGAGCAGCTCTCCACAAACTGCTCCAGTGTGGGTGCCTGTCCAGGGGTGCAGTCCCTCTTCAATGTGGGTGCCTGTCCAGGGGTGCAGTCCCTCTCCAGCGTGGGTCCCTCTCTCCAGAGGTCCCTGCCAGGACTCTGCTCCAGCACAGGCTGCCCATGGGCTCACAGCCTCCTTTGGGCACCCACCTGCTCCATGTGGGCTCCTCCAGGGGCTGCAGGTGGGTCTGTCCTCCCCTGTGGACCCCCATGGGCTCCAGGGGAACCTCAGTTCCAGCACCTGGAGCAGCTCCTGCCCCTCCTTTCCACTGCCCCTGGTGTCTGCAGGGCTGTTTCTCTCACATGCTCTCACTCCTCTCTTCTGGCTGCTGTTGTGCAGTATTTTTTACCCTTAAACATGCAGTCCTAGAGGTGCTGCCAGTGTTGGTGCTGGGCTCAGCCTTGGCCAGCAGCAGGACCTGTTTCCACCAGACATGGGGGAAGGTTCTGGCATCTTCTCACAGAAGTCGCCCCTGGAGTCCACCCCATAACCAAAACTTTGCCACACAAACCTAATACACTCCTTCAACTCAAGTTTCTCATTGCATTTTCTGCAGTTCCCCAAGCACACTTTGCTCTCAAATGACCACTGGCAGAATGAACTCAACACACTGGTTTAATATTAATAATAATAGTTTGTTTTGTCTGGCCTGGAGGAGAGATGTGACATATAAATATGTTTGAAAACCAGAGGGATCCCTTCCAACACACACACACCTCATTCTGAGCTTGCAAAATATTTAGGAAGGGAAAATTCAAGAGATTTCCCCTTTACCAACACGTGCCCTTCAGAGGATGGTGTATTCCCTCACCAGACTGTGCACATCAACACCAGCAACATCAGCATAGAGTTCAGGCACCACTGGCTCAGGCACCTGCAGAACTCTGTGGCCATTGCTGCTCTTCACTGCTGCTTTGAGGGACCAGATGAGCTGTGCTGGAGAAGGCCTGTGAGCTGCATCCCACTGCCAGCAGGACCTCATGATGCTGTACCTGTAGGATGGAGAAG
The DNA here is from genome assembly GCF_047495875.1 of Pithys albifrons albifrons. Lineage (NCBI taxonomy): Eukaryota > Metazoa > Chordata > Aves > Passeriformes > Thamnophilidae > Pithys > Pithys albifrons. Next base: position 44,914,879 of record NC_092460.1, on the reverse strand, counting down.
CAGGAAAACACTGGGAATGAGAAACACCAACAGCAAGTTTTACTACAGTCAAGTCATATTTCAAATGTCTGGAGAACTCCCCTTTCTCTCCTTCATGTCAAGTTCTTTCAATAACCCTTTGAAATCTGCAGCCACATAATGTATGGACATGCAGTTGTTTGCCAGGATGTCAGCTGGGAGTATGGAAAGGGAAAAAGATTGTCTGGTATCCCCTTTTGAAACAGAATTATGGAAGAAAAAATTAAAAGAATATTAGAAAAAATTATGTCTTCACACAAGGAAACCTGCCTTAGAGCTTTCCTCTTTTCATTTCAGTGAATAGCCCAAAACTTAGAGGAGAAAGATGACTCCAGAGTACTCCTGCACCTTGCAGGGAGTGACAAAATGCAAGGGCACATAAGGAGATAGAAACAAGTGTAATTTGCAAAAGAAGGAAAGGTTTTTGGCCATCAAGGTTTCATGCAGCAGATGTGACACACATCAGAACAAGTTACTCAGCTTAGTCTACACTTAGAGATCTTGTGTAAGATCTGGTTTTCTATGCCTGCCCTCATTTAGCTCTTGCAGATCTCGTTTAATTGTTCATAAGGCAAGTGGCTTACATGGCTTGCTGGCAGCTGGAGGGCTGCTTCATAATGTTCTGCCTCTGCAGGTATGATAAGATGGCACAAGGTGGCACCTCAGGGTATGGTGGAGCACCTGGAAGGGCAAAAGGAGTAACAGTAGGAAAAAACTGTAAGGTAATGGTTGCAAATAGCAGCTTCTATGCAAGACTGCCTCCATTCCATACCAAAATCCAGTTTCTTTCCTACCACAATGCACACTGACAGAAAGCCTAAAAGGAATTGCCAAGACTTTGCAAGCTGGGAAAAAACAGGGTGTTTGTTTAAATGGCCCAACTTTACATTCTGAAATTTGAGAATTTGGGTCTTCTTAATTTGCTGCTTCCCTACATTTTTTTTTAATTTTCACTACATCTTCTTACCTAATGTAATCATTTCATACAGCAGAATTCCAAAAGACCATCTGCAAGAAAAGAAAACAAAACCACGTGGAGCATTTTGCTGGGATGGATATGCCTTCAGGACATGAAATGATACATGAAGGAGTGAAAAAGAGAGGTCTGACAGACTCAAAAATTAAACCCTACATGTCTGCCTTGATGCTGGGGGGTTTCTTCAGGAGCCTCTCTGGTGCCTGCCACTTGACTGGCACCCCCCTTGTGACTGAGGTGGCCCCACGAGTGTGAGTTTCATAGGCCAGACCCAAACCACAGAGCTTCGCCGTGAAGTTGGGCTGAAGGAGGACATTCCTGGCAGCAACATCACCATGGGGCAGCTGCTTTTCTTCAAGGTAAGCCTGGAAAGTTGGAAAAGAAAGAAAACATGATCATTTTAAGCCTGGAAAGTTGGAAAAGAAAGTAAACATGATCATTTTAAAAGGGTCTGTAATTGATATATAAGTTTTCACTTAGTTTATGCTTGTCTTCCACACTGTGGAATAGAGGCACCAACATCTTTCAAGCACACTGGACTCTGTTTTAACAAAGCCCAAAAACTCAGTGCTTGGGCCAAGAAGACTTAGACCACCACACAGACTTGTGTTGCAACAAAGCAAGAAGGACAAAAAAGCAGCAAATATGAGCAGACTTACCAGAGCTGCTGCAACCTGCTGTCCAATGTTATACACCTGCCTCTCAGTGAGGTCACAGGGGGTCCCATTCACTGCCAGCTTGTCCTGGAGACAGATTGGTTTGGGTCCAACAGATGCCAGAGCAGCAGGATGGTGTGGGGGAATGGTTCCTTCTAATCTCATAAAATGAGTACCATCTAATCTCATGCTCCCCCATGTAATTTCACAGTTGATCATAAATTGAGTGAATAGAATCCCAGAATATGCTGAGTTGGAAGGGACCCATCAGGGTCATCAGTTCCAATCCTGGCCCTGCTCAGGACATCCCAAGAATTCCATGATGTGCCTGAGAGCATTGTCCCAACATTTCCTGAGCTCTGTGAGGTTTGACACTGTGCCCACTGCCCGGGGAGCCTGTTCAGTGCCCAAACCACCCTCTGGGTGAAAAACTTTGTCCTGAGATCCAATCTGAACCTCCCCTTGTATTTAGGGTTCTTTTTAGCTTGAGTTAACATTTTCCATGGACTGCATATTTCCAGACCTCATACCCTCAGATTGTATTCCTCATCAGCAATGGGCAGATATGAACCCATCATTTACATATGTAAAACTAAGATTGCTTTTCTACCTGTGCATCATTTCATTTTTAGACTTGCTGAATTTCCTCTGTTCTTTTCATTGGCCAGTCTCTCAATCTTGGCAGATCCTTCTGCAATTCCTCTGGGTCAGCCCTTGCCTTTACTGGCTGAAATCATCAGTAACCATCATCACCTCACTGTCATCCCATTTCTTTAGGTTATTAATGCATGCCACAATCAGCAGCAGGTCCTAGAGAGTTGACCTCCCTCCAGTGCAAGCACCAACCTTTCATTCTTATATTCTATTTCTTATCTTTTAAGCAATTAGTTGTCATTTAATGACCTTCTCCCTGATGCTGTAACTGCTCTGCTTTCTTCAAAGCATTTGAAGGGAGACATTATTTCAAACTATAGAAATTCAGGAAGCTGTATCAATTCTCACTCTAATTCCAGTGCCTGCCATACCCTTCAAGGGGCTACAATGGTCGACAAAGTTTGGTTTAACTTTACAGAACTAGGTCAATAGAATAGAAGGTATTCTAGTTTAGACCTGTGTGGAACTTCTCTGGCGGATGGAAATAGTTTAAACTGATGCATGGAGAGATGAAAAGAATCATCTATGACTTATGGACTATGATTTATGGATAGAAATGTACCTAAGGAATTTCAGGAGCTGTTCTGCCATCACTTCTTTTGGCTCACCTTCCGACATGTCCACAAGAAGGTCAGCAGGTCACCAAGAGACACGTCCTCCATGACCATATAAAGTGGGAGCTGGTCTACACAACATCCAACCAGTTCAACCAAGTTCTCGTGATGGCCAAGGTTTTGATGGAATTTAATCCTTCCCAGGAAATCCTTTACTTCCTGGGAACTAGCCAGGCCTGAAAGAAAAGAAAAAAACCAAAACCAAATGAAAAATACAGCAAACATATAAAACCTATGCAATAAAACCAAACAACAGAAGTAGCAAAGGACAGGGTGAGTAGCTTAAAATCGAGATGGTCAGCAAGTCTTTAATCCTACCAAGACATTCCCACAAAAATACCATTCTGAGCAGCTAACATGATACAGGACACAGCTTGGTCTTGCCCAGTAGTGACTGGCCAAGTTGTGCCCAGCATTGTGCCCATGACACACAGATCTAGTCCTGAGATTGGCTCAGTTGTTTAAAACTTGGTGGTAATAATGCCAATGTCATGGGTTCAATCCCCTGTGTGGGCCATTGACTTAAGAGTTGGACTCGATGATCCTTGTGGGTCCCTTCCAACAGAGTATAGTCTGAATAGTCTGTGAAAGCAGATCCTGAGCAGGTGCCTCACCTTGCAATGCTTTCAGCACCACAGTCCTGGTCTTCCCAGAGCTCCCAGTCTCCAGGTGTGCTCTGTAGATGCTCCCATGGCCACCATGTCTTAGCAGCTGCCAGGGGCCTGGCAGGAGTTTCTCCCGAGGTATCTGGAGCTCCTTCAGGGTCAGGGATGCAGATTGTAGCAGGCTCTCCACAGATGCCTCTCTCAGCTGGATGTAGCTGTTCTCTGCTGAGCAGGAGTCCTGATGGTTCCTTTTCTTCACTGACAAAAGCAAATACACCTCATGCATAAAGACAGGCAGATGAGCTCTTGTAAAAGGTGGCAATGCTCATCCTTCTATCCTCTTTAATTTGTGCTCCACAGTGTTACGGAAATCAGGACAAAGTAAGGAATTGTTATTGTACCTTATCCTGGCCCTTGAAAAGGAGAAAGAATTTATCTCCCACTCTATGAGAATGAGGTTAGAAATTTCTAGAAATTTTTCCTATATTTAACTACATAAACTTTCTAGATCAGACACATTTTTATTTCATTCCCTTTCAAGCAATGACCATTTCTTTTTATTTTCAGCTCTTAGCTGCTATGAAAGGGACATGCGCAGGGTGTTCACACAAAGGCCTTATCTTTATTCTCAATTATTTCCCTTAATATGGTCTTAAAAGGCCTCTACAAACCCCAAATAAGCTCAAAACTATATTTTCATTTCCACACAGCAACACATGGACCAACAAACCTTTCCTTACCCCCTCACCATGTTCATGTTATCTCCATAGGAGGTGGGAGACAGCAGCTTGAAATTAAATTTCTTAACTGGCAGTATAGAAAATGGATTAACTAGCTGTGATCTACCTCCAAATTACTGTGATTCATAATCACCCCAGTGAAACCCTCCTTGCAGTGGCCTTTGGAAGGCTGTCACATAAATGCACTTGGTAGCTCTCATGTCTATGTTAAACAGCCTATATGATATTCTGCTTTAGATTTTCTCAGATCCATCTGCACTACAGATTCCACCATTGCTGTTGCAAAGTGGAGCAAATCAGAGTTCCCAGTTTTTCTAATATTCACTGGATTGTCACTCAGGATCTTCATAAATGGTGCTGCCTGCCAGCTCAAGCAATGGGGAAATGGGATTGACTTCTGGCCACTGAAAACAACACACTTTCCCCTGAATGAAAGCACTTTTCTTTTTTTACCTTGGGATGGTGGGGGTTGCTCCTGCTTTGCCCTCATGCCTCGACAGTGGAGCCACAGAATGACAGTGAGCACAATGACAAAAAACCCCACGAGGAGAACGGGGACAACAATCACTTCAGTCTGATGCTCACGCACCACTGGCATTGGGGAAAGGGAAAAAAGGCAGGGAATAAGTACCAACAATCCATTTCAGCAACTTTCAACCCCCAAAATTGTGTGTTCCATCCCCTGCTCCTTGGAAGAGCAGCTGAACACTGAGAGTGCTGCCACCCTGTTTTTCAAAACTTATTTAGGTGACTTAATGGCATTGTAGCCTTTTGTGAGGACCATCCAGCACTGAAACAGAACCAGCACATGCAGAGGGACAGCAGGGAGTGGGAAGGGCTGGGCATTGCTGTGCCATCACAAATACATGTGCAACCACAGCTGCATCCCCTTCCGTTAAAATGGTACAGAGAATTTTAAAGAAAACAGGCTGTGGTCACCTGCTTTGGAATTTGACTGGGAGACATCACAGTTAACAAGGTTTGTGAAGGTAACCACCTTTCTTTTGAGTTGGTGCTATTTTTGCATAGGGCAAGATAACATTTCAGTTCCCAAAGATGCCAGAAAGTCATGAAATAAGAATCTCACAAAACTGGCCCTCTGGGAAGCTGCAGGGAATCTTTAATGATGACTGGATGTCTCACTCAAAGTAGAAATTCTCTAACATGATATGTTAAGCTGATTCCTGCCCCAAAGGCTGCATCCCTGTAAAAGTGTCTCCCCTGAGGCACAAGGAAGGCTCAATCCCATTTTTCTGTGTGGGCTGGGATGCAGCTGGAGGAGGGGGAAAGGGCTCGGTCTGATTTTTAATAAAGCTGGACTTCCTGCTTGGTATGTGAAAGCTAATAGACTTTATTACTATAAAGTTAATGAGCTTTATTATGAAAATATTAGTAAGCTTTAGTATTCTAAAGGGGTCTGTGGATCTTACCACACAGCTTGTCATTGCTGCTGCATTCCAGTAGCGTCCGTGTGAACCTTTTCACATCCCCTGCCATGTTCAGTTCCAGGCAAGGAGCTCTCCAACCTCTGCCTTCTGCACAGACACGAGGAAAAATAACAGCATTTGTTAGGAGAAAGGCTGGTTCTGAAGCAACAAGTGAACTGAGCATGGAGCTTTCTACCCCTACATTAAGTATACTATCTGAATTGTAAGACGAATAGTTTCTGTGGTGCTGCCCTGACCATCAGAGGGCCTGGACTGCTATTTCTAAACTGCAAAAATCAAAGTAGGGAGTAGTGATGAGTGATAGGAAGGCAAGGCATTCCATCACTGCTTCTTATAAGCACTGCCAAAAGTTTCAGACTTAACAGCTTCACACACAGCATCATCTAGAACATTTCACAGACTTTTATCCTGTAAGTAATGACTTTATTTTTGGCAATGAGTGGCAAATGTTAATAATAATATGTAGCATTGGTCTTATGGACTTGGGTGATGGAACATTAAACAGAGTTTGTTCTCACAAGTAAAATTAATGAGTGAAATTGGGCTGGGTCACTCACACAACAGAGGCAGTAAGAAGAGGACAGTGAAATATAACTGTGCTTTAAGACACATGAATAGTCTGTTTCCTTTTTTAATTTAATTGGATTGGATTGATATGCTGGCAAATTCACCTGGTTTCAAGGTTTCAACCTCCAACACACACACACAACAGCCAGGAACAGTCCTGGCTTCTTTCACTCTCAGATACTCACAGATAAGAAAGACACTCATGAAGAGACCCAGAGAAATAGACTTTAGGACCATTAGCCAGCAATTATGTTGTATAATCTGTCATGAACAGTCCAAGCTCCAGGTTTGATTAGACAAACCCATTTGCACTCTCTGTGTCCATCCTCTTGCAACACTCAGGAAGCAGGAAAAGAAGTTGTGGTCAGTGTGATAATTATGATGTTCCTTTCAGTGCTACTTTTCAGGCTGAGACCAAATGAATTCTCACACTTGGGCTCTTTCTGCAGATTATTTGTCTAACAGTGGCATTATTGAAGTTCTTACATTCCTGTCCTCACAGGAATGGGAACTCAGAAACCCACAGAACTCCCATTATACATTGAATATGTTTTGCAGTGTTCCAGTAGGGCCCACATGACAGTCATGGGGAACTAAGACATAGCAGGTGACATATTGCCAGTGCTCAATTACTTATTTTATTATCTGAAGACAGTTTTCCAGTACCAAGCCAGGATAAAGGGGACAAAAAATACCTTAAAAGGTCCAAATTCAGAATTTGCATTAGAGAACTGCTGCAATTGCAGGTAAATGTCAGCTGGTTCCACTGTGGTTTTTTAGTACTGTTTTACATACTCTGAATTCCACTCACTGGAATTCACAGACTCATTAAGGTTGGAATAAGGAGAATAAGCTGGATATATTCACAATAAACAGACAGTTTTGCCACCGAATGTGTCTGACTAACAGCAGTTCCCACCATCAGTGCAAATGAGTCAATCCCTGTGCAGTGATTAGCTATTTTGCCTAAAGAAACAGCTGCTTAATTTAATAAGACAAAAACAAAGGCTAAGATTCATTTGGATCTTCATTTAAAATGTGCTACGAGCTGGTACAGAATCAATGCAATTATTTATCCAGACTTCCTATCCCACATTAACTGCACACCACTTTATTATAAAATTATTCTTCCACTTGTTTTCCACTAATTATGAGGAGCAATTGGAATACAACTAAAGACCAGCTGAGCAATGCCCACTCCAGCCCAGCATCTTGCCTGACTGATAAAAGACAGAATAAATCCTTTCACCATGATGCCTTCTACTTAATTTCCTGCAGTGGCACGACCTTACTGCCAAGCTTTTCCAGTCACCATTTCTCTGCTGCTTTTATTCTTTTCCTCCTCTTTTTCATGACCTTTGAACGTGCTCACCAGTCAAGGCTCAGGGAGCTGCTCTGCACCAGCCTCATGTCCTGGGCGTGCACTGAAAGGGAAAGGAGCCACCAGGAATTCCAGGAACCACCAGGACAGGACAGCCCAGCAGCTGTGGATACTGAATGGGAGGGAAAAGGGAGAAAAGAAGCACCATGGAAAAGCAAACAGAGCCATTTCCCCCTTTTACTAAAAGCAGCCTCCAAAACAAATACAAAACAAGTCTGACAGGTTCCAAGATTAACAGCCTGATGCCATAAGAACATATTTCTGCAAAAATCTATGCATTTGTCAGACTATATATTGTGTCTCTTCTGCCTTCAGAAGACCTCAGAGACTGTTTCCCGTGGCCTGGCAGGTCATGACACCTTTGCAAGGTTTCCCTGAACCATGGAATCATCTCATCTCTCACCTGTGGTTACCAAGCAGCAGCTTCAACTGCACTTGAATGGGAATGGGGAAAAAATGGGAAATTCTGACCAGGCAGCTGAGATTTTAACACAGCAGAGTCACCTCTGTCCCTGTTCACAAGGATTACAAAAAATGTGGCTTGTTGTACTGGTTGTACCACTCAGCCATAAAGATTTAGAAGTACAACTCACTTTGGAGCCAGCTGGTAGTTGTAACACCCTGTAAGAAAACAAAGCCTTTCAAAAATCACGGACAGGGACTCAATTTCCTCTTAGTCCACAACTAGAAGCAGCACTTGAACACCAAACCCAGGGCAGCTGCTGCTGAAGAATGTCAAGGGAGAGAAAGAAAATTAGGCTGACCATTTCTGAAGAGCTGGACCATGGAGAAAACAGCAAATAATGAGGTCCATGCTGCTATTTGAGCTGGTGGGTTACTCAGGGCAAACTTGGCTCCTTTTCAACACAGCAGAAAGATAATCTCACATTCATTTATTAGTGCCATGTAAGGAAGTCTAAGTACAGAAGTGTGAAAAGGTACAGAACCTGAATGGTGATTAAGACAATAAATTTTTTTCCTTATGCAGACACAGCCTTATTATGGGTTTTGAAGAATTAACATGTATCTTAATCACATTACCCCTGACTTCAGGCCACAAAAAGTAATTCCTCAAAGGTAATCTGCAAAATATGTTAAAATAATTTTAAAAAAAGAAAAGTGAGGAATATATTAACCTAGAGTCCTTAGTGAGCAGTCTGATTAGGATATGAAAAGTCTAGAGGCCAAATTCTCAAAATTTTTACTTATGATTTCCTTTTGTGAAGTCAAAATCAGACACTGCTTTTGAAAATGTCTCCTTACAGAGCAAAAGCTGTCACAGAACATAAGAAGAATGAAGGATTCTTTTCAAATGACCATGCATGTAACTCTTGTAAAAAAACCCTCCTGGGTGATAAAAATATTGCATAACATCACATTGCTGCTTAATGGCTTAAGAAATGGAAGATCAATCTGCTTGCGGGAATTCACAGCCACCTGACTCTGTGTGCACAACTTTAGTGTCGCAGTTTCCCAAGTTTTGGGTGTTTCTGGGTGGATTTAACACAGATTTTGTTTATCACTTAGTCAGTAGCTCATGCACACACCCAGGCAAACACAGGGAAATCTATAGGTATCTGCACCACTTTGGATTAGAGTTCACTGCCCCACAATCAAGCAGCAGTGATGGAAGTAAAACGTTAATTAGTTCTGAATTCAGCCCTAGGCAGGTATTACTTAACCAAACACTGAACATATTTATCCACACAAGCATCACCCTGCACTGTTTCAGTGAACTGAGACTGATTTTATATGAAACTTAATTACTTTGTTAATTCCTTCCTGCTTAAAAAGTGCCTATAAGCTATTTTGTTCAAACTAACTTGTGTGTAGAGGACATATCCCCCTTACTTCTTTTCTCTAACCCCCATATCATCATGATCACAGAAATTTAGAAGTAACTCCAATACAAGAAGTAAGAACATGTATATATATATGTATATACACATGTATATATGTATATACATATACATGTATATACATGTACATACACAGACTTTATGGTACAGCTACATTCCAACTCAGATCACATTTCTGTTAATAAAGGTCTTTTTAAAAACTAAACACTCATCAACTGCTCTTCCAACAGGGCTCTCTTCTCCCACTTACCTGGATTGCACCACTTCTCCTGCCCTGCAGTTGTCTTTTCCCGCAGCTGCTTCCCAGTTCCTTTGAGGCCACTCCTAACAGAGCTGCTGATTACCTTGGTGTGGTTGTAATTCTCATGACTAAGTTCCTCCCTCACTGATTTTTGTGCCCCAGACCCGCCCAGCTGCAGTTCTCTCCTTGCCCAGGTCTCCTCAGTGCGTGCCCAGGGATGCCCAACACGCAGCTGGCAGGCAGGCTCTCCTTTGCCAGGCTCTCCCTGCCTGGCTGCTGCTGCCCTGGGGACAGGGACAGCAAGGCAGAGCCCTCGGAGAGCAGCTGGAAAGGCAGATAAATACAGATCAAGAGGGAGAGGCTGCTGGAAGAAACAGGAATCAGGTGCTGCCAGTCATGGGCTCACATTCAGGAAAAATGGGTTCTCTGAACAGAAAATCTGCACAAAACCCCCGAGGCTCCAGGTGCTGAAAAAGCATCCTCTGAGGGACACAACCTGCAGGTGGAGAAAGAGAGGAAAGGTTAACAGTCTTCAAACATGCCCCAAGAGCCAGCAGAACGCTGGCTTTTCTCACAATCAGCCTTGCCCATTGGTACCCCTCCTGCTCAGGCTGTGCAGGCATTTTCCATCAACTCTGCCCTGCCCTTTACTCACACCATCCTGAGCTCCCCAGCCACACCAGACGACATTCTTGACCTTGCCTTGTGACCTTTTCCTGCCCTTGGTGCCCACAGAGCTGGACAGCCATGGGGTGGGAGCTCCACTGCACCTCAGCATTCCAGTCCTGGGGATCTTCTCCCCACCCAACCCGTGTCTGCAGTGCCAGCTGCTGCCCTGCCCTGCCCTGTCACTGGTGAATCTGATTCCTGAGTCCTGCTGAGGAGTCTACACAAGATTATTTGCTTACCTACTTCAGGGAGTTGTATGACAAGAGTTAAACAACTGTTGAGAGACAAACTTCATTTCCCAGCCAACATCTGGGAAGATGTGGCAGGTGATGTGGTGTCTGCCAACTGTTCCAGCAAAACTCAACTACTCCTGTTAACACTCTGGTGCTTCAAATAGTTATTGCTGTGGGAAAATTGGAGTTGTGGCAGAGTCAATAGCTTGAGATAGCAAAATACATTAGGTAATTTATGCACCAAAGAGACTACATATGACTATATTTGCACACCAGTGCATCCCAAAATTCTCCCTGGAGTTATTCTTCCAGCTGGCATTTATGACCCATGTGGTAATTATTTCATCATGCAAAATGGAGTGGTTTCTTCATTGCTTGATCTCTCTACAACAAGTGGCAGAAGTTGGCAAAACAGTATTAGTGAAACAGTCCTGGGATGTGGACTTTCATTCCCTCAGAAGGCAGGAGAGAAACCTCCCAGGCTGAAAAGCTTCTTCAGTTCAAAAGATCAGGACAGCTGCACAGTGTAGGCTTAGACTCTGGTTTCAGCTTTCCTCTCATTCTGCTACACTTGTATTGACTCTCTGTAGTATTGTCTTCATGAAGCAGCAAGGGATCTGTCTTATACCTCATTCTCCATTAAAAAGAGGCTAAAATGCAAAAGGAGATTTCCTCATTTTCTTCACTGCAATGAGTTATGCTTCACAGATTCCTTTCCCAAGGGCACCTGGGAAAACCGATTCAGATTCCTGTTTAAAAACATAATTGAAAACATTCCTCCTCCTTTCAGCTTCTCCCCCCTCCCTGCTGTGGAAGAGAGTGTGGAAAGGCAAAAGGTTAATATTCAAGATAACACATGCAAAAGCAGCACCCAGCGCTGCTTTTAATTTCCCCGATCAATCTCTCCATTGTGCTCCCAGCCTGACTGGTTGGATAAGATTATTTTAGTGGTTCAGAGTTCAGGCCTCAGACTATATAATCCTCCTCACTCATCCACAAGCCTCTCCCTCCTTCAGTAAAGTGACAGAAGTCATTCATTGCCCTGTGAAAAACAAACGTTTCGTGCTATGCCTCGTATTGTCTGTGCATCCACAAAGCAAGCGCTGCCTGTTTAACTGCCCCGTCCCTCTCCCTGCTTTTCCCCCAGGCAACTGTGACTCAATAAATACCCTGACAGGCAGCAGACTGGCAGCCTTATTAACATAACCATCCTCTTTATCTCCAAGACAGCTACAAACCTTCCAAACCACACACAGCCTCAAGACGGGATTCTGGGACTAAACAGCAATAAATTCAACCACAAACCATTCATTGTCCTGTGTGAGGGGCACTTAATTAAAATTAGCACAGGGGTGCTAATTTTGCAGTTCAACTTCCAGGGTTGAGCCTACTCCAAGTAACTGCTGCTAGACAAGAAAAAATGCCAAACTTTCAGGTGAAAGGATCCTCTTCTCAAATATCACTGTGGTATTCACTTCTATGTCAGTAATTTAGAGGCTGTGAAGTCTCTGACTTACTTTCACACTCTAATGTAAGACTTTAAACCATGGTTTATGGCTGATAGACTAGGACTAATCTTACCATCAACCTAAGCCCACAGAGGGGTAGAAACTCAGAAGATAAGGGGCTAATGTGTGTCAAACACCAATAGCTGAATTTAGCAAGGATTGTTGGTAAAAATAGACAAGAATTGGTAATTACCAAGGATCGTTGGTAAAAGTATACAAGGATTGTTGGTAATAAACAAGGATTGGAGGTAAAAATAGACTTCCTTTCCCCTTCTTCTCCTTTTTCCTTTGCTGTCCTTTTCCATTTGCTCTCCTTTTTCCTCTGCTCTCCTTTTTCCTTTCCTTTTTCCTTTCCATTTTCCTTTCCTTTTTCCTTTCCTTTTCCCTTTCCTTTTCCCTTTTCTTTTCCCTTTCCTTTTTCCCTTCCTTTTTCCTTTCCTTTTTCCTTTCCTTTTCCCTTTCCTTTTCCCTTCTTTTTTCCTTTCCTTTTTCCCTTCCTTTTTCCTTTCCTTTTTCCTTTCCTCCCCTTTCCTTCCCTCCCCTTCTCTCCTTTTTCCTCCCCTCCCCTCCCCTTCATCTCTTTTTTTTCCCCCCTCTCTCTCTGTCTTTCTCTTCCTCCTCCTCTTGTCCCGTTATCCAAACCCCACTGCTGTGTGCTTACATAGTAGGTCATGGACTCACATACCAATTTCCATGCCAAGTATGTAATTTAATTATAAAACTTTGTGTCAGTTTTTGTGGATCCTTTGACTTCTGTCATTCCTTTTGACCACAGGCATTTACATATCTTGGGTACTCCCTTTCCCTTAAGGGTGGAACATCATAAGAGGTTGACAGGCTCAGTACCTTTTGGTTTCTCCAAGCCAGTTATTAATCCCTGACTGGGTAAGAACCAGAACAAATGACCTAAAAGTGGAAAAAAAACCTCCCATCATTATCCCAAGTCTCCATTCTGCCTCATGAGCTTTGCCTCTCAAGATAGCAGGTCTTCTTAATTAGAGAAAAATTAATTAGCCTATTTAATATTTAGATTTTTTGCCCTTGAAAATGGCAGTTCTAGTGTGATTTTCAGTTCATCGCTGCAGTTGTTATTTAAAATTTCCAAAGGAGCAAAGGCTACAAGGGGGTAGCATTATATGAAAAGAAATAAAGAAATAAAAATAGCTTCTCCATATAAAACTGAAATGAACTTCAGCAACACAATACTCTGTGATAAATCACATGTAAATTGGGGGAAATAAATATTTTGTTTATTTTGAAGGTGGATTATCATCTTCAAACAAGCTACTTGACTGGCTTTGTTAATCCCCTCTGTATCTTCTGGTTACTCCAATAAGTCTTTGAAGGACCACAAATTGAAGATCCCAAGTGTCCCATCCTCAGCTCCCTCAAGTTCTTTTTGAAGCTCATCAAAGTAAGTTCAGAGAAACTCAAAAGTTTAAGTGGTTTACAACCAAATCAACAGGAGTCTGTCAAAAAGACACCCAGCCACTTGCTGCCATTAAATAAAAATTTTGGGAAGTGATATCGTTTCCAACGGGGCACCCCCAACTCTTCCAGTACCTCCCTCACCATCCTCACTGCAAAGTTTTTATTGCCTTTTATCTGATCTAAACCAACTTTTTTCCCCTGTAAAACTTGCTTCTCGCCCCTACTCTGAAGCCTCTCTCCATCTCGCAGGTGGGGAGATACAGACCCCGCAGGGAACGGCGTTGGGATCCAGGGGTCAGGATGCGACTTCCCGGAGAATTCAAGGAATATCCCCGAAATCGAAACGGGCCCGCCCGACCGCGCTCACCGCAGCGCCGGTGCGCGTCAAACACAGAGCCAGCGCGCGCGCGAGTGGTGTGCCAGCGCGCGCGCGAGTGGTGTCTCGTCGCCGCCCGCGCCTGCAGGCCCGTGAGGGAGGAGCGGCGGCTGTGAAAGCGCGTGTAAAAATAAGTAAAACGGGGAATGTGGTGTTTTTAAGGGCTCTGGAGCACAAGGTTTGCCGGCACACAATCACCCCGTGGGGCTGGGGGGCGAAGAGACGCCCGAGCGCCCAGCGAAAGGGGAGAGCCCGGAGCCATTTGTGAGAGTGGGCGCGGCCCTTCCTGCCCCGTGTGGCGGCGATAAAACAGCGGAAAAAACCCCTGCTGGGTGTGTGACAAACCAGGTGGTGGATTTAGTCACTGATGTGATTTTCTTCCGCAGTTCTGTCCCATCCACCTGCTATTTAATCACTGATTTCTGTCCCATCCACCCGCGGCCCTCAGGGAATTAAAGGCAGCGCTTTGTCACCCTCAGTTCTGAACCCGCTCCCGTGTTTCGGCCCCGGGCACTTTTACACCCTGAAATCTCTCTCCTTACGGCTTAAAACAGAGGTCAGGAGGTCATAAACACACACACGGGGACACAACTTGGTGTATGTGCTCGGCTGTGAAATCGTGGTTATAAATGGGGATTTTGCACCTCACTCAGAAAATCAAGGGTTGCCCCAGGTCAGGTGCTTGAAGGCAACTCAGTAGAGAAAGTTTTCTAATTAAATGTTCCACACAGTGATCATGGTCATCACTGATACCAAACATCCCTATTTGGCACATTCTATTTATTGAGTGTACTTCTTTCTATTTCAATTTATTTCAGAATAGATTGAAAATAATACACAGCATATGTGTGATGTTCAGTAGCTTCAAGGTCAGGTTTTTGTTGAATTCACATGTAAATTTGAAATGTATTATGCTCCTTTATTATTATTTATTGCAATATTACTTTCTCTCAGCTGTGGAAATCAATTCACTTTTTAGAGTAAAATACGGTGCGAAATTCCTGTTTTTCTTGTAGATGGCTGAAGCAGAACCTCAGGGAGAAAACTGGGAAAACTCCATGAAGAAGATGGAGAACTGCAAAAAGGACTTAGAAAACCTTCTGGAGGAAATGGAAAAAATAACAGGTACGGGTCTTTATTAAGAATGATACAGCTTTGTCTACTAAAGACACTAAAGATTTATTATTTATATTTATTCTGGTAAACTTCCTTGTGATAGAAATGCAAGTGGAAACAATCACCACAACTAATGCCCTGATGTTCTTAATTGTGAAAAAACATGTAAAGAGAAGTTTCAGATGGCTCAGAATTAAAAATCAGTAGCTGATGGATGCCTAGTTAAAAACAGAACTACTTAAGGTATTTAATGTACAATTATTAAGATATAGTATGTAAAATGAGACTTAATTCTAAAAAATGGTGGGATAGATACATAACACCTCTCAGGTTTAACTCCTCAGCTACAATAAAGACTCCTCTGCAAATTTAATCTTAGTCCTGTATGTGTAGAGAGGCTGCATATTCCTCTCCACGTTCTGCAACATTTCCACCAGAAACCGTGTGCTACCAACAAGAACTGTTAATTAAACTGTTAATTAAACAATTCATGAGTGACATTGAGGAAGCTACTGTCAATTCTTGGTAAAACAAAAGGGCAAAGTATGGCTTAAGTGCTCAAACTATTTGCTCACCTTTATTAACTACTATTTCAAAATCAATTTCATTATTTAAGTTACACATTCTTTCAAGATCGATTTCATTATTTGTTATTAAAACCTTTTATCTCTGTGTTGCAGTCTCCTTGGTGTTAGTCTCCCTCACCTAAAACAAACCTCTTGTTTTTTTCTGGAGGGAAGGATTCTTTATATAATCATAGAATGGATTGGGTTGGAAAAGACCTCCGAGATCAAGTCCAACCCTTGGGCCAACTCCAGTCCCTTTACCAGATCATGGCACTCAGTGCCACAGCCAAGCTCAGTTTAAAAACCTCCAGGGATGGGGAATCCAACCCCTCTCTGGACAGCCCATTCCAATGCCTGAGCACTCTCTCTGCAAAGAATTTTTTTGTCATCTCCAACTTCAATTTCCCCTGGCAGACCTTGAGCCCATCGTGCCCCCTTGTCCTATTGCTGAGTGCCTGGGAGAAGAGACCAACCCCCACCTGGCCAGAACTTCCCTTCAGGGAGTTCCAGACAGTGCTGAGGTCACCTCTGAGCCTCCTCTTCTCCAGGCTAAACACCCCCAGCTCCCTCAGCCTCTCCCCACAGCACTTGTGCTCCAGTCCCTTCTCCAGCCTCGTTGCTCTTCTCTGGCCCCACTCCAGCCCCACTCCAGCCCCTCAATCTCTTTCCTCAACTGAGGGGCCCAGAACTGAACACAACCCTCAAGGTGTGGCCTCCCCAAGGCAGAGTCCAGGGGAAGGGTCACTGCCCTGGGCCTGCTGTGTTTTAAAACAGTCTGATGCAACTTTCTATTCTACCACCTCTTTTGTTGTCATTTTAAAGTGAAATGTCCATCTCCCTTTCACATACCATTCCATTATTATATAGCAGTATAATTCCATTATGAAGCACTTTGAGACATTTATAAAGAATACTGACCAGTCTGAGTATTACTACAGGCAGTTTCCACTTTAGTTTACAGCCAAGCCTTCCCTGACTGGTAATAATTCATGTCTTTTTGTTTGTTGTATCAGCCATTGCTCTTTTTTTTAACCCAAATTCCTGCTCAGTGGTGTCTGTTGGGTTTGTAGTGCATGCAGCCTGGATGACCTATAACATGGTAACCATCCACACCAACCCTGACCTGAACATCTCCATGAAGCATCTGGAAAATGCCTTCCTGAGGTGCAAACAACAGGTGGAGAGGAAGTGGCAGGAGGTGTTAAAGGAATCTGAAGGTGAAGAGCAAACAAAGGAATAAACTGAATTAACCCTGGAAAAAAATCACTCCAGTCTTTATTTGCCACCCATGGAGGTTTCACAGCCACTGTGGAAAATGGATTGGCTTTCGTTGTGCTAAGAACTTGTTTGTGAACATCCACGGAGGTGTTTTAGTGGGATTACACAGTTAATATTTATGTTATTGCAGGTAAAAGGTAACAATGTGTCTATTTCTGAGTCCCCTGAGTAATGCTTGTAAGTGTTTGCACACACGATTCTTGTGCCTTTCCTCCTGCAAGTTCCTCCTTGAATTCTTTGAGCCCTGAGCAAACTGTGAGTGGGGAGCAGGGCTGCTCTGGTGGGGGCATCACTGTGCTATTGCACCAGCCCCTGCCTTCCAAGGAAAATTCTGTAATTCCTCAGTTTTCCCAACAAAAAACAGGTGAAATTCTAGATTGAGTTAGTTCAATGCAGGATTGCCATGCAGGTGTTCAGTTACAGGGTTTTATTATTCAGGTAGCTCCAGGTATTATTCATGTAGTTGTTTCATTGAATTTTTAACCATTTCTTTGAACTGGTTTTCCCACAGAGATTGTTCTCCTCAAACCCTCTGTAGGGCAGTGTGACTTAAGTACAAGTTTTTTACCATTATAGACTGCAGTGTGTGTGGTGGGACTGCTGCAGAAACCAAACCAGGTTATAAAATGTGCTTTCCTCCATATATTCCTACTTTACCATATTAAAAAAAAAGAACAAAAATTGTTAGTTTTTAGTGGATTAAGAGCACCACCTCGTGGCTTGCAGCTGTACATAAATGTTTTATCTGACATGGAAGTCAGTGGAACAAGTTTTGAGAAGGATCTTCCCTTGCATTCCACTCTGTCTTTATTATACCCCCAATTCAGGTTATCTCAGAAAAGCTCAAGAAGAGAATCCATATTGTTTTACCTCTCAGCATAAATTGTTGCAAAATTCCAGTCTGCATTCTTGCAGCAATTTTTCCTGAAATGTCATTTTACACATGGATTGAGTTCTGCTAGTAACTAGGGAATTCTCCTCAGAAAGTTAAAAAATGCTTAAAATAGCACACATGGCCTCTTCCCATCTCCAGAAAGCCTGGAGAAAAACAGGCAAGGTGGCTGTGAAATCACGGTGATTTTACACACAGCTTGTTACACACACCAGCTCTGCATTACACAGGGTGTCTTAAAGGAAGAAGGGCAAGACAGAGGAAAACTGTTAACAGCACTCTCCAAATCAGACAAAAACAGGAGTATTGTACAATGTAAGTGAAAATAATTGGCTACACCAATATGAGCTGAAACTATGGAACATGAACCTTGGAAATAAATTGGCTATTACAGACACACTGTACAAAACATATTTTAACATAATTGCTGTTCCTTAATATATTGAAGCAGCAGAAGTTTAACTTGAGCTGCAGCTCAAGCTGGCTTAGGCTGACACCAACCACTTATCTAAGACTACATGGGGCTTAACACATTAACTCCTGCTCCAAATTTCTTGAGAGCAGGTTGCTTTCAATACTACAGATACATTTTATAGCCAATTTTCCTTACAATTCTTAATTCTAAGGACCTTCGTGATCTTAGTAAAGTTACAATTTACAAATCAAAACTGAGAGCCAAGCACTGAAAAATGATGATGCATTTTTATGCTGATCAGAAAACAATGTAGATCCCAACTCAGTGATAACTTGGTGCAGGTCTATCCTATCATGTTTTAAAACCTTCAGATATTAAAGGTAATTATTCATCTCATCAGCTGGTGTTAAGATCAATTTTCTGCTCAGTGCATCTCTGTTGAGCTTTAGGACTCAAATCACAGCATTGCTCCACTGCTGTCAACAGCACAAAATAGAAGCTGAAGTGTAAAATGATTACAATATAAAAGTGGCTCCAAGTAGTTACAAAAGCAAGTGAACTACTCTGCAGATTCAAAATCCATGTAACCAAGAGTCTTTTTAAGAAACCAAAGCAACAAAACAAACTAAACCTCCATCTGAAACTCTACCTGAGGCAAATAACCCATTATCTTATTGAAGGTACACACACACCAGTTGCCAAGAGAACTGACCTTCATTATTGAGCACCAGTTTCGTAATTTTTTCTGCCAAATTCAAGTAACCTGGGCCCAAGTGGCCTAGCAAAGGAGCAAATTATGCCCAGCCTAAGACATCTAAACTGTAATTTCACTAAGTGCTTTAAACTTGCTAGAGTTAAGCCTGTATTTCCATAGGTGGAGATGAAGCGGGTTTGTCATTCATCAGCTTCTGTTTTATGCAAATATTCCTCATTACAGAGGCAAAAAAATAGCAAAGAGAACTAAATGTTGGGACACTACTTGCATTTTTCCCCTCAATCTTTCATAAAGTAACAAGGACTAGTTAAGTACTTTCATTAAACTGGTTCAATCTGACCTACATTTTTGAAGAGGTGAAGAAAATTCTCTTTGGCCTGTCAAAACTCACTTTAAGAAAAAACCCCCACCTACTTTTGAAGAACTGAATGCAGTTAAGTAGTTTTGATGACAAATCCTTCAGTAATGTTGCAGTATTTATGAATACCTTGCATCTGGCTATTATGATGAAATTGCCAATGTGCCTGAAATAGATTTAGTTCTGAACACAACTTTAATAGGGTGCAAAGAATATGGAAACTAAAGGAGACAAGAATAAAGAGCCAACAGTTCCTCTACTCTCCTTTAGTCCTACATGTGTACAATTCCAGCCTTGCCCTGCACCAAGGGGTTTGCATGAGGTGTTGTTCAGTAGAGGCTGGATAAAGATCGCACAGCTAAAAACAGAAAGGGCTGTTTGAAGGAAGCAAATCCACTATCTAAGGTTTGGGTAACAGCAGTTGCAAGGCAGGAATGTGAGAAACGTTGGAGTAGAGAGTGAAGGACACAATATCTGAAGAAATGCACCCATATTCTACAGCTGGCAGTGGACTGATAACACTTGCAAGACAGCAGTTTTAGGGAGGAACATCAGAAAAGCACAGACACTGTCAGACAGCAAAGGCCTTTGCTCATTAACACAAGATGGCACAGGTAGAGATTTTACTGGTTTCAAATAAGAAAGAGCAGGAGGCCAATAAAACACACTGCTCTGGTTTGTGGGAACAAGCATGGATAAAGTGGCACTATAAGAGTGTCTTTCTTCAACAGAGGGGTCTCAAAACTTGTATTTTACTGTATACAGAGCCAGAAGAGCAGAAGGAACAGTGTAGGTTACAGCTCCTGTATAATTTCTCTGCAGAAAGTGTATCCACCCATATCCTTATGTATCATCCAGCATCCAACACCAGACATCATGACAGAGCAGAGGCAGCTCCCTTTCACACACAAATACCAAAGCAACAAGATACTGAATTATTTTAAATATTAAAAACCCCACCAAAACGGATTTGAGTAATTGAAATCACTTTTATTTGTGAGGAACGTCATCCAGTGCTGCAGTTTCAAATAGATCTTAACAAGGAAAGCGGAAGTTTCTCCTCCCCAGGTCCTGCAGGGAACAGGACTGGCACAGAAAAAATCAACTCATCACACTTGGGAGGTTTAGCACCAGCATCCAATAAAAAAACCCAAAAAAATGCATTTTAGTTCAATTTTAGTTCTTTGGTTGCTTTTTTTCCCCCTTTTCAGTTTGATACCAAAAGAAAAATTGAAATATTCCTTACTAGTAAAAGAGTGAAATTCTAGGAAAAAAAACAAAAACCCAAAAAAACAAAAGCTCCTCAGTTGCTGTTGAAAGTAGGGAGGTTTTTCTTTCTGAACCTCGCTCTCTTTTGCTTTCGTGCATCTGTCTCGTAGGCGTTCCGTGGATCTCAGCTGCTGGTAAATTTTGTTTCCTTTTGCATTGCCGTGTTTCAAGTCTTTGCTTTTGTCATCACTGTTGACCATTTATTGCTTGTGTGTTTCTTTGGTGTTAACTTTTGAGCTGTATTTTTTTAGGACACCTGTTGAAGAGCCATATTAAAAAAATGCAATTTAAGTTTCATTTTCTTGTTGAATAGGCAAGATATCAGGTGAGAATAGCAGAATAGCAGACAGGATAAACATGACTGGCTTATCCTGTCCATAATGAGGATCTTCTTAAAATAAAATATTACTAATTATCAGCAGATGTTGTAACTATATAGACCAGATAAAGCTTCCTGAACAGAACTGTAAAGCAAAACTTACTTTGTGAGAAACACAGACGCAGAGGCAGAAGAGAAAAGCAGGAGACTGCTCTTGGTTTGCCTACCAAGCACTCTCAGAACTCATCACAAATATCAAGCCACACATAAGGGCAAGTGGACAGCGTACAAGCCCTGGAAGCAAACCCAGCTCTGCTTCAGCTGGAGAACAGAACTCTCCTTATTCCTTACCTGAGGGATGGTAAAGGTGCCTGGGGAGCCGGGCGTTACTCAGCACCACCACTCTGCTCTGCCACTGGAGCAGGAGTTTCAACAGGTGTTTCAGTGACCTTTGTCTGAGACACAAGAAACCCTTATTAGAGGCAAAGACTGACCTCCAGACCCTTCCTCTATTCAGCGGTACAGCCAGCATAACACAGCTTTTAAAATCATCAAGAAAAATACATCTCCAGAAAATATTAACCTTTAGTGTATTTCCTGTAATTGGATATTTCACAGCAGACTCTGTCAGGGGAAGATCTCAAGTAAACACAGAATGAGACAATCTTTCCTCATTAAGGTAAAAATCTGTTTGCAGTTTCCTGAAATGACTTGGTCCCAGCAGTTCAGGAAATGGATCCAGAGGTTTCAAATCCATCTCATACTGCAGACAGAGGGTTTGAGGAAGTAGCAAAACACAACTGCTTCTCTCCACTTGAAAAACAGTTGTTACAGCCTGACCCCAATTAAGTACTACCCAAAAGCAATCCCTATCCCACTGCTGGTTCCATTTAAGATAAGCTGCTAACTCTCCAAGGTCAGAGGCAGGCAAGGAAATCAGCACTTCAGAGCTGGGCATCACTTACCCAGCACACCAACAATACACTTATTAAAAACTCATATAGGACAGAAGGTCTTGAGCATTCACCCCATCAAAAACTTGGTTTCTGCCACACAGAATCACAGAATTACAGAATGGTTTTGATTGAAAGGGCACTTTGAAGATCATCTTATTCCAATCCCTCTGCCATGGACAGGGACACCTTCCACTAGCCCGGGTTGCTCAGAGCCCCATCCAGCCTCGCCTTGGACATTTCCAGGGATGGGGCAGCCACAGCTTCTCTGGGCAACCTGTGCCAGGGCCTGCCCACCCTCACAGGGAAGAATTTTTTTTCCTAATATCCAACCTAAACCAAGTCCCTGTCAGTCTGAAGCCATTCTCCCTTGTCCTGGAACTCCAGCCCCTTGGAAATAGTCTCTCTCCATCTTCCCTGTGGGCTCCCTTCAGGCACTGCAAGGCCACAGTGAGGTCACCCCAAAGCCTTCTCTTCTCCAGGCTGAACAATCCCAGCTCTCCCAGCCCTTGCTCCCAGCAGATGTTCCCACCACCCCTGTGGCCTCACCTCTTTGCCCTCCTGTGCCGGGGCAGCCGTAGGGCGGGGCCGGCGCCGGTAGTTGTAGGGGCGCCGGTAGCTGCGGCGCAGTGGCTGCTGCCCCATGGCCGTGGCCTCGTGGTGGTTCTCCTTGTTCTCGGCCTCGCCAGTTGCTGGGGCAGGGCGGGGGCGAGAGGGCCCTCTGAAGAGGGGAAGAAAAAAGCATCAACAGGAAAGAAGCCCAAGGAGGTTCAATTACAGCAATTTTAGCCCAGCAAAGCCTTCCATAACCAAGTGCCATAGTCAGCGATCTTGAATGCAAGCAAACCTTCCCTTTGGAGTTTGACTGGCATTGAGCTGAAGAGGAAAGACAAGCACCATGTGTGTCTTCTCACTGCTGAAGGTGTATCAGCCTATTCTACATCCTTTGGCATCACCATGCTACTCATTCTGGGGCTCTCTGTAATCAATCATCATTTATCTCTTCTCCCAGCCCCCAAGTCTTCAGTCACTTCACTCTTAATAGATTTGTTCCCCTTCAATCATTTTGATGAGTTTTCTCATTATTCTGGAAGCTCTCCAGGCTCTTCAGCATCCCCTTTCTCCAAAACATCTCACAAAACTTAACTAACACTCCTGTTTTGTTACCTTCTCCTTCAGGAGGTTCTCAAGGAACCTAAAGTTGACATCTTGACTGACAGCAATACCTTCCACTAACACAGGATATACTACTACATTAAACTACGTAAGACGAATGACAACTTCAGTTTTTACTGAATAGTAAGCTTTCCTCTGTACCTACCAGCAGCCCCAGAGCATAAAACCAAGCTTGAGTGACACACACAACTGAGTTCAGTGGGCTTAAGCTACTAGTCCAGTGCTGAACTGCAAATCACTGCCTGCAGTCCACAAGAAATGCTACAAAGCACACCCTGCCCCAGCAAATGGTGGGCCTACTGTCCCAGATCCAGTGGGATTTGGATTTGTTACTTGTCCAGCACAGTATGAGTGTTCAGCTGGGATGACACAGACCTTGCAACTCACTTCAGTTGTGAGAAGTAAGGGAAGAAAAGAATTCTTTGCCCTTTCTTGGCCAGTATGTCTCCAAACAACATATAAACACATTAAACAAATTCTGCAGTTGTTTCCTTATTCCTGTGGCTCACTCTTTCCCTAGAAAGAGTAAAACACTTCTCACTGTCCCTACATTTGCACAAGTGCTCCTGCACTTGGAAGCCTGTGCAGAACACAAAAGCACCTGAACTGTAAGCAAAGGAAACAGCACAGACCTGCGATAGCGGGGACGGTAGGAAGTAGGATTCCTGTGCACTTGCTGAAGTTGTCCTCCTTCTGTGACCCCATCCTTGATCTCTCCCTCAGCACCCTGCTACCAAAAGAAAACAGAAGACACTCAGAGATGAAGTGTTACCTTATTTGGCAGGCAGTGTATTAACCATGAACCCAAATGACTGAAAGCAAGTCCAAAACCAGTGTATCAGTACAGAAACATCAGCATATGGGGTAAAAACAAGCAGCAGGTTCTCAAAAGGCTTTAATTTGGGCAAAGAGGAGGACAAAACAAGAGCCAACAGTGCTGCCCCTGTTCCTCACAGTAACAGACTAAAAAACTACCTGATGATGCCTCCACCCTGTGTGCCAAAAAAGGCACAGATCTTGACAGTTGTCTCTGGTGCACATTCAGGTGCATTTCAGTAAAAGGCATGGCATTGTAAGGGGCAAATGTGTTATGGAGAAGCAGCCACTGATCAGGGCACTTCCCAGTTCAGAAAGCTAACTGGAAGAAACTTGTCAGAGACCTCTTCTAGCTCCATTCTGCACAAAGCCCCACTTCACAGAGAACTCCAACAAAACACCAACCGTAGGGAAAAAAAAAACCACAGTACATCATGTCAAATGCTCTTCTACACAGTCTTGTCAGCCCTTCAGAGATGCAGTGCTTATCTGCCCCCTGTAGTTGTTACAGCTGGTAGTCATAAAGCTGTATGCCAGTATGGGGGTTTTGTTTTGTTTCAAATGCCAGCCATCAGCAATATCCGTTTTATAAAACATGACATGATTTACAGTTCTTCCCTTTCAGAGAATGAATTTAACAAGAGATCCAGAAACAGAAGTGCATCATCTGCATCTGATCCAGGAGGGAGCAAAAGTTACTGCCTCCTGACAGCCTTTAGTAGTCACTTATAAGTTTGAGAGATATCCTTCCAATTCTACACCACCATCATAGTTTGCTCTATTTTAACTGGCAATCTCAGGTACCTGTGTGGGCAATGGACTTTTCTTTAGATAAAATAACAGGATGATAAACCTTTAATAAAGGCTGAAGTGCTGTAGGTCACACCAAGAAATATTGAGGAATTAAATGAACCTCAGTGACCAACCTTGACAACCTTACCATAAAATACCCTCCAAATGCATTAATAATTTCAAGTACACTTTGTAGCTTTCCAAGTCTTCAAAAAGCAAAGACTTGGTCTAATGGCAACTCCAATATTTCATGTGCTGCTGAGACTAGTATAGAAAATCTGAATTCAATTAAAAATCCCACAGTCATCTGTTATGTTCCCTCACATATAAAGCTGATCAGGGTAAGTAAATATCCACTAACTAGGTAGATAGTAATAACAGGTAGCATCTGATGGAGATGAGATCTAATTGAGAGACCCAGAAGTCAAAAGGAAAACGACACTTGTCAGTTTACAACAGCTTTATCCTACTGATGTACTTTGCAATATCAATCTGTTCTGTTTTTATCAAGATACTTTGTGCTACATACAACTTGAAGTTGATTAGACCCACAATGCATGGTCAGAAGTGCCTCAGGCAGCGAGGTGAGAAACAGCACTGCCAGAATTGTGTGGCAATGGCAATTCAAAGATCTGGGGATTTGCCTTTTGTAAAGCAGAGATCTGCTGCTGTTCTCACTCTCACTGTCTTCCTCTCCTGAGGACTGGCAAAGCCCAGAACAGGAGCATGCAGCAAGATGTGAAGGGAAGGACAGACCCAAAACTAAAGCAATCAAACATGTCACAGCATAACTGCTAGTTCTGAGATTTCTGAGCAAGCCAAAGTGAAACCAGTGCTTGGTCCTGGCACTGCAATGCTAAAAACCAGAACCACAAAGGCCTAGGAGGTCCTGTCTGAGGGACAACAAGCATCAACCAGTGTAACTGTGGGAGGAGCACTCAGCATTTTTCATTGGCTAAAGCCCTCCTACAGCACTTGACAATCAGCATCACATTCACAGCTCTTCAAAAGGCACTACTGAATTTTTGTACATGTTTATAATGGCACAGCCCAAGTCCACTCCTCCCTGCAGAGGGCTGAGTTGGAATCTCAGTTAAAAGACTCCATCTCCTGTAGTGATGGAAAGAATGACTAGACCTGATGAAGCATCACTCAGAAACAACACAAATGTTTTACTATTCATCTTGAACTGAATACTGCTACAGCAGTATGTTAAATGGTTTGGGCTTAAAACAGAATAGCAAAGCAACTGAACTGCTTAGCCCAGAAGTCCTGATGATTTTCTGCATCTTCTAGAGTAGCACAAAACTTCAAGAACACATGACATTAGTATCACTGTCAATTGATCAGAAGGGAAGTATGGCTCCAGAATAGAACAATCACAGAAACACAGACTATTTTGAGTTGGAAGGGACCCATAAGGATCATTGAGTCCAACTCTTAAGTCAAGGGCCCACACAGGGGATTGAACCCATGACCTTGACATTATTACAACCAAGTTTTAACCACCTGAGCTTAATCATATTATGCTGTCATAAATAACTGAAACAGGTGTAGTTTGACCAGAAAACAGAACCCAAGCTCTGAGGTCTTGTTTTACTATACATTAATTAAGTATATGAGATTAATTTATTAAGAAAGCTTCATTTGTACTCTTAAGCATCACACCATGTCTGGCACACATATGTTCATCTCCTCTACAGAAACCTTCCAACTCTGTCTGTACATTCAAACAAAATAGCAGGTCACCCTAAAGGACATATGAAAGAAGCAGGTCTGCTGCACTCTGCATTTTCCTCTGACGACCACCAAGATAGACAGGCAGGCTGTGACTTTGCATGATCTTCCACAGATTCTCTAACCCTAAGGTACAAAACTTTGTTGTTTTCCTCCAAAGAATAGTTTTGTAAGCATTAACTAACTGCAATGAGCTTTTTAACCACCTGCTTCCCCTAATTTCTTCTTCATTCATTCTTGGATCTATTAAGCTCAATCTCTACCTTTTGTATAATACTATTCAGCTTCTCAGGGCTCTTTTCTACAAGAAGCATGTCAGCCATGGGGAAACCAACTTGCTGTGCTATGAGGTTGGCCTGGAGTTACTGACTGACATCAATCAAAAGTTCTCGAATCTTAGAAGGCCATCATGTCAGAAGTCACAAATAAGCAGTTTTAATTTTTCTTTCTTCCAGTAAAAACCTTTCACCTCTGCAGTCTAGTAGATATTTTAAGTATAGCAGGTGTGGGTACACTTAAACCTTTTCCTTCAAGTGTGCAAAAGGACTAAATATACTTTCAGCAAACACAGCTCAAGAGTGCCCAAGAGCTGGAAACACTTCCAGCTGTAGAGAGGCAGAACCTTCAATGACCCTTTATTCAAACCCAAGTATCCTGGTTTTTTGCCACTTGGTGTGAAAGCTCAGCCTGCAAACTGTGTAACCCTCAGAAACAAAGACCTGCTCAGTAATAAACCATCACCAACTTCCAGCCTTCTCCAAGGTACTCCAAGGTACTCCAAAAGAACACCTTTAAAGGCTCAGTGGTGACCAGCAGGATGAAAGGAAAGACCTATTGATAGCTGGAATAAACAACCAGGCTTTAAGGAAGGATTTGACAACACTTGTTCTGTTTGCCCCTATGCTGCCATCTCTGTAGAACAACAGGAGAATTATTCTGCCTGGGCAGAGCCTTCCACCATATTGGATTATTCAGACATTTCAGCAAGTGATGATCAGACTCAACTATTACAGAAAGTAGAATTAAACCTCGAGTATGTTCCAGTTTGTTGGACTATTCCAGGCACCAATTCAGCAGAAGCACAGCATGGACAGGAGCAGAAATTGCTAGAACTACAGTCCTGTACCTCATGTTTACTTCCTCCTCTGCAAAACTCTGCAGGGAAGCTGCTTAGGAAGTCTTGCAGACAAAATGAACAGTGGGGCACAGCTGGTTTGAAGGAAAAAACCCAACCCAAACACCATTATCTTTATACTGAACACCTGTAAGCAGAAGCCTATGAAGGGATGATACATGGAGGTTTTGGTAGCTGGTCAAACTACTACCATGCCATGCAAAAGTGACAAACTTCTAAAATAAATCCCACTTTCCAAGTAAATCTCTCAAGTTATGGTTATATTACTTAGAGTAATATATTTGCTTCAGGTAAAGGGCACAGTGAGCCACTTGGGTGTCTCACTCCTTTGTGTTTACTTTTCAAGCCAACACTCATGGAGAGGCTTTTAACACACTCTAGAAAAACATGACAAGGGTGGGCCTGCAAGATACCAAATAAAGTATCAGTGTCAACATCAAGATGTGCTGGAGGAACCTTGCATTTTATACTACTGAAGAAGACTCACAACTTAATCACTGACAGCTTACTAAATGCCAGTGCTGAAGGTGCAGTTCCCTCTCATGAGAGAGCTGGAGAGCTGCTGAGGAGGTGGATGCCCACCAGGAAAGGAACTGAACTCACACTTCGAGGTGGTCCACGGCGTCGGCCAAAGTAGCCCCGTCGGTAGCGGCGCCGGTCGGCAGCGTAACGACTGCCTTCCACAGGGACCCCGTCTGGACCAGTGACATTGGCTGCCTCTGCACCCTGAGAGCACAAAACACAGTCAGCCAGGGGCCTCTGAGAAGAGACCAATCAGCTACAGGGACAGATGAAACAGCAAAGAGGCTTTTTTGCCTTAGTTCCAAGCTACAGCAATTCCTTTCTCCCATGAAGCGCAAAAGCAGGTTTGTTATTCCCAATCCCATCATGAGTTAAGATCCTAAAATCCTATCAGTCTGAGCTTGGAGGAAAAAGCAAGAAGCAACTGATTAAAAACAAAGAAATGAAAAAAACCCATCCTCAAAAAAAACATTTAAGAAAGTAGGAGCATAAAGAACTTGAAAGTTCTTACAGTTATTAAGCTACCAGACTCCAAACATTCTTCAGGGCAGTATATGCCTCAGTTAATAATTACTGAGCAGGTTCTCTAAGCTTCAAAGCTCTATCAAGTAAAGTTACTGATTCTAGAAGCACTAGGATGTGGCTGAAGTAGTTTTAACACATATCTAGAAATACACCCTAAAGAAGCCTTTAAGAAACAGCTCTCCCAAAATAAGACTGTATGAATGCCACCTACCTGGGGATTAACGCAGACAAAAACCCCAGAGACACAGCCAAGGTTCTCTGTCAAGTCCCCACTCTGCTGGGCCACACCCCAAGCCTCCATAATTTCCTACCTTCTCTCCCTCAACCACATCAAATTCCACAGTCTCTCCATCACCAACACTGCGCAGGTACTTCCGTGGGTTGTTTTTCTTTATTGCAGTCTTGAAAGAAGAAACACAAAAATACATTATTTATGTTTTTTATCTTATGAATTCATAGCCCCAGCAATGAGGGAAGCGCAGCATTTTTCTGCTACAATCCCAACTCTACACACCAGCTCAGTCACCACACCAAGATATTCAAATACACAGATGTGTCTCATTCCATGTCCCGCTGAAGGAAAACTTAACCAGTTTGAAGTTGATCTTGACTGGTTCAGGGAATGTGTTCTCCTGGCTGCTGAATACAATCTGCTCTGTGTTTCAGGCAACAGGCCAGCATGTCCTTCTAGCCACACCTTTCCCTGTACCCTGCAGCATCCCTCAACAGCTTCAGGAAGAATGTAAGAGTGTACATATTGTTACTACCAAAGCAAAAATAACCCAGGAGGGTGGGGTTTTTTTCTTTATATACAGAAACAAGAATGAGCTGCTCAAGTGAATTCTGCTGGAAATTAATTCAGCAAGCAGAGACTCTCACCATTAGCTCAAACAACTTTGCTTTCTGCTAAGCTTTTAGTGTAACTATCCATTTCTAAAAATCAGAGGTGTTAGCTTTTCTATAAGTGTTATATATTAATACTGTACCCCTTAATCTGCAGTGAAATTAGTGATTTAGTTCTGAAACAACTGACTAAATACTTGGGCTTGAGATGTCAATAAACTGTATTTCAAACTCCTTCCCCTTCCTTATAAGTGCAGAGGAAGAACGGACTAACAAATTTCTTTTCAGCAAATGGTGTACTTAAGATTAATAAAGTCCCTCAAATAGCCTCCAAAAAGCCAAATGGAAGATAATCAACAGGATTCTTCATGTTCTATTCCAGCTTTATGAACAGACAGTTCGAAAATTCAGATCTGCAACTAAATAAGCTGCCAACAGGAGACAGAGGCTGCTACACACGGGGCTGGAGCTTGTTTTATAAAGGCAATCAGGACAATTTCAAGTAAGTTCTAGAATTCCAAGTAGAAACTGTAGAGCTTTACTGCTGACTACTTCAGCTGCAGGTAAACATTGCTGAAATAAGCCTCTAATGAGCTTAAGCTCTAAACTTGATGAAAAGACTTTTACTCTGTGTATCCAGAGGGGAGCAAGCACCGTTCTCCCTGTTACTGTTTACCAGCACCCTGCAGGCTCCAGCTTTTCTGATTCAGAAGACAGATGTTTTATATTAACACAGCACTCAACAACAAAGCCTTTCCTTTCCAAAGGGGACACTGATGAACAGGCAGCTACAAGAGTCTTCAGAGCTAATTCAGGGTTGTGTTTCAAAGAGTTCTTCCCCTATGCTCACACCGCCACATTATATGGACATCCAGCACTGTCACAGCAATAGCCAAAATTTGTTACACCAATTACTGGGGCAGGTACACCAGGCTTTGCTCAATCAACACAATCCAGTGCAGTGAAGAAAGACCTGCACCACACAAGAGATTAACTCCTCTTCATTGCTTGTTCATTCAAACTACACCTAATTAGACTGGACTTTTCTGCCTACTGACACTTCTAATGGTGTTAGAATTGCAAGGCACACTCCACCCCACAAGGATTGATCCCTGTTGCTCACAATACCTGGAGCTGACTGACACTGTGCCCCAGCCAGCACCTTGCATGAACCAAGCAAGGCTGAGCAGGTGAGGAGCCACCCTCCCCCAAAACACTGCTCGGGTCCCCCGCAAAACAAAGGGTTAACTCAAAGCAAGCCATGCATGCCCTAAAAAGAAAAGCATTTTAATCTGTACTAGGTTTATAAATAGCACCCAATAGCCAGACACCAAGCATTAACCCCCATTCCAATCATGAGATCGGGCTGCTCCCTCCCCACACTGGTGCATGCAGGGGAGGAGGCTGTATCTATTCAACTAGGTCAGCCTTATTCTGAAGGGATTAGGCATGTAATCCAGCCCCTCCCGGGCCGGCGCGGGGAGGAGGGGCAGAGCCGACAGGGAGCTCTCTGGGAGCAGGACGTTTGCTCACACCATGGATTTGCCTCCCTCGCCCGGCGGCCTCATCAGCAGCGCCGGCCAGAACGTCCCGGGCTCTGGGACAGGCTCTGCTGAGGAACATCCTACACGGCCCAGCCAGAAACATCTACTGTGCCGTGCTCAGCCCACCAGGAGGGCTGATGGGGTGCAGGCCCGCACATGATGTGGTATTTCTGAAACAACGCCAGTTTTGCTCTGTGCTCACTCCCAGAGCATTTACAGCCCCAG
Source organism: Pithys albifrons albifrons (assembly GCF_047495875.1). Lineage (NCBI taxonomy): Eukaryota > Metazoa > Chordata > Aves > Passeriformes > Thamnophilidae > Pithys > Pithys albifrons. The sequence goes on along the minus strand of NC_092460.1, from coordinate 44,883,707 downwards.
GAGATGGGAAGTGCCCACCTCCACCCGCCCTCCACACACACCCAGCAGGTGACATTCAGGTGAACAGTCCCTACAGGTGAAGGAGACAAAGCAGCACAGGTAACAGCTGCTTGCTGTTTGGGTCTCTGCAGGCGGCTTTCCAAGCAGAACAACAGTGATCCGTGTTATCTCTGCCATAAGCACAACAGCCATTTTCCACGATATCCTCTCACAGGTATCAGAGACCTCACTTGTCTTCAAGGCAGTTTTACAGTGCTGCCTATCCAGAACATGTTTCTGTTAACTAGAACTCTTCCCACCCTCCCCTGGACACACTCATGTGTCAGCATGCTCACAGCACAGCTCATTAGGGAAGGAAAACGACCATTAAAAATCGGCAAATGCACTGACAGCTCCTGCTCTCAAGTCCACCAACTGAACCAGGAACGTGCACTGTGCACACTTCCCATCAGGCTCACTCTCTCCCAGCTTTATCCAGTTTCAGTCTACTCCCTATGACCCAGAGAAACAGCACAGGCTATTTAGTCATGAAGCCACAGGAACTAAACTAACTCTCAGCACTGACTCAACTAACTTTATTGCACATATCCTCATCATCTGTGAGCAGCTCTGAGCACAAGTTTCCTGGTTACAGTTGATGGAAATACTGTCACTTATGCCACAGAGAAAGTTCCTGCTTTTAAGGATCCATCACATGAGCCTGCAGACATTTTATATGGGACCAGTTCAAGGGGCACTATTGCCTTTTCTGATGAATGATGCAGATGATGCAAAACCGGATCTAATCCAACTAATGAGTTCACACCAGCATGGAGATACCATCCTCTGTCTTGCCATTATTTGCCTGCAACCTGAGAGTCACAGTATAAACTTAGAACAGCCTCCTGACAGCTCAAGGAAAGTGAACCAATGACGAGCTGCTGGGCAACCTCTCCCTGCTTGGGCACACTTGGCACACAGCCTTCCTCTTCTTTTCCCTGGGAGCAGCTGCTTCATGCAGCAACAGCTGATGGCAACCAGGCTGGTCGAGGGCCAGACTAGATCACTTTCTCTCCAATACCAGGGAGGGCAGAGAGAACAGACCTGCAAATGAAGAGGGTAGGAAGGAACAAAAGGCACAAGGAGCTTGAGGAAATGAGGAGGAAGGACAGACAAGTAGCAAAGTATTCACAAACAGAGGAGTGATCTCACCCATGGGGAAAACCAAACAAAACAAAAACCACACCAGAAAACTCTCCAAGCATCTTTAGCATTCAAATTGAAGCAGACAAAAGGAAGCATTAAGGGGGTTATACCTCACCCTTCAGTTATATTCCAGAGAAGGGTAACAACCTAATTTCTCCATGAGAATTTCAACACAGACATCCATTCAAGGTATCTGCAGTAAATATTGAAGGAGAAGCTAGCACAAGGTTGGGTGGCTGTTGCAGGAGTTGTATTAGAAACCTATCATAGTACACATCCCTAATTACAATTACTGCTGTCTTACCTGATGAACAAAAACATCTTCTTTGGTATCATTTCTGTGGAAAGAAAACAAGAAGTCATAAGAGTTTAAACTAGGAGACTTAAATAGAAATTCCTGGCTTTACAAGTGAAACCCTCCTTCTCTCAGTCTGTAGCACATGCCCTGAATTCCATACATTCTGTCTAAGTCTATGCTACCAAAATCCTGCTCTGAACTTGTAGGGTCATATGGTGGAGAGCAGAAAGGACTCCCCAGCCTTCAAGAGCGTGAGAGGACAGGGGGAGGTTCTCTGTAATCTTCTGGCAAGCATTCAATGTTTTGTTTTGCACAGAGCACAGTTAGTGACTGGACTGCTTGTTTTTCACTATTCTCGCTGCCCCAAAAACACTTGCACAGGGACTGCAACCTGAGCTGTTACCCCAGAGGTCAGACAAGACTAGCCACAGCTGTTAACAGAGATCTCCTTTCAGTGAAACTCAAAGCAACGGTGCACAAGAGGTGTTAGCAGAGTCCATGGGAGGAGGATCCAGACAGGAACATGAGGTTGTCTGGATTAGGTCAGACAGTTCAGGCTTCCACGTGCAAAACATGAAGATAAGTCTGAGACCTTGATTCTGCGTTCCCATACAACAAGGAAGAGCCTAAACCCTGCCATCTGTTCACTCGACTCCTTCTCTGCAAACACAACAGACAGGTCAAAGAGCTTGTGAAGATAATGCATAATCCAAAACTTGTTGTGCAGGATTGAAGCAGTTGTAGACTTCACTTTAGGCAGACAGCCGACAAGTTACTACACCATAACGAGCCGAAGGCTTCAAGTCAACTGCCATAAAAGATTTTAAGAGCACTTCTTAACTCACTTCTAAGCTTATGTAACACTGGCTAGAAACCTCCAGGGACTGAGATTAATACTGCACCACAACTGGCTTCAGATCCTTGAGACAGGGGGTCTTGCACCCCTTGCTGCACTTACCCAAATCTACCTGCTGGCAGAATGAAGCAACTTACCAGGTATGTCTTTTGCAACACAAGAGCTCAGCATGCAAGAGTTTCATTCTTCATAAAGCACACAAGACATTTAAGCCCCTCAACCCCACAGATACTTGGAAGCCTGGGTCTTGTGCATCTGAGCCTGCAATGTCATCAACATCACCTGCAGCCCTTTGGATTATCAGTGCCATTCAGATGAGAAGGGAAAAAACAAACAAATCTCTGTGAAACCCAGGCCTGAAAGACCTTCAATGAGATGCTATCAGAGGATCTCAGTGTGTATCCACAGGAGCTATTTTGACCAGTTGACACTTAAGTTTACAATAAAAGCATTTCCCCTCAATCCTCCTACCTTTAAAAAACAGCCAGGCAGTCACAAAAGGATATACAGCTCATTAAAGGTGTACTGTGAGAAACAGGTAACAGACCAAATTTGTAATGAGTTTGACCCTTTCTGTTTTCTCCCCATACACTCAACCTTTGATTGGGGGCGGTAGAGTGTTTTCAGGAAAAAAGGTTGTTTGAATGTCTGGCCAAAGCTGACTATTGACTGCATGAACCTGGCAGTCAAGTCCTCCAGTCTCTGTTGCATTTACTAATGCACAGCATGTTATCTGTACCACAAGTTTTAGCACAGCATAAATATGACTATCACAATTTAAACATACCTGTTGATAAAGCCATATCCATTTCTGACATTGAACCACTTCACTGTGCCAAGAACTTTGGTGGCTGCAAAGAAGAAGTTAAAGAATTTAATCTAAAGTCTAAGAAAAGGCAACATGGTTACAAAATTACTTCATACTTGCATATCCCCCAGTTCAGTTTATACTAATGCAGTAGCAAGATACAGTGCTTTAACATGCTGTTCTTCAGCCAGGGGTTTACCACACAGCACAAAGCTCTATTTGCAGAATTGGCCATCCATCTCTTTTCTTTTTGTATTTCTTTTCCCAGAAATGGGCAGCAGAGTTGAAAATCCCACTGCCATTCATCAGTTCTCTTCAGCTTAGTAGCTGGACATGAAACATAGATGAAGAAAGTCCTTTCTTTCCCTAGGAGTTACCCTTCTTTCTTCCTCAGAAACCAGAACTGGCTCAACACGCAGTATTAAGCACTATGCAAATCTCTCAAGGGGAAAGGCTGCACATCCTTATTTTGGACAAGCTCTTCTTTACATTGTCAGCATCGCTATAACCAAATAAAATACCACAAGACTTCCAGAGATGATCTGTGATTTATGAGTTAGGAACTGACCAACTTGATGTTCTGTGACTTCCAGGATCAAGACAAGCTCCTGTCTCAACACTAAAAGAGCATCTACTTAGAAGCCATACTGCAGGATCTGACAAAACCTGTTCATCCAAATTACAGGAATGTGTGGGAGGAACTCCACGGTGATGGAGGCAGTTCAGCCCCTCCTTCCCCCTCAGCAACTGGGTGGACACCATGTACTTGTACTTTTCAGACCTTCAGTAAAAGAGGAGGTTTGGCCCCTACAATTTAATAGTTATTAAATACAGCTTGTTAGTTAACACAGCTTGATCACAAGTATCCAAGCAATGTACGTAGCACTTACTTGGAAAGCATCTAGTCACCTACAGATGAGCTGCTTACTAAAACCCTTACACCTGTGTTCTGGGGGTGGCAGGAACCTAAGGAGCAATTAAAAGGAGAACAGTCTAGAGAAGCACCAGTTCAGAAGTCCAAGCCAGGCTGCTGGAAGCAAGAACTCACTGTAAATTGTCACCTTCATCTGCTCTATGCCTGCATTCTTCCCTAAATGCCCATGAGGAGATGACAGAGCTAGGCAGACCTTCAGTCTCATGCAGTCCTGCCAGTCTCATACACCCCTCTGAACACGGAGCTCAAATGAGAATGTTTACCAGCAGCAAACCATTGTAGTGCTGCTGCTGTTATTACTTTCAGTAACAGCATTCCATTTGTAGAAGTGAAGTTTTTGGTCTCCTTTAACACACTTTTTAACAGAAAATGTTCTTACTTAGAAGCAGCAAAGTCATGTTAAGACTGAGACATCACCTAGAAATAAAAGGCTCTGCCTAGTACAACACACATTCACAAGAATTGTTGTTTACCGAGCTAGAAACACTCTGAGTCAGTAACAGTCTTCAGCATCAATATTTACAGCTGTAGTATCATGGGGACATCACCACATACAGACAGTGCTACCACGAGGGCTCTGGCTACACAAGCTCACAGCACTAACACAACAGGAGAAGGGGGAACACAGAAACAGGTGCCAATAGCACATGGCAGGTTTTAGCCTACTTTAAGAAACAATGCTAATACCACTGAGTCCCTCAACATCATCCTTTCCCTCCCCTGCAAAACAGCTTTTGAATCTGTTGGCCTGTTTCAATCAGATTAAGAACAGGGTGAGAAGCTTAGGAAGCATGGCAAAAACCCTCAGAGAGGTCAGGAAGCCAGTGGAAGGAGGGGTAGCCAAAACTCACTGTGTGGCCAGCTGGCTGCTGTGTGTTCACAGCTTCACAGCAACTTTTGCACAAGTTGACAGAAACAAAGCATGAGTTATTGGGGAAATACTATTCCCTACAGACATCAGTCTTACAGTCTATGCATCACCGTGGGGCCGAAGAACCTCAGACAACAGCATGACACTGAACACCCACGTGGCCCTGGCACAGTCACTGGAAAGCCTGAGCTGTCCTAACAGGGAAGTCAGGCAAGAAGGAGGACAAGCCCAGAGGGAAACACACTAAGGAGTTAAACTGATGAGTCAGAGAAGGTGGTTGGTGCTATGACGTCTGTCCCACCAGTGAAAGCCCACATATTTCTACAAGATGCTGTACTGTGATGCTATCAGAGGAAACAATCACCAGCCACTCCCACCCGTGACAAAATAGCCTTTTAATAAGCAAAGCCAAAGCTTCCTGTGACCAGCAGAACCAGAGAAAGTTGAGTAACCTTTATCTGCATTCCTAGAAGTCAGACATTTGGATGTCCTGGGTAAGCTGCGACTTTGCTTCTAATGAGATCTTTGTGAAAGAAGACTTAAGTGAACATAATTACATGACTATTAACAAGGACACCTGTGATGGACTGCAAGGTAAGGCCATTTGCAATTAGCATTATCAGTGATAATTTTCCTCACAACTCCTCCTAAAAAGCTTTCCCAGCAATAAGGCCATTGTGGAAAACCATCACCACAGCGGTTTTCCTTTTCCTGCCTGTCTGGGAAAAGCATTTGTGCCTTCACCTCCCCTCCACCCCTTCTTCTCCAAGCAATTGGTGAACAAGGTAGAAAACATACCAAAAATAAAACAAGCCATATTAAGGTAAGAAGCAGACAGACATACCAACAGGTACAGATGTAGTGATTACTGTGTAGTACTGTGTGCTAATTACTTACAAATCAAGTAACAGAGGAAAAATATCACACAAACGTGCCTCCAATCTGTTTTCCTACAATTCTTCCTCTTTTACCTCTATCTGCTGCAGCAAGACCTCAGTCTTCCCTTTCACAATAAAAGGTGCTGTCACTTTTTAGTGAAACTTAGAACTCCACACTATCAATCAGTTTTAACTTCACCTTTACCAACCTTCTGAAGTTACACAGTTATAAACAGAAGATCCGTATTTCCACTGCAGACTAAAAGCCTTGCCCTTTTCAACAGGTTGACCCTATTTAATCACAATGAAAACAAAAAAACCCCACACTTGCTTGAGAGGTGGCAGCATGGCATTTTCACAGAACATGCCGAGCTAGAAGACACACAGGGATTGCTGAGTCCAATCCATGGCCCTGCACAGGACCATCCTCAAGGGTCACACTATGAGCTTAAGAGGATGATCCAAAGGCTCCGTGAGCTCTGTCAGTCAGCTATGATCACTGCCCTGGGGACCGTAGGGGTTTTTTACTGACAGGAGAAACTAAATATAATAATTACAAAGGAGAAGAAAGAAAGGCAAAGTCCCAAGCAAACAAACCCCAGAAAGATAACAAAAAAAAAGGCAAAGTCCTAAACAAACAAACAAGTAACCAAACAAACGCCAGAAAGCCTAGAAACATTGTTAAAGCAGGCAGAAAAGTTGTGGCAGTACTTTAGAAGTAGAGAGGAGCGCGCAGCAGAGCGGCAGGTGCCGGGCGGGCCCTGCCTCGCTGTCCCTCGCTCTGCCCCGTGCCCTGTGCCGAGCTGAGGCAGCGCCGCCCGGCACCCCCACCCCTTACCCAGCACTTTCTTCTCCGTCTCGGGCGCTGTGGTGGCGGTGGCGGCCACGCCGGGGGCAGCCTCTCCCCCGGGGACAGGCACAGCCGCGGCGCTGGCAGGGCTCTGAGCCGCGTCCGCGCCGGCAGCGGAAGGTGCGGAGGAGCTGCTAGTGGTAGTGGCCGCGCCGGCAGCGCTGGGCTCCGCCGCCTCGCTCATGGTGCCGTGCGGGGCGGGCGGGGGTGACTCTCGGGCCGCGCTGGGTGTTCTCCCTTAGCCCCAAAATGGCCCCGCACAAGTTTTTCAACGCGGCCCGCGGGGGCCGGACCGGCGGCACCGCCCCCTCTGCGCCGTTAAAGGCGCCGCGCACGCCCTATCGCGACATGGCGCGACATGGCCTGCCGCGTCCCCACGCCACTCTGCTCCTCACTGATAAATATTCCGTGCAGTTTTGGTTACCACTGCCCCTGACTAGCCTTTAGTCCTGCTCAGCACCAGCACAGATGGTCCTAGTTAACTCACTGATTAGCTGGTTTAATTAGTTGTAATTAGGCCTGAAATCACTCTGAGCCGCCATACAGCACAAAAAATTGTCATCAGGTGTTTCTGTGAGAGCGTGAGTAGGGAAGGTTATAATGCTGGGAAAGGTTTTAAACTTATCTTTCATTTGGTTTAACAGCAAAGGAGGAGAGAGGACCATGTGCTGGAGGTACCAAACCAGCACAGGGATTTGGGGAGTACGACGAGCTGCTGTAGTGGAGTGTGTGCTGGATGCTGGAGGTGTAGGATAGGGATTTGGGAGCACGGGAATCTGTTGCAGGGAAGGATTTGTGGGATGCTGGATGTGTGGCACAGGGATTTGGGAGCCACAGGGACCTGTTGCAGAGAACCATGTGCTGGATGCTGGAGGTGTGGGAGGGGGGTTTGGGAACCAGAGGGAGCTGTTCTATGGATGCTGGAAATGTGGGAAAGGGATTTGGGTCCACTGCAATCTTTTGCAGAGAAAGATGTTCTCGATTCTGGGGGTGTGGGACAAGGAGCACAGGGAGCACAGGGACCTGTTTCAGAGAAGGTTGTGCTGGATGCTGGGGACGTGGGACAGGGATTTGGGGAGCACGGGGAGCTGTTGCAGAGAAATATTTACGGGATGCTGGAAGCGTGGGACAGGGATTTGAACAGCAGAGGGAGATGTTGCAGAGAGGGATGTGCTGGATGCTGGAAGTGGACAGGGATCTGGTGAGCACGGGAAGCTGTTGCACAGAGGATGTGCTGGATGTGCAGCTGTGGGACAGGGATTCGTGGACCACAATGACCTGTTGAAGAGTGGATGTGCTGGATGCTGGAGGTGTGGGACGGGGATTTGGGGAGCACGGTGAGCTGTAGCAGGGAAGGATTTGTGGGATGCTGGAAGTGTGGCACAGGGATTTGGGGAGCAGAGGGAGCTGTTGTAGAGAAGGATGTGCTGGATGCTGGAAATGTGGGACAGGGATTTGGGGAGCACGGGAATCTGTTGCAGGGAAGGATTTGTGGGATCCTGGATGTGTGGCACAGAGATTTGGGAACCACAGGGACCTGTTGCAGAGAACCATGTGCTGGATGCTGGAGGTGTGAGAGAGGGGTTTGGGAACCACAGGGAGCTGTTCTATGGAAGGCTGTAATGGATGCTGGAAATTTCGGACAGGGATTTGTGGAGCACAGGATCTCTTTCAGAGAAGGATGTGCTGGATTCTGGAGGTGTGGCGCAGGGATTTGGGAACCACAGGGAGCTGTTGCAGAGAAGGAAGTGCTGAATGTTGGGGGTGTGGGACGGGAATTTGGGAACCACAGGGACCTGTTTCAGAGAAGGATGTGTTGGATGCTGGAGCTGTGGGACAGAGATTTGGGGAGCACGGGGAGCTGTTGTAGGGAAAGATGTGCTGGATCCTGGGGGTGTGGGGCAGGGATTTGGGGAGCACAGGGAGCTGTTGCAGAGAAGGATGTGCTGGATGCTGGAGGTGTGGGATAGGGATTTGGGGAGCACGGGGAGCTGTTGCAGAGAAGGATGTGCTGGGGCTGTGAGACAGGTATTTGGACAGTAGAGGGAGCTGTTGCAAAGGAATATGTACGGGATGCTGGACGTGTCGAATAGGGATTTGGGGAGCACGGGGACCTGTGTCAGAGAAGGAGGTGCTGGATGCTGGAAATGTGGGACAGGGATTTGGGAACCGCAGAGAAGGATGTGCTGGATCCTGGGGGTGTGGAACAGGGAATTGGGGAGGATGGGGACCCGTGTCAGGGAAGGATGTCCTGGATGCTGGAAATCTGGGACAGGGATCTGGGTCCACTGAAATCTTTTGCAGAGAAGGTTATTCTCGATTCTGGGGGTGTGGGACAAGGTTTTGGGGAGCACAGGGAGCTGTTGCAGAAAAATATGTACTGGATGCTGAAAGTGTGGGACAGGGATTTGGGGAGCACGAGGACCTGTTGCAGAGAAGGATGTGCTGGATCCTGGGGGCGTGGGACAGGGCTTTGGAGAGCACAGGGAGCTGTTGCGGAGAAATATTTACGGGATGCTGGAAGCGTGGGACAGGGATTTAGACAGCAGAGGGAGATGTTGCAGAGAAGGAGGTGCTGGATGCTGGAAGCGTGGGACAGGGATTTGAACAGCAGAGGGAGATGTTGCAGAGAAGGATGTGCAGGATGCTGGAAGTCTCGGACAGGGATCTGGTGAGCACGGGAAGCTGTTGCATAGAGGATGTGCTGGATGTGCAGCTGTGGGACAGGGATTCGTGGACCACAATGACCTGTTGAAGAGTGGGATGTGCTGGATGCTGGAGGTGTGGGGACGGGGATTTGGGGAGTTCGGTGAGCTGCAGCAGGGAAGGATTTGTGGGATGCTGGAGGTGTGACACAGGGATTTGGGGAGCAGAGGGAGCTGTTGTAGAGAAGGATGTGCTGGATGCTGGAAATGTGGGACAGGGATTTGGGGAGCACGGGGACCTGATGCAGAGTTATATATACGGGATGCTGGAAGTGTCAGACAGGGATTTGGTGAGCAAGGGAATCTGTTGCAGGGAAGGATTTGTGGGATGCTGGATGTGTGGCACAGAGATTTGGGAACCACAGGGACCTGTTGCAGAGAACCATGTGCTGGATGCTGGAGGTGTGGGAGGGGGGTTTGGGAACCACAGGGAGCTGTTCTATGGAAGGCTGTAATGGATGCTGGAAATTTCGGACAGGGATTTGTGGAGCACAGGATCTCTTTCAGAGAAGGATGTGCTGGATGTTGGAAGTGTGGGAAAGGGATTTGGGTCCACTGCAATCTTTTGCAGAGAAAGATGTTCTCGATTCTGGGGGTGTGGGACAAGGTTTTGGGGAGCACAGAGAGCTGTTTCAGAGAAGGATGTGCTGGATGCTGGGGGTGTGGGACAGGGATTTGTGGACCACAATGACCTGTTTCAGAGCAGGATGTGTTGGATCCTGGAGGTGTGGGAAGGGGATTTGGGAACCACCAGGAACTGTTACAGAGAAGGAAGTCTTAGCATTTGTGTTGAAAAAAGACCCTAAGAAGACTAAAGGTATTTATTTCTTTACCATGGAGAATGAGAGATTAATGATGGATATAGGATAGAATTTTAATTAGTGAAAGAGAGTTTTGTAATTTAGAACCAGTGAACTTTAGTTCTTTGTTAAAAGTGCATGAACAGCTGAAAAATGGCTACATTGCACTGTCTGGAGGCAGGATTTTTGTTGGCCACATACACACACAAATAAAGTAATGCCTCTCTTTCTGAAACTAAAGGGACAGTGTTAGGAAGTTTTAGTCATCCCGACCATCTCCAAGGTATTTGGCAGCAATTTTTGCTCTCTTTTTCAGTTTTTGCACATGATAGCACCTCATCCTTATTTCACATTTCCCTACTATATCACTTCCCTTACTTGCCCCTGCTGGTGCCCATTCTTTCCCACCAGATGGATGCCTGACCTGAAGCACCTTGGAGGTCTTTGGAGAGCATCCCTTGATGAGCATCCCTCAGGCAGCAGTGCCCATGTCAGCTCCAGCCAGGTTTACCCACTCCCACCTCAGTTACTTAAACCAATTCCTGTATCCCAGAAATTCCTGCTTTTACAGTGCTCCTCTTTGCATCCTACTGGACACAGAAGAATAAATACTTTTTGACCCATAGTTTTCAGTCCTCCACTCCATGTTCCTTTCATTAATTTAAGAATATGTCCCTCTGTGTCCTTTTCCAATTTCAGGGTAGATGAAAATGTCTTAGAGGGTGTTCATTTGAATGAATTTTGAGAGGAAGCCTTTTTATGTTGAATCAAATGCACAGTCAACACACTGACATGCACTTGACACATCAAATTTGTTTTCAGTGAACTTGTGAGTTTTCTTTCCCTCGGTTTTAGAGTTTACTGAAAAAAACCTTTCAACAGAAGACTAGGATACAGTATACAAGTTGTGGAAATGGACTGTGATAGAAAATGTTCAATGTTTTCCTCTGGGTTTTTACATTTTTAATGAGCTTGGAGGAGGTGGTTGGTGAGCTGAAACCCATTCAACAAAAGATAGTAAAGCTGCAAAGTTAAACAAAGTAAAGCTAAGAAATGGCAGGAATTAGGTTACTTATAAACTTGAAGCTCAGCCCCCTGGAGTGTAGGGATAATTATATATTTCTTAATGACATGATCACATATTTCTCTTCCCACAGGATCCTGCCTTTTTTTTTTGCCAGCAAAGGTTTTGCTTTCCAATAGTCCCTTTCATCCTCCTCATTTGATGTGCAATTACTGAATGCATATTTTATAACCCTTAGACTAGATGCAGAATTATTAATTCCCTTCTCTCTTCAGGATCCTCTGGTGTTTTGCCCTTTATGTATCCAGGAATCACAGGCACTGCTGAGTGTATTTACCATGCCCACTCTGGCACTGGGGGGCACAGGTAAAAAGGGATTAATGCCACTCTTTCCAAGTCTCTGCTGATTAAGTATGGCTGCCTTGACCATCCTTCCATCTTTTCCAGGGAAGCTGCTGTTCCCACAGGTTGGGTGGGACAGGGGATGCCTCCGTGAGGCTGGGACATGTGGCAGGGAAGTTATTTTATGGGCTTATTTTAAGTCCCTGGTTTCGGGCGAGGTCAATCCTGCAGATCTCGAGGGAGAGGAGATGTCTTGGAGAACCAGCAGGTCCGAGGCAGCTGCCCACGAGCAGCAGATACTGCCAACAGCGATATTAATGCTGAGAAGATCTTGAAATGGACTGCTTATGGTTTAAAGAAAGCTAAAAATCATAATTGTTATAAAAATTTCATTATTGAAACCAAGCCCAGTGAATTTGGAGTGCTGAGAACTGTCACAAGAGTTCTAGATCAGATAGGTAGAGTCTGTGTGATGATTTATGGATATAAATAACATTTTTATTTATAAATATCTCTTCAGAGGCCTCAGGATCTGCTGAGAAATGTGAGGGGAAAACAGGATTCCTGAAGATTTTCCATGGTAGGTGGTGTGCAAGGTGGCTGCGTTCCCCTGTCTGGGACAGGACACACTCCCCCAAGAGGTGAGGTCCAAGAACATGCTAAGAACAGGTGACATACCCAAGAACATGCCCCAAAACAGGGTAAGAAGATGTGGCATGCACATGAGCATGCTAAGAACATGCAAAAGTCATGTGACATGCCAAGAAAATGCTACAGTCATGTGACATGCTGGGAATATGCTACAAACATGTTAAGGTCACATGACATGCCAGGAAACAGGCTAAGAACATGCTACGGTCACATGACATGGTGGGGAACATGCTGAGGTCATGTGACATGGGGAACATGCTAAGATCACATGACATGATTGAGAACATGCTAAAACAAGCTACAGTCACGTGATGTGTTGGGAACATGCTAACACCATGTGGCATGCTGAGGAACATGGTAAGAACATGCAAAGGTCATGTGACATGCCGGGGAACATGCTCAGAGCATGCCCTGCATGCTCTGCCCTGCAGCTGCAGTACCTGCAGAGCCCGTGGTCCCCCTGCTCATGAAGAACATCCTCTTTGCTCTCCAAATCCCAACTCCAAACTCACCTACATCAGCTTCCTCCTCAGTCCTGCCCTCAGCCCTCACCCCTGCCCTCCCAAAGCAGTGCTAATCTCCTTTTCCCTTCAGCCTCTTTTAGCTGGCACCTTGGCAGTGCAGAGGGCACAGAACACCTTTCCAGTGCAAACCCACCCACTGCTGACACAGCCTGCCACAAGTCCTTTGCCTCAACTCTGTGCCCTTGGAGCGCTTTAAAAAACACACTGAAAACCCCCAAACACCTGGTATGTGCCAGAGCTGTGCTGGCTGCCCTTCTGCTGGGCACCTTGGCACAAACCTGCTGTACCCACCTGCAACCTCCTCCCTGCTCTGCCCATTGTTCCAGGCTTTCCCAAGCAAGGACTGAATTTTGCTTTGTCAAAGCCTGTGTTGACTAAGCTGAACCTGATCTGCCTGAACTGTGTGTGCCCCCTGCCCTGTGGGGGTTTCTCTGCTGTACTCCAAAATCAGCACAACCAAACGTGCCTGGGCTGGGAGGAAACAGAGGTCACACCTCTGCAGACTGGAACAAGCTGGAGGAAAGCAGTTTGCCCTCTCAGAGGGCTCTCTGAGCCCAGTGGAGGGGCTGAGAATTCACGATGAACCCATTTTCAGCAAACCACTGAGACTCTGCTGTGTGTGTTCACAAACAGGTATTACCTCCTGGCAGAACAAAGTGGCAGAGGTAAGACTTACACACCAAATTCTCACCTGCTCTGCAGTCAGAATAAGCCCTGTTAGAGGAATAATTTTGTCCCAGTTTCCAAATGCCCTGTGCATGCCATGCCCATTCCTGGGCACTGGTTTCCTTTCTGCACAGATGCAGCTGCACAATTCATGGATGTATCATTATGAACACATGATAATGTTGCCTCACAAGATTTTTCCCTCTCTTCATGTTATCCTGCCTCAGAAAGGAAGGTCTTGTCACTGTCCCTTGAATCTCCAGCCAGTGCCAAGTTGTGGCAACGTCAGTGTGAGAAGCTGCTCTGTATCTCCCTTCCTTTCACTGTGGGCACTGAGACACAGACAGAAGATAAGGAACGCAAAACACCCAAACATGGTTTGTGTTCAGCTGGTGAGGGTTTTTCAAATGGCTTGGGGGCAGAAGGAGAGGCAGCAACAGGAAAGCATCAGACGCTAAAGACAGGCTAGTCTGCCCTTGATCCACAGAAAACTTTCAGTTTTTTATATCTTCTATAAACTGTCATTAAACATTTCATGAGACTGTGAAGGAAAAAGCAGAAGATAAACATCAGTAAAAGATATGAAATGATTGAAAGTAAGGACATTACTTTGATGCTTTAAGTACAGTGCTTAGGATCCTGCAGAAGCTGAACAGCCAGTTTGCTAATAAAGTTCCAACAAAAACAGTGATATGAATTTCTGGCTTTTATAGGTTTAGGGTTAGAGGTTTCTGATTCCCAGCTAAGTGACTCCCCTGGGCAAGGAAGAATGAAACTCTTTGCCTTTGCAAAGAATGAAACACTCAAAACCCAGGGGCTGTACTGGAAATACACTGACTTGATCATTATTGCAACAATATATATGGTGTGTATATATATATTACAATATTTATATAATTTGTATAAACTAATATTCTCTTGATAAGAATTAAGAACTTTTTTTATGAAATGACAACTCAAAGCATGCATTCTGAACGCAACTCCTTGCTGTGCTGGGTATTATTTCTTTCCTCTAGTAGCCTATCTCTTGATCCCTATAATAAATGAGCTGTAGGTTCTGTAAAAGGGTGTTAGTGGTAAGTGTTAATATTGTCATAATGATGGTTCAGATTCTTGTAGTAAAAGAAGAAGAAATAGAAACAATAAGAATACAGGTACTTGAGGCTGTTATCACTTAATGCAGTTAATGATTTATCACCACTATTAAAAAATTGCAAACCAGTCCTTTACATGCTAAGGGTTGGGGGGGGTGGTTTGTCATGTAACTGTTCTGGGCTGCTAATTCTTTAAAGGTGGAAAGCTTGATGGACTGAATGAGTGTGTCAGTGGTATATGGATGGTTTATTTCACTAGCCATTAATTCTTATTTTCAGATGATGCATGTCTGTGGAAAACCAGACAGAACAACCACATACTGGGATCAATCTCGTTGCTTGAAGCCAATGGTAAATCTTTATTTGCACCAGAATCTCTTAGTGTACTTATGCATGTATATTGGCCAAATATCTGTATATTTTTATTTATATGCTTTAACTTTTATTTATATGCTCTAACAAAATCCTAATTTATATGCTCATGTTGCACTTGGCAAGCTATTTCTGGTAGTTAGGATAACAACAGTTGGGATGATTAGCTACCAAAACAGAGAGAACAAAAGATAAAAATGGGCATTTCATGCTTCTAACAGCATAGCAGATAAATAAACTAGTTGGATCTGTGACTGGCTGTTGCTGAGAGTTGTGAATGTCCACGGAGCCACAAAAGTAAGCTTTTCCCAAAGTGTTTAGTTTCTTCAACAAGTAAAACAGACCACTTTGGCTGCTTTTGAGGGCAGGAAACTGAGGTCTTTGGGGCACTTGGTGCTGGTGACTCTCAGTCTGAACACAGGGAGGAGCAGCTTGGGCTGGGCTGACCAGAAATATCCTTACACGTAATCTGGGATTCATCCTTGCCATGAAGAATGAAATATGTGGGCTGAGTCACTCCAAGTGCAATCTTGGTCTTCGCTGATCTTGTGTCCTCCATTAAAATAAAGACCAAAATCCAGCTGATTCTGTGCTCGTCTCACACTTGAATCTTCTCACAGGCCTCTGCAAAAGAATATTATGGTTGGTTCTTCAAACAAGGCTAAGAGAAGGTGTTCACTGCAGGATGGTGAAGCTCATCTAAATTCCAGGCCTCATATTTTGAGGTTGGGATTTTCTGGTTTTGTTTGGGTTTTGTTCTTGCCTTGTTTTTTTGTTTTTGTTTTTTGTTTGTTTGTTTCTTTGGGGTTTTTTTTGTTTGTTTTTTTTTGTTGGGTTGGTTGTTTGGGTTTGGTTTTTTTAAATTTTCTGACTGAGTCTTGCCTGTGTATTTGAACCTTGACAGGTAAGTAGGTGCATGGTCAGATGTGTTAATCATCAGTAGTGTTGTTTTAATTATGTGATATTTAGTGGGCACATGTTTCCAGTTTTACCCCCAGCTGCCTGTTGTAAAGTGGGAAGTAGCAGCAGCCTTAGGAACTACAAGACTTCAGTGAACAATATTTGGAGTCAGAACTTACTAACTGAGCTGCAGTGACTTTCAGTCTCACTTTTGGGAAGGCTTAATGGGAAAGCAAGACTAGGGTTTATTGCTGTAGAAGGCTTTGGATGACTGGATCCAGGGGATGCTTTTAGTTGTAATTCCACTGATGGGTAACATCTACATAATCTTGTTCTTCCAGAGTAGTTTGGCAGGTGGTCACTCTGTGTTTTGTTAGTACAGGTAGGCAGTGAATTGAATCAGGGCCTCCAGAGCACAGACATTGCCAAGCTAGAATAGTAATGGCATTGCCTGTAATATCACTAATATTGAATATTCTTATTTAGTTGTTTAGGGGGGTTCTCATGGCTTGGAAAGGGTGAACTCATCTGAGCTTTCACTTTTAGTATTAAGTGTAATAAAGCATCTCTTCCATTGATTTAATGTGATGACAATTTTTCAGAAGTCAGGGCTGAAAGTCTTGCTATTGCTTTCAAAAAATAAAGATCTCCCTCCCAGTGTGTAGCAGGTATATTTAATTCAAATATAGTATTGGCTGAGATAATGGGAAATATTTTTGTAGTAGAGCTGTCAGTTCTGAACAAGCAAATCCTTCTCTCTGGCCACTGTAGTATTGAGAAAGCATCTTTCAAACCCTTGAAGATGTCATAGTTTTGTAAAATATTTAGTAAATTATCACTACTATCTCCAAGTATAAACATTAAAGTACTACTAACTGGGGGGGAAAAAAAGAAAAAAAACTTGATAGGAATCTTAGACTATGTAGTACATAATCTCAGAAAGAGAATTTAGATTTCAAACGTTGTTACCACATTTTACAGTTATGTCCCCAACCAGTGTCTTAATTTATCTTGCTGACCCAAACCTGAATTTAGTAATGCAATGTTCTCTTTAAAGAGCAAGGAGCCACAGAGACTGCAAATGCAGGGACCTTCTCTTCCTGATCTCAAGCCACGTTCTTTGGAAAAACAATAGGCCACTGATGATATCCATCAGGCTGCTCTCTCCCTGTTTCCTTTTCCAGGAGGCTTTTTGCAGAGCTTCAGCTTGGAAGGCCTAACTATATTTTCAGTCCCAATACATGAAAAACTTATGTGTGCAGTGGGACTTTTGAGGACCAAAACTGAAATAATGTGAAATTCTACAACACTAAGTTTGGGTTTCTGATTATCAGTATCAAACAAACCCCAGGAAAGAAAATCTGCCAGCAAGAAATGCTTCCTTTTCTATGCAGAACTTGAGGCCTCGTGTGTAGGTAAGTGAAATGTTCTTGAGAAACTCAAAATTAGGAAGCTCTGTTTCTTCCTAATTGTTTTTTTTCTCTGTGTAAGACTTGTTGAACAATATTACAATGATTCTCTGAAAGAATTCGAGTAAGGAAAGTTTTTGAATAAGGAGATTTTTGAATAAGGAAATAATTGAATAAGGAAATAATAGGGAAAGGTCTGTGGTAGCTGGAATGGGTCTTTGCTCTTGTCCTTGTCTGCAGACTCTGGAACAGGAGGATGACAAGGAAACAAAAGCAGTCATAGTAAGAGGAGGAGAAGGAGATCACCCTGTGAGATGCTTGTTTGTACCTGGTCTTGAAAGGTGAAAATCCTGTGAGGAGGAGGAGAAACTGGGAAGAAAAACTTCTAATTGTTTACTCAGAGATAAAATCTTAAAACTTTTAACTGCTTGAAGGGAATCTGTTGCTGTAACAGGACAGAACTAGTGGTACAAAGTGGTGCAGAGGCCGGTGATGGCCTGGGGGATGCTCTGCCATGGGCTGGGACTGAGGGGCTTAGGGAGGGGTGTTCTCCACCAGAGGCACGTTAAGGAGGGTTGGCTGAAGGTGTGATGCTGACAGGTATGATAGAAGATGATAAAGCTCGTGTAGATGCTCATTCAAAGGTAAAGTAGCTCTTCTTGCTTAATTCTCTGAAAGATTAAAGCCTGTTCTACCTCTGACTGAGAGGGCTTAAGTGGGATTCAATCTGAGTGACTGCCAGCACACAAGCTCTTAGTTCTGAGTAACTACTGTGGCCTTGGGCCAATCATCCTCCCAACGTATCTGACTGTGGGACAAAGACACCGGTTTGGCTTTCAGGGGAGCAGAATAAATTGGAAATAGCAGTTCTCAAAGTCCTGACTCTGGCTGGTGTAAGAACTTGCTGGGCAGGGCTAAAATAAATGTATGTCTCAGTCTTAAAATGCTGTTCCTCATATGCTCAAGTGATCCCTGGCATAAGGACAGCATTGTGTGAAGAATTAAACAGACAAGCTTCCAACAGCTCCAGGGAATTGTTACAATGGCATCAGTGTAGAAGGAGCTCATTGCTGCAGTTGAATAAGAGGGGGTTTTGCTTCCTGGGCACTAACCTTTCTCCCTATTAATTCTTTGACATGGAAAGAATTAATAGGATTCCCACAGAATAGCTTCTTTATGTGGCTTTAGGAACTTAATTATTATAAAAGAAACAGTGTTATCCCTACAGCGACTTTGTTACTGTTGGCTTTACAATAGGACTTCTGCCTGAAAGGTCCCTGTCTCCTGCTTCCCTTCCTGCTGTAAACTCAGCAAAACAATGGGTATCTCTCAGAAGATGGATAGTCCTGCATTTCATCAGCAGGACGTGTCAGCCAGGCCTCATTTATCTGCAGGAAAGGAAGGGCTTCACTCTGCCAGAATAATGTTTCTGAAGCAGACAGAATGAAAAAAAATATATAGCTGAGAAAAACTGTCAGTGTGGCCACAATTTTGTTGAAAATTCCGTAATTAAGAGGAAATAGGAACATAAATGAGCATCTCGGAAAAACTGATTGTTTTTACTGAATAGCAGGAAATTGTGTGTGCTGCACTGGATGTTTTTTCCACCTTTTTTAAGTTGCCATCAAGGCTGAGGCAAAGTTCTCCATACTTGGAGCAATCCCTATCCAGAACTTTCCCAGTTGTTGTGATGACATAGATGCCTTTTAGATTGACTGAGTCTCCTATGCCTTAATTGTTCTCAAATTTTGTACCTATTAAAAGCATATCACTCACAACTGAGTTAGTCATAGGCAGCTGCTGTAAAAGAGAACAGTTTGGACAGTATGAAACAGTAATTAAAAACAGTGATGTGAAAAACAAGGAGATAACAAAGACTATTTCAGACAGGAAGGTGTCTTTTATTTGAAAGGTTCTTTCCCAGTGAAAGTTGGCCAATGAAACAGGGAAATTGCTTGTTTTGAGTGGAATTAAATGTAACAATCTGAAATTCTTTGTCATCGGGTGACACCCATAGTCACGAATGGCATTACATTTGCAATGCAAATATGGCTCAGGGTTTATATTTACACTTAAAGTGTAAATAAAGATGTAGAACACGTGGCCTTCCTCAGCAAGAGAGAAATATTTTGAAGAGAATGCTGGATGTTATTGCAACAGTCAAGAAACACAAATAAAATTTGTTCTGAGTGAAGCCAAGAGGCAGAATTTCCTTACAGAGAAAGTACTGATGCCTAAAAGGATACATGGAGTTTCTGAGGACAGCAGAAGAAACAAGAAGCATATTTAAAAATAGACTGTGTTAAAAGTAAAAATAACCATGGGATACTTATCTAAAATAAGAGAGGAATTTTTTTTTTCTCCCAGAAACTTCCTGTCCTGTTCCTAACAGTCTAAATCAAATGCCCACCAGAGCTGGATAGACTGTCAGCTGTTCTTCCAAGAAAAAAGATTAAGGTACCATCTTTCCCAGGATGGCAAATTTTTAATATAACTGAAAGTGCATTTTGATAATAATAATTTAATATTTAAATAATTTAACAATCTTTTAATGGTGTAATATTTTTAATGTTTATAAAAATCAAAATGCTAAAATGAAAATGATTAATATGTTAAAGTGTGACTCACCACATCAGTAAGTTATTTATGGCATCCTAATAATGTCATCATGATGGGAGTTGCATCACTGATGAGAGAGATAATTACACCACTAATCTCTTTTAATTCACTGCAAGAAAAACTTAAGGGTTTGAATATACATAAAGTTAAACTACATTTTATAAATTGAAAGAAATAGTGCTCTGTTAACTGAGGTCTATTTCCCCAAGCAGTTTTTCAAGTGCATATATGTATTTATTAGGTTCAGGTAGCCTCAAGCCCTGTATATATTTATACCTACATTAAACTCTGTTACTCTAAGTAATGAATTCAAATTACTGCAGCAGCCTGTGTGTTAATCCCAATGCAGGCAAATGCTGCTTTCATATTTGGAGTTAATTCACAGGCAGAAAAGAGTGTTCATCCAAAAAGATGCCTTCAATAATGCTGCTTCTGTATTGTTTCAAGTGGTACCTTTGAAAAGGGGCAAAAACTTGACAGTTGAAAAGGTGTGTTGAAAATTCTGAGAGCAGTTATTGTCTTTCAGGCTTCCAAAGGTGCCTTCTAAGCATTTTTAGTCTAAATGGAAAGAAAGGATAGGAAGCAGCTGGAAAATACTATTCCCTAAAGTGGTGTCTTGAGAAACCTCCAAATCTTGAATTAAGATGTTCATAAAAATTGGCTTTTGGTAATTTTTTGTTCAATTAATAATTCTGCCTTTACCTTTTTATCTTCAAAATTATAATTTCATAGCATTTTTACAGGTGTTTCATAGCAGTTGCTAATTGATTAATGAAGATATTTAAGTGAAAAACTGGAAAACACAGTTATTTCTCGAGTTGTATCAAAACCTTAATTCAACGTTAGTGTAAAAAATGTTGTGCAAATTGCTCATTTCTGATCACTCTCCATTCCCTTGGAAGGCAGTTTGAGTTCCATATGAAGAAGACTCCCAAAATAGCACAATATGAATATAAATTTACTGTACCTATATTTTTGTGTATATATATTACATATATATGCATATATATTACATATATATATAACATTTATATATACAGCTTGTATATATATTTATAAAGTATAGTAAGTGTGTATATATGGAAATACAGCAAAATGTATGTAAATACAGCAATAAATTATATACAAGGTAGATGGCCATATTATAATGTAATATGTATAATTATACCTTATATATGTATATAAAATATCCATATAAAGTGTGTTCCAGCACAAAGTCGATGCAGGTTGAACTCCTGTCCTCTGCCCAGCTGGAATTCCCTTTCCTGGCAGCAGGAACTCAGTCCTGCCAGGGAGGGCTGTGATTTACACTGAGTTCCTGTGCTGTTCCTTCGATCTTTGAACAAGTTGGAGCATTATTGGCCCATACAAAGAGATGAATGAGTGTTTTGGTGTTGAGGTTGAGTCTCTAATTGTTCTGGCACGGAGAAGTCCCAGCTTTGACAGCGCTCCAGGCAAACAGAACCTTGATTCCCTACAAAAAGAGCTGGATTTATGGCTGGACGTGTCCCTTGTCATCTCTCCCGAAGAAAGGTGGATTATGCAAAGCTTCATCTCACACTTAATGAGACAACGTAAAAAAAATGAACTGCAGCTGTGGCCAGAAGGGAAAGAAGAAACAATTAATTGCACGATTTCTGCTCTCAAACGTGAACTGTGGACTTTCAACAGGGGAAAGAGAAGAAAAGGAGATTACAGGAGGGAGAAACCATGTTCAGTCTTACACAGCTTAACCAGCCTGACCAAATGTCGCAGTGGTTAATCGCCATTAACACAGAAGGTTTTTAAGGACACATTTTCTTCAGAAGGTAAAATTTGCTGTGGTCTCACAATGAAGCTGTGAGTGAAGTTAATTTCCCAGTGAACTTAAAACTCCTTAAGTTAATGAGTCACTGCCTAAGTGAAAGAGTACAGGAAGGCTTGGCGCTGATCCTGGTCTTATCCAGATTCTTCTTGCACAAGAACCATGGCCAAGAGGAAGGGACTCTCAGAGCTGTTTTCCAGCCCTGCCCAATGATGCAGAGCTCTCACTGTCCCCAGCCCAGGCTGTCCCGAGGGACAGCGCCGGAGGCAGGTCCCTGATGAGGGGGGCAGATGGACGGGAAACGCAGGAATGAGCGGAGGAGAAGAGGAAGGCTGAAGGGACAACACAAGGTCACCGCCGTGGCTCCCACTGGGAACTGCAAACAGTCCTGTCTAAAACAAACACCCCCGGCACTCGAGGTGACCCCACAGTGGCCGGAGCCCCCAGAGGTGAGCCTGAGGTGTCCTGCAGGGACAGACCTGGCTGTATCCCCCGAGGTGACCCCGAGATGTCCTCCAGGGTCACTCCGGTCAGTGTCCCACCGAGGTGACCCCGAGGTGTCCTGCAGGGTCACACCTGGCTGTGTCCCCCTGAGGGGACCCCGAGGTGTCCTGCAGGATTACACCTGGCTGTGCCCCCCAAGGTGTCCTGCAGGGTCACACCTGGCTGTATCCCCCGAGGTGAACCCCGGTGACCGGAGTCCCCCAAGGCGAGCCCGAGGTTTCTTGCAGGGACACACTTGGCTGTGTCCCCCGAGGTGAGCCTGAGGTGTCCTGCAGGTTCACACCTGGCAGTGTCCCTCGAGGTGACCCCGAGGTATTCTGCAGGGTCACACGTGTCTGTGTCCCCCGAGGTGTCCTGCAGGGTCACCCCTGTCAGTGCCCCCCGAGGTGTCCTGCAGGGTCACACCTGGCAGTGTCCCTCGAGGTGACCCCGAGGTGTCCTGCAGGGTCACACGTGTCTGTGTCCTCCGAGGTATCCTGCAGCGTCACCCCCGCCCATCCCGGGCCGTGTCCCCCGTTCCCGCAGCCCCCCCGTGCACGCGCACCAGCCGCGGGGCCGCGCGCGCCGCCCCTCCCAGCCCCGTCCGAGGAAGGGGCGTTGATTGACAGCCGCGTGCAGCCAATGGGCGGCGCGCAGCCGGGCGCGCTCAGCCAATGGGGCGGCGGCGGGGCGGGGCGGCGCGCGCCGGGCGGGCGGGGGCGGCAGTCGCGGCGGCGGCGCCGAGCGGGGCGGGTCGGAGCGGAGCGCGGGGCAGGGGCCGGGCCGCGGCCGCCGGATCGCCACACAGCCCCGGGCACGGCGCACGGGAGGCTCCCGGCGCTGCAGGTGAGGCTGCAGCCTTGCGGCCAGGCTGGAGGCGGAGGTCGGGGGTGAGGTCCGTGGCGGGCGGTGGGTGCTGGGCCGGGGCGCGTGAGGGGCCTCGTGCCGGGGCCGCCTGAGGGGCCGCCGCTGCCCGAGCGGCGGACGCGGGGAAGGTGAAGCTCTCCTTGCACGGCCGGCGGCGGGGAAGGGCAGGGCTGGGGCCGGATGACGACACTGGGTCGGTTCCTGTAGGAGAGCAGAGCTCGCCGCTCGGCAAAGTTGGGTGACCCACTCAGGCGGCTTTGTGAGGGGAGAGAGGGCGACGATAGAGCTCTGAGCTCGGGCCGGGTTGGGTTTTCCCTGCCGGCGGTGAAATCCCGGTTGGTGGCAGGAGGTGTTTCCACGGCGTTTTAAGCTGCTCACAGCCCTCTGCGTGTTGGTGTGGACCCACCAGCCTTCCTGGCCTTCCCATTTTTGGCTTGTGGAAAGAATCTCCTCATGTCCCGAACCGCAGGGTCTGTGAGGACAGACAGGGCTTTATGTTACCTGGTCAGGGAGGGACAGGGTGTGTGTAGTGTCTGCCCGTGGCTGTGTGGGTCTGTCCCGGCGGTCTCTGGCCGGAGTGATTCAGAAGCTGATAAATTCACCCTTCTGAGCCTTCACCCTCTTGCCCTTTCTGTAAAGGGAGCCAGAAGGATGCGATGCTGCCCTTTGTAAGCCCAGCGTTTGGAAACTGAATGTAACCTTGCAGTTTCGAACGACCGGATTACTTATTAAATTGTTGGGGGTACTTTAAAACCACTACACAGCTGTACGTATTTGTCTAAGTCTGATCATTTCCACCTGACCCAGACTGGGGTAAAAAACGAGTCTTGGGATGTATTAATTTTGTTTTCTTCTGTTTTGCTCCACGACCTCCAAAAGAGTTCTTAAAAGATTGCCATGACACTGTTTCCTCTTGCTGTTGAGGAGTGGGGTTGTGTGAGGGGATGCCCTTCTGCTTATTTGGATCTCATTCCAGTATTTGCTCAGCCCTTCTCTGAAAACAAAACCTTCCCACCGCTTTTAAAAGTTGAAACAATGATAGTGCGTTACTATAATAGTCGTGGTAAAGGCTGCATTATGTAAGCAACCGGGTTTTAGTGCAACAAAAGGATCATTCTCGTATGGCTGTGACCACAGCGATGGAAAAACTGCTGTGTGGCTTCCTTGGGCACGGAGGACACACAGGACACGATGGCTCTGCTGGAAGGTGAGGGGTGACTGGGACACTTTGCCAGCTCCGTTTCAGGTGGGCAAAACTTCTTCATTGCGTTCTTTACTTAAAGGTGATTAACACCGAGGGCTCGTGTGCTGGCTCTTCTGTACCTGCCTGAAACGATGTTTAGTCAAACTTGCAATTTGCTTTTAAAGATAATAGTTACATTCTGCCAGTTATGACTGAATCATATGGAGTGTGCAGGAGTGTCTCTGTTTATTTAGCACAATGCAGCATCATTTTAGAGATCATTTTAGCTTGGTCATGGGGAGCAGGAGAGGGGTGCAGGTGCTACCTTGGCATGGCTGTTCTGTGTTGAAGAGCCCCAAACTCTCCCTGGTAGGCAGTTCATAGATCTGGAGTCGATGTCTTTGGCTCAGGGTCTGTGTGTTGTGCCGAGCTAGAACAAGTAAAACATTAAAAACTGCCCTGGGGGTTGAACTGCTCGCCACACACCAAGCACCAGTGTCGGTGTTCAGGGAAGGCTACGTGGCACAACTGCTGAAACAGTTTATTAAAAGTTGGTTGATAGGCAAAACTGATTTGGATTTTATTTTTATTGAATGAGTTTTTTTTCTCTCATTTTAATGAGAGTGGATTGGAAGTGGATGCAGTAATTAACATTAAGCTGACAAGATGGGGGTTGGTCTCTTCTCCCAGGCACTCAGCAATAGGACAAGGGGGCACGGGCTCAAGCTCTGCCAGGGGAAATTGAAGTTGGAGAGCAGAAAAAACTTCTTTGCAGAGAGAGTGCTCAGGCATTGGAATGGGCTGCCCAGAGAGGGGGTGCATTCCCCATCCCTGGAGGTTTTTAAAGTGAGCCTGGACGTGGCACTGAGTGCCATGATCTGGTAAAGGGACTGGAGTTGGCCCAAGGGTTGGACTTGATGATCTCAGAGGTCTTTTCCAACCCAATCCATTCTATGATTCTGTGACAAATTAGGTGGCATTTATGATTGGTAGCCTTGATGTTAGCTGTGTGAGTCTTTGTGGATGGCCTTAAGTGTTCTTTCACTTTTTTTTAAACTGTCATAGGTTAATGAGAGAATTTCAACCTTCCACAAGTCATCTCTGCAAGAAAAGCTTCATTTTACTTTGTAGTATATAATTACTTGTATTTTTCTAATTTTTCTTTTCTATGTCTTTGAAACACCATCACAGTGATGTCACTTTCTGACTGTGATCTAGATCATTGTGATGTTTGAGTGTTTTTAAACAATACCTTCAGAAAATACCTGTATTTTTTCTCATTGGTAGTTGTTTGCTTTCTTTTGTTGTGTCAAGGCACGTGAATGTTGGTCTGAAAATCAGTGTTGTGAACCAGGGAACATGTTTGGATGATTTAGTGTTAGGCATGAGAAGTTTTGTTCTCGTGGTCTGTCTGTACAACGCATGGATGTCTTTTCCTGCTCTAGAGCTGTGTCCATTCTGTGCTTTCCTGACTGTGGTTAAAAGGAGCCTGAAGGCTCCTGCAACTTGAATTGGCAGCCTGTGTAAATTGAGGACAAGAAATTTCTGTGCTTGTTGCAGGAATTGGAAGAGCATAAAATGCTTAGCAGTGCTGCCAGTCAAAAATTGCCTGTGCTTGTAGGAATCTGTGGCAGTAATACAAAGTAGCTAAAGGTAATAATAAAAAAAAGGTGAAAAAAAAAGCTCCTAACTCACTCAGCTTTCTGTATCTGAGTTGGTGCGTGGCTCTCTCAGTGTGAGAGTGGCAGGTCCTAGAGAAAGTTCATCTTCTCCTACTAAGGCAGGAGAACAGCAGATGCAGATTGAAGGGGTGGGGTTTGGGTTTAGATTTGTTTAAACATGCATGTAAATTGATACATGAAAGTAGTGTCTTCTTGGTTCTTGGAATTTCTGCTGTAAAAAAAATGCTAAGATTTAATTACTTACTTGATTCCTGAGACCTTGAATCAAAGACCAGTCTCTGAGATTAACAACTTCTTTGTAAGGTAGGATTTAATTCCAATTCTGTCTTAATTCCCAGAACTTCAAGAAATGACATTGTTCCTTTCAGCTAAACCCAGTTAGTGATTTCTGGCTTGACTTAATGTACTGATGAATTGTTCCCAGGAGATGAAAAGGAAGAAAGCAGGAAATAACAGTGATGTAACTGTACTGAGATAAACCAAGCTAAGGATTCTGAGGTAGATATTTAATATGAGTGTTACCTGGCTAATTGGCTCTCTGGGGTTGAGAGGAATAACCTGGAGTTGATGGTAAATTCTGTTATATTCTGGGGTCTGCAGTCAAGCTTGGATTTGTCACGAGGCTTGAATGTTGCTCCTGGTGTGTTCCCCTTCCATGTGCCCTGCCTGGGCCAGGGAACAGCCCACATTTCTCTGGGAATGCTGCTCCTTGGAGGGAGAGTGACTGTGCTGAGCTGGTGTGCAGGGGTAGAGCCCTGTGAATCTTGGTGGACAGGATGTGTCAATATTTGAGCAGTACCCAGCCCTAATTAGCAAACAGGGGCAGACCTGGCCTAGCTGCTCTGACACTGCTCAGGAATGGGCTCCAAAGGAAAAGGCTCTCCAGGTGATGTGGTTCGGTTCGGCTTCTTAGA
The DNA here is from genome assembly GCF_047495875.1 of Pithys albifrons albifrons. NCBI lineage: Eukaryota > Metazoa > Chordata > Aves > Passeriformes > Thamnophilidae > Pithys > Pithys albifrons. The sequence continues at coordinate 44,856,988 of NC_092460.1, read as the reverse complement.
GCCTGCAAATGTTTAAAAACTGTTCTGGCATAGACAAGGTGTTGTAAATATTTAGATAATATTGGAAACCTGTGTATTGCAGTGTTTGGCTTTGGGCCAGGGTGTATTGTTAACTGTTTTTTGCTTGGGCACAACTCTAAGCTAAGATTTACTTCTAAAATATCTGCAGCCAAATATTTTAAACTACTTTCTTTGCTTTTATCGCATACTCCAGACCAGTGAATGACAAACCAACAGCAAAAAATTGTGAGGATAAGAACAAATCCTATTATTAAATATTTCTTTCAGTTTTACTGAAACAAAAAATGCTGGATTTTAGGTAATCTTTTGACATAAACCTTACAGATGTGAACATAGATGCACAGCCATAGTTCACTAGTCTTAAAAAAATGACAAAATAGAATAAGAATATAATAATGTGTTTGTTGGTATCCTAATTTCTGACTTAATAGGTTAAATGAAGGGTGTGTGGTGAATGTGTCCTGTAATGTGAAGTACAGATTTCAATAACTGATCTGCCATGAGTCAGAGGACAAATGGGACATCTCTTTAGTTTGACTTGTGCCTCTCATCCTCTCCCTTAATAGAGGCTTTCTGGGCAAGCTGACAGCTCCCTGGATCCCTGCTGAGGGGAGCAATGCTTCTTTCTTGTTGGGAGAAATGAGGAATCTCTAATAATATTGGTAATGTGTTCAATGCCTTCGTCAAAGGCAATGTGTTCTTTGAGTTAGGACTTTGTCACCTGTATTGTGTGTTAAATTCCATCTGATTTTAGAGCTGGGCAAGTGACCCCTGGAACACAGATCAGTGGGGCCAAAGCACCCCATGGCCATGTGGCATTTTCCCTCAGCAGCAGCTGCTGCAGGAGCAGCTGAGTGCCCTGTGTTGTTTGTGCGTGTTGGTGGGCTCTGTTAGATACCAGTTAGTGCTCTTGTGGTGCTGGAGCTGCTGGGAGATGTTCCAGAGTGTCTGTGGAGTTTCAGTGCTCTCTACAGCTACTGATATTTCACATGAGTAATGAGTATTTTTGCACAAGTGTCACCACTCCTTCCTTGACCACTTAGTCATAGAGAATCACAGAATCATAGAATGGATTGGGTTGGAAAAGACCTCCGAGATCATCAGTCCAACCCTTGCTCCAACTCCAGTCCCTTTACCAGATCATGGCACTCAGTGCCACATCCAGGCTCACTTTAAAAACCTCCAGGGATGGGGAATGCACCCCCTCTCTGGGCAGCCCATTCCAATGCCTGAGCACTCTCTCTGCAAAGAAGTTTCTTCTGACATCCAACTTCAATTTCGCCTGACAGAGCTTGAGTCCGTGCCCCCTTGTCCTATTGCTGAGTGCCTGGGAGAAGAGACCAACCCCACCTGGCCAGAACTTCCCTTCAGGGAGTTCCAGACAGTGCTGAGGTCACCTCTGAGCCTCCTCTTCTCCAGGCTAAACACCCCCAGCTCCCTCAGCCTCTCCCCACAGCACTTGTGCTCCAGTCCCTTCTCCAGCCTCGTTGCTGTTCTCAGTTGGGTTGGAAGAGACCTCTGAGATCATCAAGTCCAACCCTTGATCCAACCCCACTGTGATCACCAGCCCAGGGCACTCCGTGCCCTGGGCTGGTGATCACAGTGGGATTGGATCAAGACATGGTGGATTCTCTGTCCCAGTCCCTTCTCCAGCCTCGTTGCTCTTCTCTGGCCCCGCTCCAGCCCCTCAATCTCTTTCCTGAACTGAGGGGCCCAGAACTGAACACAACACTCAGGAATGCAGAGTGCAGGGAAAGGATCTGTCTGCCTACGTTATAACCCCATGCAAAGTGTTCAGTTTGTGACATGTACAGTTAAGTTTGTGTTATTAAATGGGCTTGACTTATGTTCAACAATGAAAAGAACTTTTTTACCTGTCTTTTGAGGGTCTCAGACTTTATGAAGACTGTGTTGGCTGTGCACTTGCTTATTCCTTGTGTCAGGATAACATCTTGTAACTTGTTAAACTAGGTGAGAAGTTTGTTGCTCTTTCTGCTCACAGAAGGAAGGCAAGTTCAAACCCAGTGATAATCAGGATGTAATAAAGTCAGGAATATAGAGTGTGTAGAAATGCAGTTTATACACAAATCTGTTGCTCATCCTGGCAGCTCAGGTTGTGCTACATGAGCTGCTGAAACAGCTGAGAAGGATGTAACAACATTTACACACTCAAGACTTCACTATAAACCCTCAAACTGTTCATAGTTAGTAAAATTGAAGATGTGCATAAGCTCCTGTTTCTTGATTTTTACCAATTATAAATGCATAGGTGAATAGATCATTATCAAATTATCTTAAGTTCATAAATTTAAAGGTAAACTTGTTGGTTTTGTCTTCAATTTTTGCTTAAAATATTTTAGTGTGGAAGGACCAGAAGACACTTGAAATAGTTTTTAAAATCAGACAAGTTCCAAGCAGAAAGGAGCCAAAAGTCCTTGTCCTTCTGCTTTTGGAATACTCACTTGTAGATGTTTTAAGGTATAATGCTGACATTTGTTCTTCTGTAGTGAAACATTGTTTTTATAGAAAAAAGTGAGTGCTAAATGATTTTTTAAACTCCTAGCAGAATATTTAAATTCATCTGTTAGCACATTGTTGTTAAATCAAGTTTTGAAGAAGCAGCTTTGAATTCCAACTCAGTGCTTAGTTTTCAAAATTTGTAGAAAGAATCAGGTATGGTTTTAGAATGTAATTATTTTTTCCTTTTTTTTTCCCCCTCCCAGAGTAAAATATAGGCAAATATAAAATAGAGTTTTATTTCCTAGACTGGAAAAACTACTTCCCTATTTAATTGTAACCTTTTGGGTTTGGTTTTTCTTTTTTTTCCCCTTTTTTTTTAAATCAGTGGAATTCTAGAAGAAGAAGAATTAGTTGGATTTTTGGCTGTTTTCAGTCAAGTGCTATTCCACCTGATGTTTTTTTTTCTGAGGCAGGTGCTCAGGTTGACCAGCAGAGAACATTGTAGCAGATAGAAGAGCATTGCAGAACATTCTGTGCTTTTCTTTGTTTAATTGTTCTCTGCACTGCATCTCACATTCTCTGGATGCCACCAGTGTCTTGTCTGTTCATTGAGGTAGGGCCAAAGTTGTTGTTTATGTCCATAAACACCAATTTGAGGAGATTCTACGACAATTTAAAGGGTCTGTAAGTTAACCTTAATATTGATTTGGAAGGAGATTTGATCTTAAAATTGGTTTGAATTTGGCCAAGAAATCCTTTGTCCAAAGTAATATAAAAGCAGCTGCTTGTGCTTTGTAGTGTCCCTGTCCCAGAGAGCAACGTGTGGGTTTGGTCTGTGTCAAATGACTGTATTTTTAGCCCTTGGAGCCTATTCCATAGTTTTGGTAGAATATAAATGCTGTGGGTGGTACAGGTATCATGAGTAAAATCTGTGTGGGGCAACGTTAATCATTGTCAAGTCAGTAACAAACAGTTCAGGAGGTCATAAACACCAAGATAAAGCCAGTGCCATGCCTTGATTCTGGATTTATTTGGGGTTCTGCAAGATAACCTGGGGGTTCCTCACTTCAGACTTTGCTCAGGCTGATAAAGTGTCATCTCTTCTCTCTGCGAAGATCCAGTTATTGGGGTTTTCACTGCAGAGAAACCAAAACTGCAGCTGGAGATCTGCCCTTTATTCCTCCTCCTCTCTCTTGCCAAAGAGGCCACAGAGGAAGCACCTTTGTCCTGACTTGTTAGTAGGGATTGCAGAAACATTTGTGTAATTGTAATTAAGGAAAAATGGGGCTAAATTTAGCCTGTCATGAGTGTAATGCTGAACAAAATTACTGGGTTTGCAACAATAATTTTAGCAGTTTTTATGCCACTGCTAAGAGAGCTTATTGCATGGTAGGGACATACAGAGGAACAGGTTTTGGTGTTTTCAGACACATCTAAAGGTATTTTCCTTGTGCTCATTTTGTGAGGGTTTTTTTGTGCTTGCAGTGTTTATTTCATATTTCATAAATGTGGATAAAATACTCCATTTTTTGAGTGAATAATGCATCATATCAGCATCAGTATAATGTCAGTACTATATCAGCAAAATATCTTTTGATATGGTTTGTCTGAGTTGTGATTGGTGTTGATAGTCCAGTTTTGAAGTTTATAACGTTTTTATGACATTTAAAATTTTTCAGGGATGTGTCAAGTGTCTAATTTAACTCTCATACTCACTGGAATGCAACTTATTAAGTAGGAAAAGCACCATGAAAATCTGCTGTACAAATTGGCTCTTTAAAGCTGGAGATTTTATAAATGCACCTCTCAAAATGTGTTTTGAGTTTGCCAAGGAAAAACATGTCACTTGAGTCTTTCTACTTCTTATTGCAGTGAACAGTTAGAGAACAAAGTTACACGATCTCATTGCAGGGAAAAAAAAGCTTCAATAAAAGTGTTGTGAAACCCTCCCTGTAATGCAAGACTTGTGCAGTGTCCAACCCTGCAAATGGGGAGAAATAAGCAACATAAAGCTCCAGCTCTTGTTAAATTGCTTCATCAGCTGCTGCTGCAACCCCTCCAGGAACCTCTGCAGTGCCTTCCACAGGGAATTAAACGGGAGCTGCTGGCTCTGGTTGTGCAGCTCAAGTGGCTTGTGAGAACCATTGGAATGTGCAAATACCTGTTGGAATTAATTTTAAATTTTAAATTTAATTTTTGTCACTTTTGAATAAATTTCGAAATTTAATTTTAAATGAAATAAATTTAAGATGAAAAAATAATCCCCCCCAGGCACTGACATCAGAACCAGTGTGTAAGTTTTAAATTTGGAGTGCTGTGACACATCTCAGTCTGGCTCCACTCTCTACCCCCAAAAAAGGAGTGAAGTCCTGCCTTCCATGGATCCACCACCACCCAGTTTCAAGTGCTGAAGTGTTTTATGGAGCTGTGAATACTGAAAGAGGTGCTGGAAATCCAACTACATAACCTTAAAACCACATTTTTATATCTCGTTTCTCAGTTGTTTTTCTATTTTAAGGAAAAAAAATTAAATCATCATTTTGGGTGAAAGGCCAAGCAGGGATTTGGCACACAAATGACAAATGCATAAAATGAAAATGGAGTAGTTTGAAATTTTGTCTAAAACTTAAATATTCAAGAATCCGACTGTTCTGAGCTGGAAGGACCCACAAGGATCATCGAGTCCAACTCTCAAGTCAATGGCCCACACAGGGGATTGAACCCATGACCTTGGCATTATTACAACCAAGTTTTAACCACCTGAGCTACTTGAAAATTCACTTAACAATTTGTTATTGGATTTATTCTGATTTTTTTTCTAGAATTTCAAGCTTGGTACAGAATTCCAAGTTATCTGTGTTAAGCTGATGAAGATTCAGAGAGCAACCTGCATCTAGATCCTGAAATTGTTGGATATAACCTTGGAACGTGGCTATTGAAATACCCTAATTAGAGGGCTGTGAAAGATGATTTTCCACCTTTGCAGGCACTGCAGGATGGACAGTGGGGATGGATTTGCTTTGGATCTGTCAGTTGGATCCACTGGGAGTTATTTAACCTCAGGGCAATGTTCGTGTTCCTGGGGCTGAGTCAAAGCTGTGATCCAGCACTGTCCAAACAGCCCTCTTTGATGCTGCACTGATTTTAGGCTGAAAAGGTTGTTTCTGGAAACTTCTTTATTTGATGAATATTGTAGGGATGTAGCTCATGTATTAACCCACACAAGGAACCAGGAAGGACTTGGAAAACCCCTTAGGACTTTGCTGGTGTCACATAATTCAGGCTGCAGTGCTGGATTGTTCCAGGCATTGTTCCTGAGCCTCCTCAGAGTGAAACCAGCACAGGATTGGTGTGGCAGCTGCTGCATCTTCTGTCACAAAAAACTCCCCAGTTTTGGGGGTTTGTGTTCTAACCAAATGGTGGCCAGACTGGTCTGGGTTCACTGGGGTTCTTCCCTTTGTGGAGCAGTCAGAATAAACACAAAAACAGCTCTGAAAGAGCAGCTTCATTCCTTTCAAAGATGTTTCAGGTGCCAGTGGTATCAATTCAGGACTGAAATATGTTGGATTTAGAGCTGTATCTTTGTTTTGGGGTGTTGTTGGGCATTGATGATTCACGTGGTTTGTGTTGAGAATTGTGATATTGGATTGCTTGTGCTCTCAGAGCAGCTTTAAGCATGAGATCAGGTAATTGCAAAGTTAATAATGGTGTGACAATAATGAGATGATAATGCAAGTGCTGAGAGGGCAATAAAGGGGACAGATGGATGTTACAATACAAATGTGTTCATGGGTAAGAAACAGGTAGTTACACCATGATGTAACAGTAAATTGACTTCCCAATCCAAATCTGGCATTAGAAATGCAAGCAGATCTAACCTTTCTTTCCTGTGAAGGGAGAATTTTTCCTGATGGAATTATTTTTGGTGGAATTGGATTTTTCCTGATGAAAACAAAATCTGGTGGCCTGTCCTCTGTCACAGGTAAGGCTCATGGAGAGATTGGAGCCAAGAGTCTCCAGTGCTGAAGTGTTACCTGTCCATGACAGGATCAATAAACATCAGCCTTCCTAGTCTGGAAATTGGCATTTTTAGTTGGAATTAAGGCCCCAGTTTTTAAGATGGTCGGACAAATGAGGTAATAAAGCATTTTCTCTTCCTAAGAAATATTGTGAATATTCAAAGTCTTTGTAGAGCTCTTATGAGGGGAAAAGGTTTGAAGGTGTTGAGAGATGGATGTTCCGTTTTCAGTTCCATCAATTACAAGGTACAGAATTAATGCTCATTGTCTAAGGAATCAGCTTAAGGTTATTAAGCCCTTGAATACTCTACATAGCACATATTTTAGAGGTGATGTTGTGAGTGTAATACCTGTTTTTAGGTTTTTGGGTGACTGAGGCATCAAACAGATATTTTGCCTCAGTGAAGCAGCTCTTTCATCTTTCAGATATGGACAGTTGTACAGGTTCTTTCAGCATAAACTGAATTTCAAGTGAAACAGAAATATTAATGTTCCTCCCTCTGCTGGGAGGATGGGAAAGAAAGAAACTTTTCCTATAGGAGCATCTTTGTGTTTATCCTTCAGGTGCTCAGTGCAAGAAAAACCTTGCAGCTGGACTCACCCTCTCTTTTGTGCTTTTAGTGTTCTCTTTTAATGTTATGCTTCCATCTGAAACACTTTGCATGTTCTGAAATAACCTCAGTAAATACTCCAAAATACATTTTAAAAGTATTTCTGAAGTGTGTTCTTTGGTGTGCTCTGAGCTTTAGGAGGTTTTCTAGAGGCAGGGCTGCTTTTCCTGATGTTGTTGATATCAGAGGGTTCCATTAAGGCTTAAACCTTCAGAACCAGGAGGGAAAAATGCCTGTTCTCAGCTGAAATCTTCTTGTCTTCAACTGTGGCATTAAAGGGTGTGATTATGAAAAATATCTTTATATGTGGCTTGTAAGTACTATAAGTAATATGTTTTTATATGCCATTTCTGTTATCTTTCCTTCATTGTCATTCATTTTTTGTCTGAGCTTTTTCCTGCATTATTTCAAGATTTTACATATCTGTTTTATTCTTCCCACTGCCATATGATAAAGGTAGTTAAATGTGAAATTTATTATTCATTGAGCAAGCACATCATTTTCTTATTCTTGGGGAAAGAGAAATCTTACTTTCAGTTCAACTTCTAAGATGTTTCTGCATAATTGAAGCTTTAATCTTGCAGGTGTTTGAACCCATCACTCCTTTCCTTTTTTAGGCACAGAAACTGTCTATTGGTTGGTTTGTGTGCATATAAATTATATATTTATGTGGTTTGAACATATATATGTTAGAAATGTGGCTTCAGCCATTCCCTTTGAGTGTGTGCAAGTTTGATACTGTAATTCCAGAGTGATTTTTTTGCATTTTATTTTTGCATCTTGCAAAAAAACCCAACTGAATTCTGTTCTCATTTAACAGATGATGTTGCATTTGGCTGGAGTGACTCCAGACTTCTTGGAGTCCAATGTAATGCAGTTTATCAGTTTGATTACCATGTGTAGAATGATTTGCAGTGAACTGAAGAGCTTGAGAAATTTGATCCCTTTGTTCTGAAGCTCTCTGGGCCTGCTTTTCCCAGCTGTTATGGCTGTCACTCTGCAGGTTTGAGAGGTTACTGACCCATCAGTTAAACTGATGCAGCAGAAAAGGTGTACAATTCTACCTTTGGTAGCAATTGATGCTGATTTTGAGGATCCTTTAAAATGCTGAAGTCACTCAATAAAAAGGCAGTTGTGTGTTACTGCCTTTAGTAAGACTTTGCTTCCAAGCTGTGATCCCTTTCACAGAATCATAGAATGGATTGGGTTGGAAAAGCCCTTCGAGATCATCAGTCCAACCCTTGCTCCAACTCCAGTCCCTTTACCAGATCATGGCACTCAGTGCCACGTCCAGGCTCACTTTAAAAACCTCCAGGGATGGGGAATCCACCCCCTCTCTGGGCAGCCCATTCCAATGCCTGAGCACTCTCTCTGCAAAGAATTTTTTCTGCTCTCCAACTTAAATTTCCCCTGGCAGAGCTTGAGCCCGTGCCCCCTTGTCCTATTGCTGAGTGCCTGGGAGAAGAGACCAACCCCCACCTGGCCAGAACTTCCCTTCAGGGAGTTCCAGACAGTGCTGAGGTCACCTCTGAACCTCCTCTTCTCCAGGCTAAACACCCCCAGCTCCCTCCCTTTGGCCCATATATATTAAAAATGATCTTGCGTACTTAAATTTTCAACAGTTGGGTGTTTCAGACTGATCTTGAGAGAGCACTAAACTGCTTTGCATTCTCTACTTTTATTTTCTCTGTCTTTTGGGTGTTTCAGTGTGCAGGTTGCTGTCAAGTGCTGTGCAGTCAGTGATGGCCCAGCTTTATTAAGTGCAAAACCAATGGTGAGTGCAAGGACTGGCAGCTCCTGGGGCCTCCTGTCCCAGTTTCCCTGAACTCCAGTTCAGGCTGCAGAGTTCAGGGCTGACCTACTTGTACTTCAGTCAAGCATGAACTGAAAATGGCATGAAAAGCTTTCCTGGAAAGCTGCAGAAGGGTTAAAACCCCGAGTCTCTCTAAGGTGAGTTGCCCAAATTAAGCATTCCTTTCACATTATTACATGTAGGGATTCTGCACTGCAGTGATTGGTGGGTTTGGTCACAGAATATGTGCCCAGATCTGTGAGAATCACTTGCTGCTCTGCTGTGCTTTCTGTTCTAAACCCTTAATAAGATTAGTGAGACCTTGGAGAACCACAGGGAAGCTTCCTTCTTCTCCCTTGCCTAACCTGGATCTCACAGGCCTGTTGTAAAGCAGCTCCTTGCTTTGCACCCTGAAAACTTTGGATTTTTCAATTATATTGGGGTTAGAGTGGGTTTAAGTGTGCTGTGTATGCTTTAAAAAAACAAACAAGCCAAACCCAACAAAACCCCCTGTCTGTCTTTGCTTGTCAAATCACAAGTGTGAGGAAGGCCATAAAATATAAAATATCACCATAATATTTAGGAGTGATGCTTCCAAGTAGCTCAGACCACTGAGTTTGGTGTGTGGTGAGGAGCCAGTTCATTGTATTTATTGCAAAAGATAATAAATGTTTCTAGGGAATGTGGAACTCTGCTGGGTCAGCAGCCCGTGCTGTGGAGATTACTGAGTCATAAGTACAGGTCTTCTCACTGGGTTGCAGTAATTATCATTTCAGGACCAGCAAATTAAATTGCCTGGAAACATGAGAGGTCCTGGCTAAAGTTTAGCTCAGATTCACTGAGCTGAAAATCTGTTTAAACAGAATTCAAGAGTTTCTTTTGTCAGTGGCCATGTTACTGAAACTAAGTGTTGAGTAACCTTCTTCCTCAACTTCAGCACAAGCAAACAATTTAAATTCTCCTGATAGTTCTTTAGAAGCTGGATTCAGTTTGCTTTGAAATCTGAATTAATCGTGTTCAATCTGAAATATGAAATACTGTCACATGCTCCTTTGCAGTGTTACACTATGGCATTGATTCTGAAACACTCCGACAGATCTTTGATTGTTCCTGAATGAATAATTGCTTATTTAACTTACTGGAAAGAAAGACAGTCAGAGTTAAGTGTGCCTGTGGTTGTTTTCTTTCTGTATTTATGAACTGTGCTCTGCAGAGGTCTGTAAGAGCGATATCAGTTCCAGAAACGACCCTGCTGAAATGATGTGTAAAGTTTATCTGAGATGATCACAACTGTAAAAGTTGCTTTAAATTTGCAAGGCTGTTTTCATTTTTAGTGTTTCCCCCAATACTGAACTACCCTTTAGTCTATTTTGAGAGCTGAGGAATGTTGCAGGATGGTTTGATCCACTTTGTGTCAGCAGGGCTGTGGCAATGAGGGGATAACAACTGCAGGAAGAACTGGAAATAATAATGGAAACTACTGTTTGGAGCTTTTTCACAGCCTCCAGTTGTGGAAGTGGTGCTTTCATTCATTCAGCAAAGCTCCCAGGGCACAGCTCTGCCCCAGCTCTGGCTGTGCCTGGGGCAAAAGCTGTGCTGGCCAAGGATTCCTGATGTTGCAGGATGGGGCTGTCACTGCCCTGTGCTGAGGAGCTGTCACAGAATCACAGAATCAGAGAATCAGTTGGGTTGGAAGAGACCTCTGAGATCATCAAGTCCAAACCTTGATCCAACCCCACTTTGATTACCAGATGATGGCACTCAGTGCCATGTCCAGTCTCACCTTAAAATCCTCCAGGGATGGGGAATCCACCCCCTCTCTGGGCAGCCCATTCTAATGCCTGAGTACACTCTCTGCAAAGAACTTCTTCCTGATATCCAACCTAAACCTCCCCTGGCAGAGCTCAAGCTGTGCCCTCTTGTCCTACTGTTGGTTGCCTGAGAGAAGAGACCAACCCCCACCTGGCTACAACATCCTTTCAGGGAGTTGTAGACAGTGTTAAGGTCTCCCCTGAGCCTCCTCTTCTCCAGACTAAACAACCCTACTCCCCCAGAAAACTGCTGACTGGGCCTAGTAGGGAATAATCCATTCAGCTCCAAGGAGTTCTGTGTGGAAATGGGATGTCTGTGCTCTTTATATGAATTACAAGATGAGCCCACTGTGGTCTGAGAAACATGAGCTATTTCACTGGTTCTGGGAGTCTTCTCCTCTGTCACTCTCAGCAATGCCCTTCTGGGACCCTGCATAGGAAGGCCTGTTTTCCTTTGTGCCTTCTCTGGATCCGTGCTAAGAAAAGACACAGTAAAAAGATGAAGGTGGAGGATGCTGAACTGTTGGTCATGCCCAGATTTACAGTTTCTGACAGTGCTTTAGACTTTGGAAATACGTGTGTGCTCAGGACAGTCCCAGGGCTGGTTTTGGTTCCAGTGAGGCTCTGATTGATTCTCTCCTGAAGGAAAGAACAGCAGCTCCTTCATTTAACCTTCAGATGCAGGAAGAAAACCCTGTGCCACCTTAATTCCAGGGTTTAGATGTGCTGCTGTTCAACCCTCCTCAGTATTTCATTAATTAGTATCACAGCCCCACATTTCCTGGGATGGAAAAGTACAGCTTTGACTGAAGCACCAAAACATCGCAGCTGTTTCCCCAGTGACGTGGCTGCAAAATGTGCCCACATGTTTCACTGAGGGATTTAAAAACACTTCTCCACTCCTTGGGTGATTAAAAATAGCAACCTTTACCATGGTCTCTCCTATAGTAAACTTGACTATCCCCATCTTCCAGAATATTCTATGTATTATCCCCATAAACGTGGATACTCAGCTGTGCAGAGCCACGTTGGGACTGGAACCCCTGGGCTGTTTGGAGTGTGTGGGGAAGGGAAAAAGGCATTTTAGAACACTTGTCAATATGTCCCTTTTCTCTGCAAGTCAGTGCAGCTGTAAATGCTGTTTCATGGTTTCTCTCCTGGAGAATATGTCAATATTATTCCTCTGCACCATCCTTGGGTTTGTTGTCAGATTTTACTTAAACTGAATATTCAGTGTCTGTGCTTTAGATATTTCCCTGGACATTTTACTCAAATAATTTTTCATTATGTGTGTGTATAACTAGGCATCTAATTCCACTTGGTAAAGGGTCAGTTACTTATTTTTAAAGTATCTGAGCACCTGTAGATTTCTTGGTAACTAAACTCTTATCCAGTTTAATTTGCAGGTTCCAAGGGGCCTTGTGCCCCCTTCCTACTTCTTTGAAACAAACCTAAAGGGCATATTGAGGGATGGGCTGATTCCAATGGCATGAAGTTCAACAAGGCCAAGTGCGGGTCCTGCCCTTTGGCCACCCCAACCCCCTGCAGTGCTCCAGGCTGGGCACAGAGTGGCTGGAGAGCAGCCAGGCAGAAAGGGACCTGGGGGGACTGAGTGACAGGAAGCTCAACAGGAGCCAACAGTGTGCCCAGGTGGCCAAGAAGGCCAAGGGGATCCTGGCCTGGATCCAAACTAGCGTGGCCAGCAGGCCCAGGGCAGTGACCCTTCCCCTGGACTCTGCCTTGGGGAGGCCACACCTTGAGTGTTGTGTTCAGTTCTGGGCCCCTCAGTTGAGGCAAGAGATTGAGGGGCTGGAGCGGGGCCAGAGAAGAGCAACGAGGCTGGAGAAGGGACTGGAGCACAAGTGCTGTGGGGAGAGGCTGAGGGAGCTGGGGGTGTTTAGCCTGGAGAAGAGGAGGCTCAGAGGTGACCTCAGCACTGTCTGGAACTCCCTGAAGGGAAGTTCTGGCCAGGTGGGGGTTGGTCTCTTCTCCCAGGCACTCAACAATAGGACAAGGGGGCATGGGCTCAAGCTCTGCCAGGGGAAATTGAAGTTGGAGAGCAGAAAAAACTTGTTTGCAGAGAGAGTGCTCAGGCATTGGAATGGGCTGCCCAGAGAGGGGGTGGATTCCCCATCCCTGGAGGTTTCTAAAGTGAGCTTGGCCGTGGCACTGAGTGCCATGATCTGGTAAAGGGACTGGAGTTGGCCCAAGGGTTGGACTTGATGATCTCGGAGGTCTTTTCCACCCCAATCCATTCTATGATTCTGTGAGTCTATGATTCTATTTATCTCATTTTTATATATTTAATATTAAGTTTAATTTATTAATGTTAAGGTTAATTTCATTTTGGGAGACCCTGCAGGGTTCATGCATTGGTGGGTGTTGTCTCAGGCACTACAAAAGTGAACATTAGAAAAGGGTGAACACTTGCAATTAAATTGCAGGTTTTCCTGCACTTTATAATTTGAATCACTCAAACCTAAACAGTGGAAACATTTGATTTGAAAAATCAAAGCATGTTTTTTCAAGTTACTTTACTTGACAAATGGTCCTGAGTTCTTCAGGTGGTTTTCTGGCAAAATTTGCTCAAAGCCAAATTTTAGGTGCTTTTTTTCCTGTAGTGAAGGAAATGTTAATGCGGATTTTTTCCTTTCTCAGAAGGAGGACCTGAGGCTCTTAAAGAAACAAGTTTTAAAATTAACAATGCCATCCAGCTTTGGGCAGAGCATTATAAAATAAACACAAGTGCAGGTTTTATCTGCAGACCTGTGTATTTTCTTTTCCTCACATAGTTTATCCCGGTTACTGCATCATCTCTCAGACCTCCAGATAAACAAAAAGTATAATCTGAATCTGTTAACGTTCCATTGAAGTATATGCAGGTATTTTAATCTCCCCACACCACTTTATCAACTCTGCCTCCTTAGCTGGTGTGTCTGTGCTGTTTAAAACATGCATTTTGCAGTGTTAATAATGATTTCCTGTGGTCAGTGTCTGTTGAACTTAAAATTAGAAACATCTGCACAGCCTCTGGAGGTGATGAATGACTTTCCAGGTTAAAACAGAAGTTGCACAATTAAAATTATACACCCAGTGGCTGGTCAAGCAGAGAACTAAAATTTTAGTTCTGTTTTCTTTCAGTGTCAAACCAGAGAGAGCAGTGGCTCCTGGCGTGGGCCTGTCTGCTCTGGGGTGTGAGGGTGGATCGTAGTTGGAACTTATGAAACAAAATGTTAACTTTGATGTTCTGATGTGTGTTAAAGCCGTGACTTGGATGTGCCTTCATTGCCTGGATATTTATGGCAGGCAATTAATGCTCCTCTCCGTGGGTACAACTGTAACACCCAGGCTGAGCTCCCCAGGAAGGAGGGATTGAATTTCCTATTTTGGCCTTTTGCTGCTGGTTGTTGCTGCAGTTGTTGAGAGATTTTCTGAAATTCCTCTGAAAGAGGGTGCTGCTCTCCCTGTTTTGTGCATTGGAGAGTGAGAATTAGGCCCAAGGCATTGACTGGAGACTGCAAATCTGAGGCCTGGCTTCTGTTAATAGAATGCAGCCATTCTACTTATTGCAATTAGACTTCAGAGCCCTTGGTAGTGATTAATTGTGGTTCGGTGCATTTGTTCCCTGCACCAGGGGCTGCAATTCTCTGGTGTCACTGGAATGTGTAAACCAAAGCCACCTTTTTGCCTGTATTTACTTGGCCTATGAATTTATGGATTTCTTTGGTGTTAGCTGTGATTCTTAGCAGGGTTTGGTGCCTGATTTCACAATATTGCTGAGGAAATTATGTCACTTTTTCCTTCCTATACAGACAGTAAGCAGATTGCAATCCTGAGGAAACTGGAACTCTCATACAGAGCAAGTCCTTTGGAGAGAGTAGAGAAGGAATTAATGTCTAAATTGCTTTATTTAACCAGGGAACATGAGCTCAGCACATCCATGGCAGGCACACTCAGCAGGCTGCACTTAAAGCATGGGATGTATTTATTTCTATACAGTGAAGTCTCATTTCCCTCCTGCTCTGCGTGGAACAAAACATGAGCCCTCAGTGAGTAACAGGGAGCAATCTGTAGCTGAGGGTTTATGAGCAGCTCATTGAGCTGAGTTGTGCCCTTACATAGCAGGAATTCACTCCCTGGTCGTGGAACGTGGAATCCTGATGAGTCAGATCCACAGTGACAAATACTGTCAGGCCAAAAATAAATTTAAAAGGTTTACAATAAGTTTAAAAGCCAGGTGCTTTTGTCTTCCAGACACTGTTTCACAGTGAGCCCACCAAAGTTACCTGTTATTAGGAGCTTGAGGGGGTTTATCTGAAGGATTTCTTTCCCCTCTTTCTGTCTGGAAACACCTCCAGGTGAGTTTTTGATTCTCACTGGGTCATTTCAGCTTCTTATAAGTCTGCATTTATTGCACAGATTTTTGCCACCTGACATAGGAAGGAAAAGAGAGTAAAAAAATTCAAGTATTTCAACATGAACAAAACAAGGAATTTTGCAAATTTGCTTCCAAGGTAACGACATCAAACCCAGCTTGGTGAGAGCAGAGGCAGCACACTCTGTTCAGCTGCTTTTCTGGTGATATCTGAAGGTCTGCCTGCTCATTAGGAGTTAATATTTTCCAAAATCCTGGTGTGTTAAGCCTTCAGGATGTTTATAGCAATTCTTTTCACATTGTAGGCCAAGGTCTTAAGCACATATAGCATGGCTGGAATGTTCCCAAAGAGGAAGCTTGAAAAAAACCCTCCCATTAATTTATTGGCTTGTTACAAAGATCAGTGTATCCTGATTTACAAGAATTGCTTAAAAACCAGAGTCAAGAAACCTGAGCCTTATTTGTTTGCACCATTTCCTCAGCTATTACAGCCTGTACTGATTGGTATAGAGTTATTTTTCTCTGCTGGACTTTATGGCTTGTTTTTAGCCTCTCTGAGTTCTCCTGGCTAATTTGGGACTTGCTATGACAGAAGGCAACAAGGGCTCTGAGCAGCTTCATGTTGGGTGGGTTTTGTGTTGTAACGACACAAGTAAAAACTTATTTTTAAGGCCTTTGGACTTGATGATGCTGGAAATATTGATATTTTGGTTTTTAATGGAAATTCCAAAGTTCCTTGACACAAGGGATGAAAATATCTTGAGGAGTATGAAAGTTCTGAACTCCCCTTGTCTGGCCAGGAGCTCACTGAGAAAAAGGCCCAGAGCAGCACCCGGGGGGGTTTCTGTCCAGTGAAGGCCTTGAATGTGCCTTTGCTTGGAGGAAAATGAGATTTACACCTGTTTTCTCTTCCTCCCTGCTGCAGTGTAGCTGAGCAAAGACCCCCCAGCCTTGTGAGGTGATTATTTGTGGAGAATCTGTGCTGTCTTGGTCTAAATTGTCCAGGTTTATGTGACAGCTGTAGTTGTTCATAGATTTGCTTCTTGTAGTGAAAGGGAAAAAAGATACTCAAAGAAAAAGATACTCAATGAACTTTCCTTGTGAAACCTCTGCAGATTCACTTGAAGGAGAGGAGGGCCAAACCCTGACAAAACAAAGAGCTCTGCTGGAATAATTCTCTTTTCTGACTCGCTCCACTCAGTGTCCCTGTCTCAGAATTCAGTTTATTTTTGAGTGGGGCTGTGCAAATGGTGTTTTTCTGTGCCAGCTGTTGCCATGACTGCACAATATTTCCCCAAATACGCTTGCTCATACTTTCTCACAGTGTAGTATTTGGCACAGGAAACCTTCATTCCATCAGTATTTCCTGAGGTTGAGCATTTTCAGGCTTTTATGGAAAAAAGGGATAACTCTGCATGGCGTAGTTATTTTAGCTGAGGAGGAATAAAAGGGTTTTTTAAAGAAAAAAACCCTCAACCTGTTCCCTCATTTAAGAGAATGTTCCTCTGCTTGAGCTTTTTCATTTTTTCCACGCAACTTTTCAGATTAAATTTCCAGCTCTGGGGTAGTTTGGGCTGTTTTGTTCAAGGTAAGTGGACAGTGGATTATTCCTTCCATAACCCTTCCTGGCAACCTTTGGAATCTTGTCCTTCCCTGGTTCTGCATGGCATTCCTGGCACGTGGGCTCAGGGTAATTAGGGCTGCCTTAATTGAAAAAATAAATAGGTAACAGAATCTGTGTGTATTATCTGACAAGTTGTGTTTAAACAACTCTTATACTAACAATGATGGTTATGCTTGTGCTAATAATATCTTATGATACATAATATATATTTATATATTATAAAATAACACCATAGATCATGGGTAGAGATGCCACTGCATAACACTCTTAGGAAAAGCTGTTTAATTTCAAACTGTCCTTGGGATTTTGTCCAACCAGTTCAAGTTTGTTGCACTTTTGTTTCCTTCTTGTTATTTAGGAGAGGATGTGTAAAGTTACAGACCAAATGTGATTTTTGCTTTCCCTGATGTGTTGTAAAAGTTGCAAGGGGCAAAATTGCTCTGCAAAGGACACATTGTATGTGAAGGTGCTGCTGAGAAACTCAGAACTGAACAGTGTTTTAACTTTTCCCTTTTGGTTCAGTAAAAGCACAGGTGGAAAAGCTGTTTTTTGGTAATTACTAATAACATGATTTAAGGATTGTTACACTGACATGTAAATGTAATTTACCCCTATAAGATCTTCCTTTCTAAGTTGCTCTTTTGTAGAACCTTTCTTATATTTTTAAAATTAAAAATGTAACAGTTGATGTTCTTGGTGTAGTTAGTTGTGTATTCAGAGTTAAGGTTATTTAAGCTTTTTGTAAGTCACATTATGTGAATGAACTGGGTGAAAAACTGAGTAAGGTATTTAATCCCACGAGTTGGTGTAAAATCTGTTTCCCTACATGAGCCCTGGTGGTTGTTAAAGGCAAAAAGTGTAAGAAATATCAACAGGAGAATGTGGAGCATCTGTGGAGATTAAACAGGGATTTGTGTTCTGTGCAATAATTCATGGACAAGCATCTCACTGCTCAGTCCTTTCCTTTGGCTGGAACAGGAATTTCTGTGATTAAACTCAAAAATCTGGTGGAATTTGATACATGCAGATGCACTGAATGTTTTCTGGACAACAAATGTCATGATAAAGAGCCAAGGACTTGGTGGGGTAGAAGTTTCCTGTTGCAAAATGCCCTGTGTGGTCACCTCTTGTTCGCATTTGGAACACTGGATATCAAAAAATTGAATTACATTGCCTAACAGAATTTGTCTTTTCATAACTCCATAACTGCTTTTCACTAATCATGCTCATAAATATTTTTATTTCTCTCTTTGCAGCTTCTGAAGGTGTTTAAGCTCCGAATACTCAGAGCTCTTCATACACAGCAATGTCTGGGTCATATGATGATTCTGTTGGAGTAGAAGTTTCCAGCGACAGCTTCTGGGAGGTAACCCAAGTGTTTTAGACAATATTTTGCTTTTATTTTTTATTCTTACTGTAGAAAATCTGATTTTTATACACTGTAAACTGTGGAGGGAGCTGCAATACAAGACACCTTTGGTTATTGTGATCTGCGGAAATAGATAGAAATTACTTTGAGATTTTTGACCTAGTTCTGTCAAGGGTCTTTAGTGGGCACAGAACTTGGGGGTCATCCCTTTGGGTTGGACGTGCAGTTCAAAATTGAACCTTTGTCAGGTTTTATTGCCAAAGAGGGGCTTTTAAAATGATCACCATTAAATCTAAAATGACTGTTAAAGACTTCTGTAAGTGTACATAAATTACAAAAATAAGTGTGTGAATGGACTGCATGTGTCTAAACATAAGTATGAATTTTATTGAGAAGTTGAGCTTATCTCAATGGAAAAGCATAAAAAGATAATATAAAGTACTTTGCAATATGAGTAATTTGTGCTGCCCCAGTGTGACAATTTCAGATGTTATGATAATTTAAGCTTTAAGGAAGGTTTTGTGGGTTAAAACCAAATTCTCTTTGTGCCATTGCATTTATTGTAATATTGTTACTAAATTGTAGCTCTGACTTATAATCTCTTTTGTGTTGGGTTCGTTTCTCCTGCTAGTTTCCCTTTAAACCAGCACAGAAAGGAATCTTCATAAAGCAAAAAGAAGGAAAAAAGAAAAGGTATTTTTCTTACAGGAAAAAGAAAGGTTTGTCAGTGTCAGTAGTGACATCACTGGAGGTGAGCTCTGTCCAGACCAGCTGCATTCAGGAGAACAAACTTCTGCCCTTGCTGAGGCAACTTCTGAGCAGACTTCCTTGGCAGAAGTGTTTCGGAATGAAATAAGGCAGCAAAATGAATGCTGGGCCCAGGGGGAGGTTTTTCCCTGTGTGTTGGGCACTGTGTGCTTGGCAGGAGAAGGTGACTCCTGGTGGCTCTTTGCAGCAGGCTGGTGTCCTCGAGATAGTCATGTCTGGAAGCACAAAGGATGACTGGTGGAATGGCAGTTCTATGAATTCTCTGTGATTGTGTTTGGGGAAATGTGAACTCAAAGAATTAAATCCAGTAAAGGATGATCAAAAATAGCAATTAGCCGAAATTAGGACCTTAACAACTTGGGATAGTGGGAGGTGTCCCTGCCCATGGCACCGGATGAGCTTTAAGGACCCTTCCAACCCAAACCATTCCATGATTCTCTGATACTTCTGCTTTGGAGTCACATTGACTGAATTTTAATCTAAAACCTGTCCTTTTCCCATGTGCTCTGAGTTGGTTGTTCGGATTCTGGAGACTGCAACTTTGCCTTCTCATCATAATCTTTCTGGAAAGGCATAACTAAACAGCTTTGATCACTGTGGAGTTTTTTGACTTGATTGGAAAGGATGCGGTGCCTTTGGAATGCCAGCTGAGGACTTTAAGCCTTGGGCCACAAGAAACAAAGAACTCTTAATCAGTTTGGAAGTTGTTCTGTTACCACAGGCCCTCTGTCACTTACACTATTTTGTTGGAGGTTTTTAAAGCTGTTTGACACAGGAGGTTTTTCCTTTGTTTCCAAAGTCAGCTGCAGTTTGTTTAAAGCCACTTTGCTACCTTTCAGTGGCACAGCTGAGAGCAGGGAATGTGTTTGAGCTTGGCCATGGCACAGGAGGGACAGTCTGGCAGGGTGAGTTTTGGAGTGTTCCCTCAGACTCCAAAATAGCTCAGATTTATTTACCTTTGGAGGGTGCTGCAAAGCCCACCTCTTCCCTGAAAGGCATTTAGGAAAGAGTGAGGTGGCTGTGGGTGTGGGGCCTGCCTGAAGAACTTACTGTGAAAACTGGTTTTTATTCACTGCATGTTTTTTGAATTCTTTAGAATCATAAAATTGATTGGGTTGGAAAAGACCTCCGAGATCATCGAGTCCAACCCTTTAGTTCTTTTAGTTCTTAAAAGTTGGTGTTTTGTTGAGCTGATAAGAACTGTGCTTAATAAAACGTTGATAAGTCAACTTCCAAGTTTTTGCTGTTGCTGTTGACAGAAGATTCATATAATCTTGTCTTTAGGAAATAAAACACTTGGTTCTCTATTAGTTTTCTGGCTCTAGAAGGCTTTGGTTTCCTCTGAAATTGTCATGGAAACTTCCAACTCTGGCACGAAGAGTTGAGTTCAGTGCTTGACATGTAATGTGACTTGTTTCCTCTAAAGGTTAATATGTTTTATTCCAGCAGAGATATTGTTACCAGATCCTGATTTGTGGTTGGGAAGGAGTTATCTTGTCCAAAGGGAACTGGGGAAGTTGCTGTTCGGGTTTGTGTTCTTGGTGATGGCTCAGTGCAGATCCAGGAGGCAAAAAATGTGTCAAAACCAAGGTTTAGGCACAGGTAGTACCTTGGAACAGTTGATAGGTCTGAAAAAACAGGCTTTTAGAATTCTACCTGTTTGTTTAACATGAAATGGAAATAGGAGCTTTCACAATTAAATTGAAGGGGTTTATTTTCATATTTGGTTAACTCAAGCTACTACTTAAAGGTTTTTTGTCTTTCAGCAGGATGGTAAGTCCTTTACAGGAGAATAAATCCTTTTCATCTAATTAGTGCAGGTGTTTACTAAATAAAAGGGCTTTAGAGTCAGAGGATTTCACACATGTTTTCATAAAGGTTGCTGAGAGAACAAGGAATTGCAAAATAATAAGAAAATACTTTCTGAAAGGTAATTCCCACAGTAACAGTGGAGGATTTCATCAAAATTTCAGTTGTAGTAATGTCATAATTTAGTGAAGAAATGGAACCCTCTCTCCTTTATTTGTTTTGCTGTCAAGCCTCAGTGTACCTCAGTGTGTCTGGTTAAGCTCTTGGTTCAGAAATTCTAAAGGCTGAGGAATCTCATTGATGTGCTCCAAGCAGGAATTCCCTCCTGGCTGACAAGGGTGATGTGCTTTGGGCAATCCCAGGGAAAGGTTGGTGTCTGGAGCAGGGTGGCAGTGCCAGGTTTGGAAACCCCATGTGCAGCTGGAACCCTTTGCATCTCTTTCTCATCTGTGATGTGAACTCTGAGCATTTGCATGAGTGCTGTAAATGCAAATCTGAGTTGCTCATAATAATTCATTCCTTTTTCTGCATCCAAAAATAGACATGGCAAAACTGGTTGGTTCCAACATTGTGTTGATTTAGTGAAACCCAAGCCATGGACAAACATTGGGCTCATTCTACTGCAGTAGTTTTGAAAGAATTTGGTGTGTTAATAATTAAAAAGCTTCATAAAATGTGCTTTCTATTTATTAATTCCAGCCTTGCTAATCACTGTTATGGTTGTATTAAAAATGCCATGAGCAGGACAAGGCCACTGCTGTTGTTCATTACACAGCTGTGGAGGTAAGAAAGCCAGTGAGTGAGTGCTGCTGGAGATCAAAGCACAAGTGTCTGCATATCTTGCAAGGTCAGACATCCCAAGGAACAGGTCCCCAGCCTGTGGGATCACTTGTTTTCAGACTCTGTGGTACTTCCCATCCTTCTCTCCCTTATTTTGTGCTGCTATCAGCCATGGGGAGCCAGTGAGTGCCCTGTGCAAACCCCTCCTCACCCAAACCAACAGTCACTGAGCAGCTCCCAGGGGGAATTTCCAATCCCCACTCTGGAGTACAGACAGAGTGTTCCTGTGCTGAGGGATTTCATTCCTTGTCAAGGAGTGCTTTTTGCTGATGAGGCAGACTCTGTTCTGTTTTGCTTTTCCATTTTAGAAGTATTTGGCCTCTACAGTAGGAGATTCCTGTCACAGATGCATTTTTAATCTCCTCCTAGCACTGAGCAGCATCATGTTTTCCATTCCTGTTGGCCAGGTATTTGCTTACTGGAGTGTTTGGCTTAAGATTTTGTGGGTTTAAGAACTTCCTCAGGATTTTTCTTGTAACCACTGCTGAATTTATATGGGTAAGCTTAGAGAATTTACTCACAGCATATGCTCGTTATGCACCAAGCTAATTGTTTTTATTTGTAAAACCACACAGTGTTATAGATGTTAGTGCTGGTTGAAATGTTTGGAAACTTCCCCTCTGATGCAGCTGGAAAGGACTTTTCCTCCTGGTTCAGTGGAATGCTGGAAATAGGGTTTGGCCATCGCTGTGGGTGGGTTTGACTGAACCTTCACAGCTTATTATTCTGCTCCCTGCCCAGTTTGCCCCTAAAAACACCCTTGGTTTACCCTCTGGTGTCTGTCTTTCAGATGGTTCCAGTTCATAAAGGCAAACTAGTCATGAATAAGCTCTGCCAGTTGGAAAAGGAGTTGACATCAAATCTTTCTTCAGGCATTTGAAACTCCTGAAATATTTGTGGTTGTAACAATTACCATGATATGCTGGAATTAACTAACAGAAGTGGAGCAATAGCTGAGCATTTGCAACCACCTGGGCTGTCAACAAATTCAAATACTCTTCTTTTTTCCGTTCATTGTACCAGAAAAACCTGCAAAGTGTGTTAAACTCTCCAGGCCTTTATTCTGCTCCATGAATATGCCTTAAAAAAAAAAAAAGAGTCTGTTAGTTGAGGTAAAGGAGCCTACATAATCTAAGACTCTCCCCTTGTGTTTAGTGCTGTGACATTGTAAAATAAAGAGGTTGTAAACTCTTAACTAGAGATCATGTCAGTGGCAGGGCTTGGCTACAGGATCAGCTGAGGCTTTTTGGTAGCACAGCTCAGTATTTCAGAAAAGGAGAAACTGGTGGTTAATTTTGTGAGAAAAATCTCGGCTCGAAGAATTTTTAGAGAGACGAGAGTAAGGAGCAAAGCAAAATAGGGTTTAATGGCCTCGCCACAGCGAAGTCGCCGGGGAGCACACGGGGGAGGGGGAGGTCACCCCCATTTATTTCCTTCACGCCACGCCCTCTTCCCTCCCCTCCAGGAGTCCATCCCTCCGTAGTCCATGTGTGGTCCCGTGCACGCTGATTCGAGGTTACTCCATCACTTCACTTCTTCACTGCCTTCTTTGGGCAATTTCTTGCTGCATCATCAACGCTGATTGGCCCATCCAGTCACCCTATCAGGCCCTACCACCGTCCGCAGGCCCTGACAACAGCCCCCCTTGCTGAGGCTGCTGCCTCACAGACTGCCCGCCAAATTCTCCTGTCTAACCTGCACGTGGAGAAATCCCCCCCTTAAAGGGCCATTCCGCTTTTCCAAAAAGCAATTAACACAGAACCTTTTAATTCAACTGTTCAAATCAACCAAAACCCCTTCCTTCCACACCTCCCACAACGAACCCTCTCTTTTTATTTCTCACATATCAGCTTAGAAAACTGTGAATCACAATTTTTACAGAATTCAGTGACTCACTGATTCCATCAAAAGAGTGACCATTATAGTTGTTTTTTTAAGCAATAAACTCTGGGGGATATTTCCTTTTGAAGTGACAACTAAAGACACACAGCAACTGAGTTTGGTGTCATGTAATAAACTCTCTTTTTCAGCAGGATGTGGTGTCAGTGCTGAAATGAAAGTGGGAGGTAGTTTTTAATTATTTCTTTTTCTCCTTGAATTGGTAAGAAAGTTTGTAATCTTGCAATTTACCTTCCTGAAACAAGTGACTTCTTTGTAAGACAAGGAAATCTCAGGTTTTGGTGTCTGTTTAACTGGAAATAGCCCAATGCTCAGATGGGTCAGAAAATTCTTCTAACTAGCAAAATCATTTATGTTCATATACTGAGCAGGGCTAATTGAGAAACCTGAAAACTGAGAAACCTGAACATTGCAAGGACATTATATAAATGTGGCTCTGATTGAAACAAAGAAACACAGAAATTTTTTTTGCTGGTTTTGTTCCTGGTCAGTTGCTGCAAATAATAATTTGTCATTTTTGCTTTAGCTCAAATACTTCTTGTGAATGGGAAGGGGGAAGTCTTGCAGAATGTTTGCCTTCTACCCCAGAAACTGGAGAAAATAGTCTTGAATAAAACAATGTATTGTTTTTCAGAACTCAGGGAGTCTTCAGTGTGTTCTAGGTTTTTAATTTAATTGTTTTAACTTATCTACAGTTAACTCAGTAGTTCCTTGGTCACATAAAGACTGGAATTCTTTTCTTTTTACTTGGCTCTGTGGTTTGAAGACTTTGTGTTCTCACACCTCTGACTCTGCCTCCAACAGTGACAGGCTGTACATTCCACTTCTCCAAAATTTGTCATTGCTGTGTCCATAATTTAAGATGCAATTTTTTTTCTTGGTTTATTCCACTAGGTTTTTAAAATATTAACGTACCAAGTTTCATAACTCATGTTGTCTGTCATGGAACACAGAAAGATGCTGTATTTCCAAAATGTTTGTACTCCTCATAGGGCAAATATTGGTGTAAAAGGCTTTCTTTGCAATATTAGGAGGTTTTCAGGTATTGCAGAGCTCAGCTCAGTTCCCTCAGTACCTGTCTGAAGTTTGTCCAACTGCTCCATATTACCACGAGGTGAGAATTTGCTCAGGCAATGCAAAATGAAAGGATGAAACATGCCACAAACAGCCAGCTCTGGTTCAATATTAGCCTTTAAAATGCTAATTAAACAGTGAGAATTTATGAAAGGAAGTGCTGGAGACATAAATCCCAGGGCACATAACTGGAGACACAAATTGGTGCTGATATGAGGCTTCAGTAGTTGTGCCAAGTCAACATAACCTGTTCTAACACTCTGACTGTGGCCCTGCAGCTGGAATAATTTAGTGCAGGTTTGTCTTCATCACAAAGGCTTTAAAAAGTATTCTTTGGGTACTTCATTCCCTCAGTGCTTTGGTGTGCATGTTGTGTTGGGTGGTGTGCAGTGTTTGCCTGGCCTGGGTTTGGGGTTCTCCTGGAAAGCAGAGGTTATTTTCCATCCTTCCTTGGTGAGGGATGCAATCGGCTGACAGGGGTGCGCTGCCTGGCTGGATTTTTGGTGCCAGCTGCTTTGGGAGCTTATCATCTTCACTTACATTGTGGCTCATGTTTAAATGTGCATTTCTTGACACGATTTAGGTGCTGCCCAAACTTCCTTGACCCGTTGAAATGGATGTAGTCCAAACCAAATACCAGACTCCAAGGAATTCTTTGAGGCTGCTGTCTGAAAGAATTGTTTTGTCCTGTCAGTGATGGGTTTGATTTTATTTTTTTCTCCAGCTTTAATGAGGAGTCCTAACATAGCTCTGTATTTATCAGCACAGTCACTCTTTCTTCCAGTATTTAATATAGGGTTTTGTTTTTCCTTTTAAGAGTATTTCTCTCTATACTGTTTTCCTCAAGCAAATGATTGCACATCTGCTGCCTAAATTCTGAATAAAAGTGAACCTGAATGGTTGAATGTTCTCCTGTGTGTCAGATGTGAGACAGATACGATTCCCCTGTTAAAATGACTAACATGCTTTACGTATTTGAATGTTTAATTTACTGCTAATCTTTATTTTCAGTCAGGTGGTTGATGCAGATAAGAAACTGCCTGTGGCATTTAATAGGCTGGGCAAGTTCTTTTAACAGAGTTCTTAAGTCTTGTTTAATGTTTACAAAAGCCAACCTGAGTGACCTTGAATGCAGTGGAAATATTACTCTGGGAGCAATATGAGGCTGTTTTTCCCCCCTTCAGTCCTCTAGATTAGTTGTTCCATGTTGGTGTGTGCACAAGAGTGAAAGGAGAGCGTTAATTAGATAATGGATGTTCATTGTTCAGTGTGCATTTCTCTCCATATCCTCATTCTATGTCCTCCCCCATTGCATACATCATCCTGCATTGCAGGACTAGTGACATGTAATCAAGCTTTCACTTTTAAAATTAACAACTTTTTTATAGGAGAACTTGTGGCCTTTGCTGTATTGTTGCTGTTAAGTTTGAAGATGAGTTGAATTTAAGATGAATGACCCTTATGCTGTACTTGATTCCTTCCTGCTAGATTATCCTTTGTGTTAATTAGAGGTTTATTTTGCTCCCAGAGCTTTGAAGCAGACCCTGAATGTTCGTCTCGTTGCAGGTTGGGAATTACAAGAGGACAGTGAAAAGGATCGATGATGGGCACAGGCTTTGCAATGACCTCATGAACTGCATCCACGAGCGGGCCCGGATAGAGAAGGGCTATGCCCAGCAGCTCACAGAGTGGGCCAAAAGGTGGAAACAGCTGGTGGAGAAAGGTAATGCCTTCTGGCTCTGAGCTCTGAACAGTGGGAAAAACCCCTGTTTCTGTATAGCTTTGTTTTGGTGAGTACAATTACTGTACTTCTTAGCCTGTAATGGAGTCTTTGCAAGAGGCTCAGTAATGTGACAGTGACCAAACTTTTCCTGGTGGGAAAACAACCAGACCAAGCCCTGCTCTTTGCAAGGTTGGTTGTGTCTCTCTGAGTCTTGCCCCAGCATTGAGGGATGTTCCAGAGAACTGTCTCTAGATAACTGATACACACCTTGAAAAGGGATTCTGGATAACAAGGGGGGAGTGGCTGTGGGGAAAAGACCAGTGTTGCTCTAATGGAAGGACCAGTGAGACCCCATTTTAATATATTCTACAATAGTTTGTCCTTTCATGCCTATCTAGGCTTTCAAAAAGCATGTTGAGAAATGGAAGGGCAGTTCAGAGGTGGAATTGTGGCACAGGGAGGAGTACTCCCGACTACATGTTATTTTTCCTCGCATAAATTTTGTAATATTCTACATTTCTATGAAAAGAAACTGTTGCCTTGTCTAGGTTTGCATCAATATTGCATTTACAAGTGAATGTAAGTCAATAGTTGGAGGTAGTTTCTTGGGAATATGAGTCCCAATGGTGATGGTTACTGAGAATGACACTTTCTGTTGTGTTTAGGCCCACAGTATGGAACAGTAGAAAGGGCTTGGTGTGCTTTTATGTCAGAAGCTGAAAAAGTGAGTGAACTACATCTAGAAGTAAAAGGTTCACTGATGAATGAAGATTTTGAAAAAATCAAGAACTGGCAGAAGGAAGCCTTTCATAAGCAAATGATGGGAGGATTTAAGGAAACCAAAGAAGCAGAAGATGGATTTAGGAAAGCTCAGAAACCCTGGGCAAAAAAGCTGAAAGAGGTACAGCAGTAGATTATGTGTTAGATATCCTGTGTTATAATATATAATATATAATATAATAATGTCTCAGATCTCTCTGAGGGAGTAAACTCCCTGCCCTCTCTGCTGCACCCTCCTTTCTCAAAAAGATCTCTTGCTTTCTGTCCTCTTCTGAAAATAAGTATTTTCTCTTAGTCTCTCCTAATCTTGATGACTTCAGTGAAAATCTGGAAAGAGTGGAATTTAAGCTATCACTTAAACAGTATCTGATTTCCTGCCTTTGAAAGTTATGAATTGCTCAAAGAAAAGAGCAGGGGAAGTTTTTTTGTTGTTATTTTTTCTTTCCCCCCGCCCCGTCCTGTAACATTATTCTTAAATAACAGGTTTGTAGATGGAGGAGAGCAGGAGAATGTGGGTATGAGGGGAAAATGTTCAGCTGGGGACTTTCTGTAAACCTTTTATTGAGTGTATTCATCACTTCTCTGAGCTGTATGAGTGACATTTCTCATGTGGTGAGAGAATGCTGCAATAATTTCCTTGTGTTGACTCCCTGGCCTAAATGAACAAAAAAAATCCCCCACAAAAAAAAAGAACGAACATCCTGAAACAAAACGTGGCACTTCCTTCATTGCATCACGAAACAAAACCTGATTTTAAGGCTGAAAACTGGCTGGTGGTTGCTGTGTGCAAATACTGCCATGTGCTTTGCAGGTGGAAGCTGCCAAGAAAGCCTACCATGCAGCCTGCAAGGAGGAGAAACTGGCCATTTCTCGGGAAACCAACAGCAAAGCTGACCCAGCACTGAACCCTGAGCAGCTGAAGAAGTTGCAGGACAAAGTGGAGAGAAGCAAACAAGATGTCCTAAAGGTCTGCTCTATGCTAACATACTTTTCAACCTGTAGCTTGTGCATATTTCAGCTTTTTTCCCCTCCTGGATGTGCTGTGAACAGCAGAGGAGCTCTCTTGGAGTCACAGCCCTGCACCAAAGTGTAGTTTGCTCCCAAGCAAGTCTCACTGCCAAATTAACTCTTCTCTGAACAATGAAGGATGTGTTGCCTCCATCTCATGGCAGTACATTCATCAGGGAGCTGAGCACAATGACCCAACAAACTCCTGGGACAGACTTGTAACCATTTACTGGTGAGAGCTGAGCTGTTTCACTGGACCGGCTCAGACAGGTGCTTAAAACCTGCTGACAACATCTAAATACATCATCATTCTTACTGCAAAATGCATTTTTGAGGAAAGTAAATGGATAAAATTCGTTTAATAAACTCTGTTCTGTTGCCCAGTTTGGTTTATCTCTTTGGTGGCTGCCACTGAGAGGCTTTGCTAGTGTGACTCTGCAAAGATGTGTTTCTCCTCTGAGGATGGTGTTCTGTGATCTGGTTGGAGTTCCAGGGGTGGGATCCTTCACTTCTGTCTGGGGATGATTTCCATAAATTAGTGCAGAGCCTGAGGTTCTCTCTCTTACCTGAGCTCACAGCCTGTGCAATTTGTGTTCACAGATACAGTGTTGGGGGTTTGGTCACAACTCACAATGTGTCAATTACTAAAGGAGAAAAGACACCACTTTGAGAGGTCTCCAAATGACTTCAATAACTTGGCTGCCTGCTCTGATTTACTCTGTAGCTCCTTGGCTTTTTATCTCTAGTATTACATCAATATGTCTTATTGTTCAAAAGCCAGAGAAGAGGCTTTTAGAGCTTTATTTTAACTGTTTTGCAGTTTATTTGGATACCTCTCATCATGCTCTAACACAGGTACAGTGGCCATGAGAAGAGATTGCAGTTTGGGAACTTCTGCTTGAAATCCTGGCCACTGCCACATTGATAGCTCTGTATTGTGAGATAGTAATAAAATACATTGCTAACAGTTTGTTTTTCTACCCCCAGACAAAAGAAAAGTATGAAAAATCCCTGAAGGAACTCGACAATGCCACTCCTCAGTACATGGAGAACATGGAGCAGGTGTTTGAGCAGTGCCAGCAGTTTGAGGAGAAGCGACTGCGCTTCTTCCGGGAAGTGTTGCTGGAAGTGCAGAAACACCTCGACCTGTCCAACGTTGCCAGGTGAAACTGCACCACCACTTCTCACTGGGTTTGGGCAGAGCTTTGACAGCGTCCTGTGGGCTTGGCACAGAACCAGCTTCTGCTGTCCTGCAGACAAGCTTTTAAATTCAGGACACTTCAAGCTTGGCGTTCAGGAGTTTAAATACAGTCTTGTGGGCATCCTCTTTTTAATGACAGCCAGTAAAATTACTTTACACAAGAGTCATAATTCTAAAGTCTGGCAAATAAGGATTTTATGGTTTGGGAACTTCTAGTAGGTTTATTCTTCCTTTTTTACAGGCAGTTGACAGGCCTGCCAGTTTTTCAAAGTCTGTCTTGCTGTATGTTGTTCTTTTTAAATACTTTGTGAACTTTGAAATATTGTTTTAAAAAAAGAGCAGGAGAGTTGCCCTGCTTCTAAATGTTATACTCAATTCAAAGGCAATTTGTTTTGCAGTTACAAAAATATTTACCGTGAGCTGGAACAGAATATCAAAACAGCAGATGCTGTCGAAGACTTGAGGTGGTTTAGAGCCAACCAAGGCCCTGGGATGTCAATGAATTGGCCTCAGTTTGAGGTAAGGTCAGAGCACCTAAAACCCAGAATTGTTTTGTCTGTGTTTTCCTCTTTGCTTTTGTAATATCCTTTTCTACTGTAACTTCAGGCTTCCAGCACTGAAGTTTTTGTTTTTACAAGTCATGGCAGTTTTCTTCTCTTAATTATGATTGGGCTCTTCTCATCCCCCAGCTTTTGGAGGTGGTTCTGCTGGGCACCCATTTAAAGAGAAAAGGGGCAAACCAGAAAAATATAGTGTTTTGTTTTTTTTTTTTTTTTACTCTCTTTCACTATTCCCTTATTAACCATAGTGGAAAATATCACTTATTTTTAAAATAATGAGCAACTTCAGGTTAGAAGGTTTAAGGAAGAGAACTCATAGAAGTACTGCAGAGTTTTCTTTACCTAAACTACTGAACTACAGTTACTTCTCTGTGGGAAAAGGACCATCCTTTTTATCAAGCATTATAATTAACAAATACAATACTCTTGTTACTCCTCTCCTAATCAAGTTCTTTCTCATTTACATGCTACAAGGATGACGTAAGTAAAAAAGTCATGATCAAATGACTATGAAATTGCATTGCAAACTGCAAACATGCATAGGTCAGTGGTCTTTAAACTGTAGTAACTCAGAAATCCAGTTTGTATTTTACAAAGTTAAACCAATGAGGTATCTCTCAAAAGTTGTCCAGAAAGCACTTCAAACTGGCCTGACTTTGCTACATGTAGAAGCCAGTAGTCAGACCAACTCTGAAAACTTATTTTCCTGTTAAAAAACTGGAGTTTCTTTTATCTTGAAGGCTTCTGAGTGGTAACATATCTCAGCATAAGATAATTTGCTTGCATCCAGTTTGTTTGCTGTTGGGTCCTGCTTATATCAGCATATGCAGCTCAGTTTGACTCAATGTGTAGTTGTGTTTAGGTCTCATCCTGCCTCTGAATGGCTCAAAGCACCAGGGAGGGTCTACCAGTGGCACCAGGAGTCTTGTTAATACTTGTGTTAACTCCTAGAAATGGCTTTTTAGGACAAAAAATTGCACTAAATCTGGAATGAAGGACCTTATGGCTCAGGGACAGCAGAAGTGATACACAATGAGTTTAAAAATTAGGTGGACACTTCTTGAGAAGTAAGCCCTGTCTTAAAATACCTTCCTAAATTAGATGTAACATTTACTTTTTCAGATGTCTTGGCATTATTTGAAACTGTGAGCCTTCACAGTACATCATTTTAAGAGCTGCACTGAGCAGCTCGTTTGATTTCTCCAGTTGTGTGCTGGTATTTTAGTCTTTCCAAAGTGCTCCGAATACTGAGCAGGGAAGTCTAGGCAACCTGGGAATTCTGTGAATGGCACAGATCCCTGTTTGTGCTGATGGATGAGAACTGTGGCTGGAACATTTAGACTAACTCACCTTCTGAATCATTACTGGAACTGTTGCATGGAGAGCTGTGTGTCCCATAACTCAGTGTGAGAATGAGATGTGGCAGTGGCTCCTCCAGGGCAGTTTCTCAGCCGTGTTTTGCTCCCTTGGCAGGAATGGTCTGCAGATCTGAACCGCACCCTCAGCAGGAGGGAGAAGAAGAAAGCCTCTGATGGAGTCACTTTAACTGGCATTAATCAGACAGGAGACCAAGTTTCACAGCCTAACAAACACAGCAGGTAGTTCTTTTCATGCCTAAAAAAACTAATTGCAAAAGATCCTCACCTTCAATTGCCCTAAGCTCTACAGCATCAAAAAAATCACTGTTCAATCAAATGATAATTATCTGTGAGCATTTTTAGCCATGTCTCTGCAGTTCACAAATTAATTTGGGGATTATTCTGGGTTTTGCAGTTCTCTTTCCCTTGGGAATTGCAAGAAACCAAGCTTCAGGAGAAGCTGAAGTTCCTGTAGCTAATCCGGTAGTCTCTTGCTATCTTCCTATCTCTAGAAAAGGCAATTACACTTGGAAATCTTAGCCTGCAAAACAGTCACTTCAGAATTCTGGGTGTAATTAATACAGAACTGTTTAACATCAGAATTCTGTGTGTAATTAATACAGAACTGTTTAACATCAGAATTCTGGGTGTAATTAATACAGAACTGTTTAACATCAGCTGCTTGAAAAAGGACTGCAAGTGGCTCGAAAAACTGCACTGCCTATAATTGCAGGCAGCAGGACAAAGAAATGATGGCCCACAAAGGATATTTCTAATTGTGGAGGAATGAGACTTTCCAGGTTTTCTTGGGTCTTGTGCTGCCCTTGGTAGATGTTTGGGCTTTTGTTTAGTTTTCTTTTTTGCTTTTTTTTCTGAATTTGGCTGAAGGAGGGGTCTGCTGAGGAACTGCCTGGTGGGACACCAGTGACAGTTCTACTATTGCACAGGCAGGGTCACCATAATGCTTTTTCTTTTCCAAATTAGCAGTCTTAGTGTCCAGAGTAACACAGTGCAGTCAGTACAATCAAGTTACAATCCCTTTGAAGATGAAGAAGATACTGGGAGTACTGTCAGTGAAAAGGAGGACAATAAGATCAAAAAGTTGGTGAACTGTTGTTTCTTTAATTGTTTTCACACTCGCACTTTCTCTCTCCAGGGTTCCCTGGGTTTGGTTTCTGTAACACTCTGCTGGTCAGTGCATGAGGTGTTTGTAAGCAGTTGTGTGAGCAACACTGTGACCTAACTTGTCTTTCCTAACAGATGCCACATCTGTTGCCTTGATCTTTGGTTTGAAACTACTGGGGTTATTGGCAGTTGCTAACAGAACTGCTGTTGCTTTTTATCTTCCTTCATCCCTCCTATAAAATGTTAAACTGATGTGGTTTTCTAGTGAAACTGCTGCTGGGGCTTTACTCTGTGTCTTCTTGCTGAATAAATCTGCTTTTTAGGTTGCTTTCTTTTTTGTTTAGGACCTTCTTGAGCAGCTGCCTGTTCCCACACTGGGGATATACCACTCTCTTAAATGGCATGTGCATGCTGGACACTGAACTTCCCTTTAAATCATAGAGTTGTTGCAGGATGATGAAGTTTCTTAAGTTTATTGATGGGTTGCAGCACACAAAAAGTGTTGCAAGCTACTCTAGAGGTGCAGAGAGAGGATTCTGCAAAGCAATTTAAATGTCTTATCCTAAACCAGATAATTCCTCTCACCTACTACCTACATACCTCTTAACCTTTCTGGAGTAAATAATCCCATGGATTCTGTAGCTTTCTTGATAGAGAAGCTTTTTGAGTGTGGGGAGGTTGTCTTTGATATGTATTGATTTTGCCTTTTTCCAACCTGGGAAACGTATTGTAAGAATACTTTTATTTTTCCCCCCCTTGGTTTTTGTTTTATTTTTTGTTTTAATGAGGCATTGTCAGTTAAAGAGAGGTGAGAAGAGACCAGAAAGTTTCAAACCTGGATCTTAGAGAGGAGTTTAAGCTTAATTAGGGGAGCTGATATCTTAGTGGTATTTCTAGTCTCCTGTTTCAAGAGCAGAAAATAATAATTTTAACATTGATTTTCAGTGTTAGCAGCTATGAAAAAAACCAAAGCTACCCTACAGACTGGTCTGATGAAGAGTCCAACAATCCCTTCTCTTCCACTGATGCCAATGGAGACACCAATCCCTTTGATGAAGACACTTCTCCAGCCATGGAGGTGAGAGTCCGAGCACTCTATGACTACGAGGGCCAGGAGCAGGATGAGCTCAGCTTTAAAGCTGGTAAGTTTAAACACTCACTTCAAATATTTATCAAAAAGGAGAAGGGCTGGGGATCTTTTTTCTCTTCAGTTTTTATTTTCTGGACTCACAAGTTGTATTTCTTTAAAAGGGAGCCCATGCATCAGCAGTGGGAGGAGATGTTGGGAAAACCTTTTAACTTGAACAAAATAGTGTTTGGTTCCTGTATCAGTGAATAATGCCCAGTTTTGTACCACGTAGTGCCTGTGTCAAAGGTTAGTCCTGTCATAGACAGTGCTCACTCCCTGCAGTGGGGAGTGATAGTCCTGTGCCAGTGGGTGCTTAATCCTTGGATTTATCTATCCCAGTTGATTGTTTACTAGTAAATGTCTTAGTTTTGAGAACAAAGACAGAGTGTCTGAGCAAAGATGATAAGAAAAGCACATCTTGACCTGACCATGTATTGAGACATTTCCAAGGAGAAAAGAGCTATAAAAGGATAACTTGGGGAATGGGATGTTTACCAAACAACCACCAGAGACCCTCAAAAGACCCCTGCTCATATCCAGGTAAATCCACGGGAGCATTTAGCATAGTGTGCATTCCAGTAAGTATCATGGGTATGTAATGAATATGTATTAGTTTTATGGATAGAAACTGGTTTTTAGACTGCTGAGTGTGCATTGAGAGGTCCCTCCTGCACCCTGTGCTGGAATTAAGGACTGTCAGCTTTCTAACCTCCCAAACTGGTTGGAGAGTTTATTTCTCCCTTTTTTTTTTTAAAAACCTGTTTCTCTGAATGTGCAACTCCTTACGTAGCCCTTATCCCTCCTAACAGTGTTTCTAACTATCCCCTGGTTGGCAGCACCCACTTCTCATCTCTTTGGAATATGCTGGGATGCATCTGCTTGGGATGTTCCTTTCTTACCATCTTATGTTAAACAAAATTACCAGCAGAACTGAAAATCCTCTCTCTTCTCACATGGTGACAGTACCAGATGCTACTTTGAGCTGTCTTGAAGTGCCAGCCCTACAAATTTTAATAGGGGAACCCCTAAAATCTGACCTTGCTGTTTTGATGATAACGATTGTAGGCTTCCAGAGTGAATGAAGGGGTTTATTTGTCCATAACTTTGCTGCCCTGACAGGAAGGTAGTAGCAAAGCATCTGTGGAATGCACAGCAACCCAAATTGCTGCTCATTCTGTGGGCTTTACCTGCTCTTTTCTTCCAGCAGGGTGGGAAGCACGTTAATCCTCTGAAATACATGGAAGCAGCAGGGCCTGCAGGGAGGAGCCTCTCAGTGCCCAAACTGCAGTGTTTGTACACAGAGACAGTGGCTAAACACAAACACAGGGCTCTGTGCTGCAGCACCAGGGGGTGACTTGCACTCAGAGATCTGAACAAGTGGCTCTCACTGTGAGGCCTGGAGAAATAAAGTGCAGGAAGTAGCAACTGTCACCTAAAAATAGCTTAACACCTTGGAAGAAAGAGCATTGTGACAACACCAAATTAACAGGATTGTGTCACTCAGAGGAAAGGAATGATGTGCTAGACCATGAATCCCCTCACAGATGCTGAGTTATGGGATGGCTGCTCAGAGTTAGTTTTTATACAGAAGTATTTGTGTGATTAGATTTACCCTGAACTAAAGTCTAAGGAAACAACTCAGCAGCTCATGTAGGAGCCAGTTTCAAATGCCCTGTGCTCCTGTGCAGGTGTGCCCAGACTCCTAAGCAAAGGATTAATGCATTTTAGGGATTGGTTTAAATGCACAGGGATATTCTCAGATGGGATTTCCTTGGGTATTCCAGGAATTTGCCTGCAAAGTCCTTTGGGTTCACTTCTGGATGCTGCACAAGTTCTGTATATTGTAGAATATATGCTCTGTACTTTAATACATGAAACTCATTTTTATTTAGTGGAATGCTTTATGCATCTGGTGTTTTTGTTGGGTTTTTTTTCCCTGTGGGAGGCTTCCAAAGAGGAAGAATTATTTTATTGATTTCTTACGAGAGGTCTTATAATACACCATATGTCTGTCTTGCCCTACTGTGGCCCTGCCATGGCTGAGAATAAATAGCTACAGTAAATGTTGTCAGAACATGTTATTGTGTATTCTGTTTTTATCATCACAGTTGTTTCACTGTAACTGTTCTGCAGATGACACTTAGAAGTGTTAATTTATTCATGGACCTCCAGGATCACTGAGTTTCCAAGCCCAAGCCTGAATACAAATGCAGCAGCACTGGGGCTTCCTGCCATTGCAGTGTGGGGTTTTTGTAGCCTTTGTTTTCACTCTTTATTAACAGAGTTCACTCTTTATTATCATACACTATGGAAGCAACAGGAAGGTTTGTATCTGTGCACTCTCTCCTGCAGTGGTAAAAAAAGGTCTCCATCAATCCAGTACAGTCAGCAGTGCCAAACAGTTGTGCATAATGGGTTTTTTGGTTATCTGGTAAATGTACAAACCAGAGGAGATGAAGCTTTAACCTCTTTTGTCTAAGACAGGAGCTGTAGGAGACAGATGTCTTGCAAAGATTTAGTATGAAACTTGCCCATTTCTACCAAAGAATTTGCAGTCCTTAGGCTGGTTCACATCCTCCTAAAAGACACCAAGACCCTAAACCATTTGGGACTGTAGTAAGTGGTTAAAATCTTCACCCTGTATTTCCTGTTGCTGACAGAGGTGAAACACAGACCAGGTTTATCCAGGGAAATCATTTGACGCAGGTGAGTTGTACATGAGGAAATAATTGTTGCTCATTGTGGCCCTTTTGGCCTGGCTGAGGTGGGTGTTCATTGTCTCATGTACAGCATCTTGGAGACTCTCTAATGTCAGAGTATTTCCAGGATTAGAGTAGTCAAAATGAAGGTATGTTATAGTTCATAAATGCCTGGAGGAGGCAGTTTCAGCTTTTGCAGAAAGCAAACCCTGAGTTACTTCATTTTTGTAGCATTTTCCTCCTTATATCCCGTAAACTCTGAAAGTGTGCCAACATTGATTTCACTTGCACTGACACATGTTGAGGGTTATAAATGTAGGATCATTCGAGTTCAGAGGTACTTGTATGATCCACAACTATTTGACTGCTCAAACCTTTAAATAAATGATCTTAGAGTGAAATAACACAGCATAGAACTTCAGAAGTTTAAAAACACCACAGTACTTAATTTCAGAAGTTTTAAAAAATGCGTAGACCTTTTTGAAATACCATGAAGGTCATATTTTAGTTTCTAAGTGCTTGTTTCTTCCTGTTTGGAATGTGGGAGCCTCTCATTCCACATGCAAAGCTGTGATAGATGTTCTCAGTATCAGATGCATGAGGAGCAGGGAAGGAAGGGTTTCTGCTGGGTCATGTAGGGAATTGTCACTCATCTTCCTGGTGTTCCTTACAAGGTTACAGTGTCCTAACAATTCTCCTTCTTCTTCCAGGGGATGAATTAACTAAAATGGAGAATGAGGACGAGCAGGGCTGGTGCAAAGGACGTCTGGACAACGGCCAAGTGGGGTTATACCCAGCAAACTACGTGGAACCCATCCAGTGACAAAGGGCACAGTAAACACAGAGGTGTCACCAAAGCTCTGGAGCCTGTACAGTGTATTTAGTCACAGTGAGAGGAAGGGGGGGTGGGTGTATAGAGTGTATATATTTTAAAGCCAAGGCAAGAGCTTGGGAGCAAAACGATGCTGAATTAAAGGCAAAAGTCTGAACCAATCATCTGACATTGTTTTCACAACTTGTGCACAATCCAAAGGAAAAGGGGTTGGGGGGAAAAATAGTATGATAGGAAAAATACTTTTTAAGCTTCTTCTTCCCACATGGTCTGTTATTGTGAATTCTAAAGATTTCTGCATTTTCTCTGCTTATGCCTCATCCTGCCCTGGGTATGTGGCTTGTGCTCACTTTGGTTAATCAGTTATTTTAAGTGACCTTCAGTAACTCACAACTTGAATTTTAAAGATTATTATCGTTAATTTTTTATTGGTTCTTATTGATGTCAGAAAGATGCAGTATTTTTTTATTTAAATGCCATATAGTTAAGCACCTTTTTTGTATGCTTGGATTTATCAATGAAGACTTAAATTATGACATAGATTTAGTCCCCAGCTGACTGAGTGAGAACTCCTCCCATGGTGTAGTAATCTTGCCATGTGGTCAGCATGGCTTGAAGTTGTACATGGAGTCGTAAAACAAAGTGCTGTATTTAATAAATATCTGTTACAGAGGGTTATTTGTAGCAGAGATATCTGCAGGTGTAAGGGGTTGGGATCCTGTGATCAATGTTCTTCACGTGGGTTGGCACACTAAGAGTGTTCCATTCAAAGGAAAGATGAATTAGGCATAAGCCCCAGAGTAGTAACCATTTCCAGCACATGTTTGCAGGGAAAAATATGTCCTTTTAACTGCTAATGATTTTTGGGTGATTTGAAATGTTAAATCTGTGAAGGCTAATTTTCTTGAAGAGAGAAGACTGTAAAATAGACTAAATGCTTTTATTAAGAGCCTATCTATGTTGTGTATATGTACATATGATTTGATATTCCAAAATATAAAGAGCATGGCTGTTAGTTATCAAGCCTTTTGGTGTCAATAAGATTTAGACTGTTTTAAGAGGTTAAATTATAGGTATATTTAAATCTGCTTTCCTGCCATATTCATTACTGTACAACAGACAAAGTATCCTGTGATTAGACTTTTCAGAAGTACAGTAAATCCACCAATATACTCCAAATCAGTATTTGTGAATAAATGAATGGGTGAGAATATAAAGTAGCTTTAGTCCTTATGTGGATTATTGTAGCAGAACACTGTAAAATCTACATTTGCAGTTACAACTTGGCCAGGTGTAATCGTGTCCAGTAGTAGCCACTTGTGACATTTAAAACTGGGTTGTGAAATTGCAGCAGATTTGTGTTAAACTCAGTATCAGGTAAGTAGAGATGCTGTGTTAGGAAGCTACACTGTAATGAAGCTGACAGAGCTTTCTCAAGGTAACTATAAAACACTGTTAGTCTTGGACTTTGCCTTTGGAGCTTATAGATACATTTAGTCCTCATTTTCAGTGAATCCAAGTGTGCAGGCTGAGCAGGTGGATGTTTGTGTATGTCTGTCCAGGAAAACTCACCAACATCATTGTTCATCCACAGGATGGTCACTGAAGTTGTCAGGAATTACTGGTTTGGGTTCTCTGTATTGTAAGATATTTTAGAAAACAATAAAATCTGTTAATCCCTTAAATACACAGAATGCACCTTTTGCTATTTCAATGCGTGTCAAAATAGTCTAATGAAACAAATAATGAGCATATCATTCCATTCTTGGTGACAAAATGTACATTGTCTGACAGAGCCCAGAGAGAATGTGCCATGGGGGGGGCATTGTGCTCCTGACAGGAACAGGGAGGTGCCCAGGAGTTCTTGGCAGAACATTCCAGCAAGATCTTCATGGAAGAAGAGGAAACTCTTTTGTGGGTATACAGGGTGTCCTGTGATGCTGCTTGCTGAGGTGTGTCAGGTGTCATGGAGCTTGGGTGAGCAGCTAAGCTTTGCCTTTTTTTTTTTTTTTAATATCTGAACATTTTCTGCCTTCTTTGAGTTTTCTGGTGGTCAGGGGTTAATGTAGCACTGTTTGTGATGAGTGACTGAAAGGTTTGTCCCCTCCCCATCAATAGTGGCTGAACAGCAGTTCCCAGAGGGTCACAGTCACTGGCACAGGGTCTGGTTGGAGGGGGAACTCCTGGAGAGGGTCCAGCAGAGCCTGGGGAGGTGATGAAAGGATTGGAGCATCCCTGGGAGCAGGACAGGATTGCAATTTATCCTGCACAGGTGAACTGTAACATGGATCTCCTCATTATCTAGTATATAGAATTGGTATATATTCTTCATAGCCAAATTTAGAATGAGGGTACTAGGGACTCCATCTGTTTAAGATGGAATATTAGGAGAATCTTTTCAGGAAAATAACAGGCTATTTTATTAGACAGCAAAAGTAAGCACTTCCTGATGCACAATAATATTGAAATTCCTCTTAAATTATTGCTTCTGAGGTTGAAGGTTTGGCACCAACATTTTGAACACACTTTCCCCAAACTGCCTCTTAATTTACTAGTGAGCTACAATATGAATGTTTATGATACTTGCTATGCACGTACAGGATGCCAAAGATAAACTTACACCCTCAGTGTAATAAACCCATCTCTCGTTGAGGTGTCTGTGAAGTTTGTCTGATGCACTAACCCTGGTCTCACCATGGCTGAGCTGGGGTTTTATCCTACTCTAATACCTTCTTTATTCTAATTATGTCTTATCCATAACATTGCAAAGCACAAATGAAGGCAGACTTCACAATTTGGGAGAAGTATAAAGAGTGAGTGGGAAATGGGAGTAGACAATAATTGAAGTGATTGTGTACAAATCTGATATGATGCGAGTGATTTTTTTAAAATAACACTTCTTAGGTGTATTTATTGTAAAACCCAGAAGAGAAGGGATAAAATACAG
Source organism: Pithys albifrons albifrons (assembly GCF_047495875.1). Taxonomy (NCBI): domain Eukaryota; kingdom Metazoa; phylum Chordata; class Aves; order Passeriformes; family Thamnophilidae; genus Pithys; species Pithys albifrons. Next base: position 44,817,154 of record NC_092460.1, on the reverse strand, counting down.
GGAGCTTGTTAATGGTTGCTGAAAGCAGAGCTGGGGGGGGGGTCAGTCGGAGACCTGCAGCTTTTGTTCCTGCAGTGAGGGAATACCAGACTCTCCCAGTTTACTGCAAGGCTCTTCCTATCTCACTGTGTTTGAGCTGAAACACACACAGAAGGTTAGGAGCCTGTGGCAGCAGTACCACCACAGTTGTTCCTACAGATCCAAGGGAAGCAGCTCTGGTAAGAGAACCTGTGGCCACTTCCAGGAGGAGAACCAGCAATGCTCATTTGCAGAAGGAGCTGGTTCTGACCCCACTGGAGAGGTTCAGACTGTGCATTTATTTTGCATTTGATTTTGAATTTCTCTTCTTGTTTTACCTGGTCAGTCAGGACCCTGCAAGATGCTTTTGCAGCTGTTTTACACTTCTGTGGTCATAATAACTTAATGTTAAATAAACTGCCACCTTTCAGCTCACCCTTTCTGTAGATAAATATTCAGATCTACAAGTCCAAGCATGAATCCCTCTGGGTGGCACACTGTTATCCTCCCACTTTTTATTGCTGTAGTCAGTAACTGATAAAATGATCCTTTATTTCATGGCAGTTTAACTTTGGCTTTTATGAGGGATATTTGTGACCTAAGCTGGATCACCTTGATGCAGAACCCATGAGATCTCCAAGCCTGTGAGGTAAACAACCCTATCAGTGAAGTCCTGTGATGACAGAGTATTTCTGGGATCCTTGTGCAGGAGGCAGCGAAACCTGAGTGCCCTGGCACAGATGGAATGCTGCCAAGTGGCAAATGCAGGTGGGTTTGGCAGTGGGATGTCACAGGAGGTGCAGCTTTGCCCCAGGGGGTTCCAGTGCTCCCCTTGCATTGCTGATCCAAACAATCTTTAAGCACAACTGAGCACTGAGTGTGTGGATGGGCTGGTGGATTCCACTGTGGTAGGGCTGGCAGTGGGATGGAGACAACTTCCAAGAGTGGAAAGCTCCATGAAACCTCACCTGTTGAAGGGGTTGTGCCTCCTGATGCTATCAGGACAAACAATGCATTAGCACTGAACTGGTTCCAACTGGTTTTTGAGCTTCATTTCCATATGGTGGGAGAGGCATTGCTTCATCTTCCTCTTCTAGTGAGGGGTTTTTCTGTGTGAATTATTCATACATGTCTGTCACTCGTTACCACTGGCACAGTGAAGCCTGGAACTTACTGAACTACAGCTGTCATGATGCACAACATACCTGTGAGCAGTGACTGGTTGTGCTTAGTGTGACCGAGTTTTCCATTTACACTTCTCTGGCTCTAAGGGAACCTTTGGCCCTGGGAAAGCAGTGGAGATCCAGGTGGCAGGGCCTGGCACTGTCCCTGTGTCCCAGCAGTTCTCAACAGCACTCAGAGGGGAAAGCAAACAAGGAGGGAGGCTGGTGAATAACTGGAGAACAGCACTGAGAGATTTTGTTTTACAGAACTTAGAGCTTTGAATGTTGGGAATGGCAGTGGGTATTTTTGAGCTGTGAGACCACAGGTGGCCACTGCAGCTGTATTTCCACACAGCTCCATGCAGGTGCAAGTGCCTGGTATCAAATCAAGCAAAGACCCAGAAAACAGACTGTTCTCTAGAGAGAATCTTGAACAGTTGTCCTTCCTCGTGTTCATATGCCCTGGCAGCACTGTCTGCTCTGACCCAGGAGCCCAAGGCTTGGTTGTGGCAATACAAAATTGTGTGTTTTGGACATTCTTAGGCCCCACTAGCAGGATGTGATATTACTGCACTGCAAATTGGCAAAGCAGCAGCTGGGGTTCACTTTCCCACCATTGCTGCTGTTCTCTCTCTGTGCCTTCCCCCTCTCTGCACTCCACTCAAATCCCCAACTTGCAGAGGAATGAGAGGCCCACCTCTATTCCCTGGAAAAATCCATCACCTTTCAGAGTTTATTCTGTTGGTTTCTTTCATTTAGACTGTGGACAGTCACCATTGGGAGGAGAACAGGATATGGAGGCTATTTCCAAAATTTCTTGAACAAATTGACATTCATTCTCACGGCAAAGGACAGCACAGTCTGCTGTGGGTAATGGTGCCAGGGAAGGGATCCGTGGACCTTGGACAGCCTTTGTGAAAGTGAAAATCTGCTGAGAATTGAGAGAAGCAGCATCAGACCAGGGCAGTCAGACTTGCTCGCGTCCTGGTCTGCTGCTGGCTCTGGGTAAGGATGTGCCAAAGTGGAGGACACTCCAGTGCCTTACCCACAGCCTCCCCTCAAGTAAGTTTTCTGGTTTGGTTTTTTTTTTTAATCAGGCATTGGAATGGGCTGCCCAGAGAGGGGGTGGATTCCCCATCCCTGGAGATTTTAAACTGAGCTTGGCTGTGGCACTGAGTGCCGTGATCTGGTAAAGGGACTGGAGTTGACTTGATGATCTCAGAGGTCTTTTCCAACCCAATCCATTCTATGGTTCGATGATTCTATGATTTGGTGTGTTTTTGTGGCTTGGGTTTTTTTTAAATTTACTCAGCAGAGCAGCCAGTGAATTACAAGCACTGCCTTTTCCCTGGTGGAGATGGACCAGGTCATCCCTTCCCATTTTTTTTATTACTCTTTTAAATCCTTGCCAGTAACTGACTGCTGCTGATAAGCAAAGCCTGTTGGAGGCAAAGCTGTGGAGGTGAGGCAATCCTAAAACTGGTATTTGCAAGGGGGTAAAAAGTTTATCAAAGAACAGTCCTAGTCCAAACAGGGAGAGTCAGAGGAAAGATATTTCACAAGCTCTGAAAATTCACTGGCACTGTGTCTGAGAGAGGGAGCAGCTCTGTGAGGCTGTTGAGGTGCTTTTCTGGTGTTGGCATCACAAGGGAATTAGAAACTCCTGCCTGTAGCTGATGAGGGTGGAAAGCCCAAGGATGGAATGTCTCAAACAGCTTCCCTGTGCTGAACTCCAACTTCAGAGAATATTTCTTTTGACCTTCTAAACAGATTTAAATGTTTAAGTAAATGTACTGTATGCATTTAAATTTATAGTGTTTCCCAAATGACACTTTGAAGAACTGTGATTGTCTTGCCTCAGTTACAGATTGCATCCAATTTTTTTTACATTAATTATCCATTAGTTTAAAATTTTAGCAAATACATATTTATTTACTGCAAGCTCAAGTGATTGATTACATTTGAAGTAAATTATTCTGATAATTGGATTTAGTACCCATGAGGGTTCTGGGGATTGTGGGAGTCCCTGGGGTCCTTGGGGGTTCCTGGAGGATCCTGGAGGTCTCGGGGGGGGGTCCTTGTAAGTACCTGGAAGGACCCTGGTGGTCCCCGGGAGGTGCTGGGGATCTCCAGGTCTCCGGGGCCGTCAGAGTCCAGCTGTGCTCTACAGAGAAGAAATGGAAAGCTGGGGCAAGCTCGAGCAACTTGGAATGTGCAACTTAATTTGGAACTACCAGAAAAGATGCAGCTCCAACACCAATTCTTGTCTTTAAGATACTAAAGTGAGCCAAAAATCACAGCCTGTAAGTGCTCAAGGCACTTTATTGATGGTGAAGGTCAAAGTGCAGCCTGTGGCAGTGAGGAGGTGACAGAGAACAATGCCATTCCCACTGAAGGAAGAGGAGCCCAGACTGAAAGGAGGGGGAGAGCACAGGGAGGGCTGCAGGGAGAAGGAAGCACCACAGCCAGCAGGAACACACGTGCCACTGCCAAGCACCCCTCCATCATTTGAGGGTGTCTCAGAAAGCCCAAGGATGCTCCTGCCCTTCTGGCAGCAATTACAGGGAATATAGAAGAGGGAACCATGGCTTTCAGGGAAAGGGGCTGTGCGATAGGGTGGTGCTGGGATGAGCAGTCGTGGGGGCTGCGGGGCCGCGTGTGGCGGACGGGCGGGCGGAGGGGCGGGGGTCGTGCCGGGAGAGGGCAGGGAGGGCAGAGCGGCGGGGTGGGAGGCGGTGCAGGCCCCGCTGCGGGCCGAGGGGGAGCGGGCAGGGAGGGCAGAGCGGCGGCGCGGGAGGCGGTGCAGGCCCCGCCGCGGACAGAGCGGGAGCGGCGAGCGCGGAGCCGGCAGGGACGGCAGGAGGCGCCGGCAGCGCCCGCCGGGTCCGCATTGGGGGCCGCGGAGACAATAGCGCTCTCCGATTGGTGGGACCGCAGCTGGCCCCGCCTCCCCGCCCGCATCCCATTGGCTGGTGTGCCTGTCAGTCTCGGCAAGTCCTCCTGGCAGGGAAGGGGCGACACCGCGGGGTGAGCTCCAGCAATTCCAACATGGAATGGGGAAACATACACGGAGCAGCAGCACTACCTGGTGGGGAGGGAGCGGCACTGCGGGATGAGCTCTGGGAATTCCAACATGAAATGGGGACACACCCGGAGCAGCACCACCACCTGGTGGGGAGAGAGCGGCACTGTGGGATGGGCTCTGGGAATTCCAACATGGAATGGGGAAACACGCTGAGCGGCAGCACCACCTGGTGGGGAGAGAGCGGCACTGCGGGATGAGCGCCGGGAATTCCAACCAAGATTGAGAAAACATACACGGAGCAGCAGCACCACCCGGTGGGGAAGGGGAGGCACTGTGGGATCAGCTACGGAAATTCCAGCATGGAATGAGGAAACATACACAGAGCTGCAACAACCACTTGGTGGGGAGGGAGCGGCACTGAGGCGTCATCTCCAGGGAATTCCAGCCGGGATTGCGGGCACATACACGGGGCGGCAGCACCTCCTGGTGGGCACGGAGTGGCACTGCGGGGTCACAGACGGTGGCTTTGCCAGTGCTGTGCAGGGCACTGGGCACAGCAGGTCTGGCCCTTGCCCTGCCCTCCTGAGAGCTGGGACTGCTCTCGCCCATGTGTCCGTGTCTGTGCAGTGCTCTGCTCACCTGCAGTGTCACAGAAACACCTAAGGCAGCTCTGGGATGGGGCTGCTCGCAGCCAGCTCCATCTGCAGGTGTATTTGTCATTACAGAGCTCTTACTTGGGTCCGTTCAGCATTTCCCCCGAGCTGGCTGCCTTTGTGTGAGGTTTGAGGGCATATGTGGAGTTCTTGGAAGCAAGAAAAAGGTGATGATTTGCACTCGTGTGTAGTATGTTTGTTGCAAACACAGAAATCTATTCCTTTCTGAGTGGAATACCCAGTTTATCAGTTCTACTTCTGGTGCTGTTTTGTTACTTCAGTGTTTGTGCTTGGGATTTAATATGTAATGTAAAAGCTACATTAATAATTCTGGCTTTTACATGAAGTGAAAAGGCAGTAAAAACCTGAAACATCCATTTCCTGAGATAGTCTCATATTAAAGAAGTCTCTCAGCAGAGTGTGAATTATTTGCAATTTTTAATTTCTGGAGGATCAGCAATTCCAAGCTACATTTAATTATGATCTTTGGATTTTTTTTTTAATATTCTACAAACTGCCCACTTATTCTTTAGTCTACCAGGGCAGATGAGCTGGCAGAACATAATTTGGTTTGAATCATATTCTGGTGAAACATTCTGCATTTAATAAATCAACATTTTGCCATGAGAAACTGTTTCACTGGAGCAGTCCAAGGTGATGGAGTAGCAAGAATATAAACCTCCTTTTCCTCTGCATTGCCACTTTGCCATTGTGGAAGGGTTTTCCACCCACTGAGTCCAAGGATAAACAGCTACACAAGCTGGAAGGAAAGAGAACTAAAACCCTGCCCCCCAATTCTCTGAATTTTTCCATACCTTGGTCAGAGAGTATTTAGAAGGCAATAATAGTGTTATTATATTTAATTTGTGATTTAAAAAAAAATAAATGCAAAAATGCCAATAAAGTGCCTACATCAATTAAAAAAATTAATCTCTGAGGTAACAGATTCAGCCTTTTCCAGTCAGAGGTGTTAAAAATAGCAGAGATGTCACTGCTGGAGGAGCTGAGTGTGTCACTCCACAGATCCCACCCCTCTGTCTGCTTGGAGTCATGAGCAGCAAACTGAGGAGTGCTGGGAATTGGAACAAAAACACAGAGTAAGGTTCACAAATACTTACAGAAACTGTCCTGGCTTTGTAAAGGATGTTTATAATTAAAAAAATAATTAATCCCTGGGTTTATTTCCTGAAGAGGCAAACTCTGGGCTCTCAGCAGGGGAAGTTGCTCCTGAAGAATCTCTCAGTGGAAGGACATGATGCTGCATTGGGAATCCTGTGCCAGGCTTCCCTGGAGATCCAGGAGCTTTCCTTGTCTGCTCCCCTCACCATGAGGAATGTGGAGTCTGCAGCCAGGACACTCCAGTGCCTCCAGTGAGGGCAGCAAATCAATCCCCAAGGAACCAGGGACACCACTCAGAAAGGTCCACAGGGTTTTAATGGTTTGCAGGACATTATGAATAGTTTTGCTTTTAGTTTTCTTGTAAATTTTGAAAATGAAGTTCTTGTTGGAACTAGAAAGGTTTGTTCTCTTCCTGACATTTCTGGAGAGAAATTCCTGACTATTATAAAGTATTATCTATAAAATGGTGGAACTATTACAATTGTAAGTTACAGTTCTAATGTTTCCATTACAAATTTAGGATTTTTGTCAATATATTCAAATCAGTAAGTAGTCTCATATAATAATACTATAATTGCTCCTGAGGCCAAAAAACTTCTTTCATACTTGTTTTTTGAGAAATGAATTAATAGCAATCAATAATCATTTTGATATAAGTGGTGTAGGTCTAGTGAGTGTTTTTTGTGATGTTATATTCAATAGTAAAGACAAGAATGTGAAAAATACATGGTTTTAATGAACAAAGAGACACTTTTCCCCTGAGGTGCTGTGAGGCTGAGTCTCCCTAACAGTGCCCTGGGTGCTCCGGGCTCTCACCCACCAGCGAGGGTGCACAGGGAGCTGGGAGGGGACACAGCTGGGACACCCAATCCCCACTGCCCCAAGGGATGTGCCAGGCCAGGTGGAGTCCCACCCAGCATAAGGAGCTGGGGGAAGAGGGTGGGGAGTTGTCATTGTTGAAATTACTGTCTCAAACCCTCACAACTGGAAATGAATCAATGCAGGCAGAGGTTTAATTTGTTGCTGTGTCTCTGTTACAGCGTTTGGACTCTGGATGTCCAGAGGAGAAGGAAACAATGCTGAAGGTTGTCCAGCCCCTTGGGCAAGGCTGAGTGTCCCTGCAGATGGAGGCTCAGCTCCCTGGCAGCAACGGGCACATCCCAGGGCAGTTTGGGCAGAGCAGAGCTCTGGTGGAAGGTTGCCCTGTCGGCTGCCCTGGGCCCCGCTGAGGGGTTGGCAGGGCTGGAGTGCCATGTGCTGGCACTGGTAGTTCCCTTCAGGAGGGACAATGGACAGAGAGTGTCCATCTGCTAGAGGGGAATTTTGCGGTTTGGAGGGACACTGAGCCAAGTGTTTGAGAAGCAGCTCCTGCTGGACTGTGCCCTCTGTGTAAGCTGCAATTTGGTAACTTGGCCCTAAAAGCCCTTAAATTATTCTGCCTGTATGGAAAGGTGGCAGGTGGAGATGGAAAACGTTAGAAGTAAAAGCAGTAATTGAAGGGATCTCTGGCTGTATTCATAGAAAAGACAAAGATCTTACGATCTTTGTGTGAGTATATATGTACATAGAGATGGGTGGGTGGATGGATGGATGGACGGACGGACGGATATGTCTCAGGATTTGAAGGCAAAAATAGTACTATTTGTTTTCATACTACATTATGACAAAGACATGGGCAGAGAATGTCCAGTTAATTATTGCAAAATAATTCAAGTTTCAAATGTCTCCTTTTCTCCTGGAGATTTTCCCCATCTGTTTGTCCATCCTTCCCCCTCCTCACCCTGGGCAGTGCCACTTTCCCATCACTTGGATGATGCCAACGTGCTAAACTGAGCTCTTGCTTGAATTCAGCTCCGTGGGGGTGTAGGATGGGTACAGGGGCATCCAGGGGAGCACTGCAGAACCCTGAGCTGGAGATCCAGGTATCCACTGGAATCTTCCCTGACTCTGCACACAGCAGGTGCACAGACAGCTTTGCTCACCCTGTGCCACCCCCAGCTTTGCACTGGCTGATCCCTCTGCCCTGCCTGGGGCCGTGGCCCAGGATGTCCAGGAGTTCCAGCTGAAAGCAGCTGTCCTTGCTGGGGAGATGCAGTTGTTGAGCTCAGCCTCCTGCTGTGCCAGTGCTCCTTCATTTGGAACTACCAGAAAAGATGCAACTCCAACACCAATTCTTGTCTTTAGGATACTAAAGTGAGCCAAAAATCACAGCCTGTAAGTGCTCAAGGCACTTTATTCATGGTGGAGGTGCTGGAAGCAATATAACTTGTAAGGAAACTTTACAGAGAAGGTTCTCTCTTGTTATTAAGTGGGGTCTGATATCAGAGTATCAAAGGTCGTTCCAAACAGTGAATCTGTCCAGCAATGTCTCTTTAAGTGACCCAAAGACAGAACGATTTGGGCGTTACAAGACTTTGATATTCTGGGGATATTTACAGTTAAAAATTGTGTATTAATACTGGTGGGACAAGAAACACTCTGAAAATTTGATGTTCTTATCTACATGGGACTTTTGCCAGACTTCTGGAGGTGTAAAATAAGCACTTAGATTGCTAATAGAAAATATGTGTTAGTACAAGTCACCTTTGGGTAAACTGCTGTTATGTTGCAGATGTGCAGCAGTGATAAGTCTCAAAGAGTGGTTTAGAGGTTTGTAAAAACAAAACAGGGAATTGACAAATCAGTTCCAGTAGGTTAAAGAGTGTCTCCTTACATTTATAGAATGCTTAACCCAACAGTGAACCCAAAGCCTGTGGCAATCATTAATACCAATAATTGTACCTTTTTTTTCTCTAGATCCCTGACAAGCCTGAGACAAGAACTGAGCAATAAATTCTTGTGTGCCCTGACAGAGAGAGAGAGGCAGCAAATCATACTGGAAGCGTTTCTGTGAGTACCTGTGAAATCACAATCTTCTTAACAGGTTAAGAAGGAATCTGAATAGGGAAATAGAATATTTTACAGGAAAACCTCAGGTAGAACACATGAGAAAGGTTATTTGATAAGAGGCTTCTTAAAATCAGGAAATAGGTTCATAGCAATATTTTTTTCCACGAGTAAAGCATCTGAAAAGAGTGTGCAGAAGGTTATGAAAGGTAAGTGAAAAACTGAAAGACACAAGAAGGAAAACTTTTAGTGATGTGTTTTGGTTTCACAAGGAGTTTTAGATTCCTGTCTTGCAAAATTGGTTGCCATGTGTGCTTTCAATTGAGGAAGAGCAAGAGCCTCTAACAGGGAGAGCAGTGAGAGGCTTTCTTTAGAACTCATTAACAGCAGTGGTCTTACAGTTTACCTGCAGAGTGTTGAGGGGCTGACTGAGTGTTGGGATAGCCAAGGAGTGTGTTCCAGGTACCTCCCCGTGGCTCTAGCAGAGCTGTCTGGGGACTGTGCCTGCCAGTGTTGTGCTGCCAGGGGCACCTGGGATGGCTCCTTTCTCGTCTGCTGCTCCCCATGTGCTGCTGGTTGGCTCAGGGGACAGTGTTGCTTTAGTTTAAATTGCCACCTGTCCATCTAGCTGGATCAACAGCCTTCATTTTAAAGGGAGGATTGTCCCACGTTCTTGGCTTTTGAATGGTTTTAAGTCTGTATAAGGAAGAGCATCCTGAGCTTACTGTTGTGTTCAGATACAATAGTGCTGTTTGGTACCTTCTTCAAGGAGAAGCAGGAGCCTGGATTTCTCTCTTACTTGTTCTTCCTTTTAAAGAAAAGTAGTAAAGGTGATTGCAAAGGCAGTGCTGGGTACTGTGGAAGTCAAGAGTGATTATGACTTTATTTCCTGGTTCTGCTTAGGGAATCATTCAGGCTAAGCTAACGATTTTTTGATATCCTTTGACTCTCCTGATTAAAGTAAAAGCATAATTTTCCTCCCTCCTTTCCATAACTCCAGGGTCAGTATTTATTCTAGAGCTAACTAGCCTCTAGAATTTGCCAAGGAAATGCCTGAAGTGCTGTTCCACAGCTTACATGAGCAAGCTTTGCCAGGAGCTTCCAACAGCTCGTGGTGTCTGCTGCCTGACACATACCCTGGGAACTGTGCTTCTTGGCATAGTTAGCAAAAATATGGCCCAAAAGGCTAAATGTATGGCAGAAATGTGATAGGATGGAACAATGCCATGATGGTTTAGCCTTGAAAATGTACACGCACTTGGCCTTATTCCACGTATTTATCCTAATGTTAGAAAAAAGCAAAAATAACTATTGGCAATTTTAGCCCCCGACTCCCGCAGTTCCCTCTTTAGCTGCAGATTTCTGAGCATCCTGGAAGGGAACTGCAGTTTCCTTCTTTTACAGGCGGGGTCACTCTTGGGTTAGGCAGAGCCCTTCCAGCCAGGGAGGGGCTGCCAGAGCCTGCAGGGGGTGTTTCTGGCTGCACGAAAGGGCAGAAGGGCTTAGTTTTTCTAACATAAAAAGGTAACTTTTTAAAGGTTGTCTAATCTAAAAGATTTGAGGGGCAGTTTTTAATCATTTGATGCCTCTGGTGCTCTGGGGCCTGTCTGTGATATGTTGGGTTCGCCACTCCCCTCTTGTGCTGTGTCCTTGTACTGCTTTCCCAGAGGATATTGAAACAAGCAGTGGGAGCCAACGTAGCTCTGCTAAGTAGAGCTTGGACTCAGAAAGCTCCAGTAAGGTTTAAGTGCTCAGCCTCGTGAGTTACATGTGGGGCTCTAAGAAATTAAGGTAGCTAAAGTATGAGGTAGCCTATAAATTAAAATAAAACATAAAGAGTAAGTGTGCCACCAAAATGAGGACAGTCTCAGTTCTCAGGCTTCCTACAGTGCTGTCATTTCTAGGCCCCCAAAACACCCTCTGGTTCGGTATCCAGTGTTTGGAATTGTGAGTGTTATTACAAACTGTTCAGTATTTATCTAGATGTAATGAAATGCACCGAGGGTGCAATTCCAGCCTCAAGTCTGATTCTCCTGCAGTTTGCTGGTTTACAACAGACCCAGTAATATTTTCCTCCCACTTCTATGTGGGAAGGCATTTCAGTGGGTGATTTAGAACTGTGTTGGCTGTGACCAAAAAGACATACAGAAGGTTTTTTTGGTTTTCTCTATTGTGTATCTACTAACCTGACAGAGTGCAGGTATTCCCTGTGGGACCGTGGGGTTTTTAATCTGGAGAGTGCCACTTGTGTCAGCAGCAGGGCTGCAGATGTTTCCATACAGCTTTAGGAGCTGCCCACATGCCCTCAGAGTGTGTGTGCTGGCTAGGGAGGAGCCCTGGTGGCTGGAGCTGACAAGGAAGGATCCTGGCTGTGCCCTTCGAGGCACCTGTTGTGTGGTTGCTGCACTTCGCTGGCCAGTTTGAGGTATGTGGAACCTGCTCCTCCCTGGGAGCTGGAGGCAGTGCAAGCTGAGGGCTTACCTGCTGCAGAGCTGGACTTCAGGGTTACTCCAGAAATGGGAGAGGGAAAAGAAAAAAGATCTGGAAAGGTCTTCAGAAGGTGAGCATGTGTGATCTTGAGAAAGCTTTTTGTACTCCTTATTTTGCTGTAGCATTATGCCCAGCCAGGGCTCAGCACCTCATTTGAAGGCTGTCAGCACAGTTTGTGCGTGTCACAGCAACAGGGATATCCCACCTTGATGGAGTGAGCAGCGTCAGTGCTGTCACCTGTTGTTGTCTGTGCCATCTCTGCTGGTATGTCTGGACCCTTAGAAATCAACCTCTGCCAGAAAGTGATTTTTCTGTGTCTTTTCTGGGTGTACACCCCCAGTCCTAACAACAGTAGCTGAGGTTGCTGTTTCTTCCCTTTTTCATATTTGCTTTTGCTGGCCACTTGTGTGTCAGGTTGGTCTGGGAGGTTCATTCTCTAAAGTGAGCCTGTCATGTCAGAAGCATTGCATCTATTTCTTAACCAGTTCCATTCTAAAACTTGCTCCAGAGAAGTGTATGTGAGAAATGAGATGTGGGACTCAGAATTCACCTGACACCCAGTGCGTGTCTCATGGCTGGAAGATCTTGGCAGACAGGTCTTGCCTTCTTTACTCAGGTGTATGTTTACCCTGTCTAACCCTCCCCTCTACTCTGATATGCCTTAAATATTGCTTGTGTATTGAAGGTGATAAAAGGCCCTGTGGGTCATTGGTGTTGGGAAAAACCTTAGGAAACTGTGCAGTGCTTGGAAACTTCTTTTTGTGTCCCAGAGCAAGTCTCTCAGTGTCTGTGTGAATATCCGAGGCTGATCTTTTGGAAGGAGCTTGGTGTGATGGGGCAGAGAACAAGACTACAGCCCCCCTGATGTGTGTGAGGACTCTGTAAGCTTGTCCAGGGCCAGGCCATGCTCAGGTCATTTCCCCAGAGCCTCAGCATCCCAGCATTGCAGGCGCAGTGCCTTGGGAGCTTGGCGCAGGGAAGAGGATGAGAAACTATTAGAGAAATATCGTGTCCTGTGGGGACTGTTGTGTATTTTAAGATATTCTATTTGTTGTGTCCTGTATTTTAATTATTGCCTTACTGCTTCAGCTCTGCATGTAGCATCGCTGCCATACCATAGCCAAGTACAGCATGGGGGAGGTGGAGTAAATGATGTATCCTCTCTGGAGTCTCCCGTTAGTGCTGTTTAGAGTGTGTTGCTTGTGTTGGCAGTGAGGGCTGATTCGCACATGATGGAGCCATAGCATGGATTGGTGATCCTTCAAACTGTCTGCAGTGTTCTCACTTGGAAAAGTGGTGACAGTACTGGCAATCAGAGGCAGTGGCGGATGAGTTCATTGAAAAGCATGATTGGAGGGTAGTAAGTACTGCACCTTGGCATCTTTGGCAGTGACACTTAGATAACTCTCTGATTACTGATTTGCATGCACAGGTAGGTTGTGTGCAAAAAATATTAAAAATGAATGCTTCTCATTTTTCTATGTGTTGAAAAATAATACTAATTTACATCTAAATTGATTTTAACATAGAACCTTTTATCATGGGTATTATGCATAGAACCTTAGCAAATGAGAAATTCTTAATATAGAGGTATGGGGTTGGAAAATACTTTCACGTATAGAAATTAAACAAAAAAGGGCTTGAAATTGTGAGGAAAATGTGATGGATAGGAAGGAAATAGAAATGGCTTTGTGTATTCGGAGGCTTTTTTTCTATCTCAGTGTCACACACCTGATCTGAGAGCTTGGCTGGGACGTTAATCAGGGCTGCCGCCTGGTGGCCAAGACGAGGTACTGCAACCAACCCCAAACAGAGGCGCCTGCTCTGCCCCCTCTATCGCGTCTGCAGGTCCCTCGCCAGGGGCCGCCCCCGCCTTCTCCTCCCATTTGGGCAGCTCCACGTGTGGGCAGTGAGGAGAACAAGGGTGTGGGGCAGTCCCAGGTATGGGCAGTGAGAAGAACAAGGGTGTGGGGCAGCCCCATGTGTGAGCAGTGAGGAGAACAAGGGGAGGGCTGCTTTTGGGTGCTTACCCGGGGGCACAGTTTGGAGGGAGCTCCTGCAGGGAAGCCGTCGATCCCAGGGAGTCTCTCAAGCAGTGATTTTGGGGAAATTCAGAGTTGGTTTTGTGGCCAAATGTGCCCCTCTGTGAGTGTTTCCTGCTGCACGAATCCCATCGGTGGGGCTGCTGTTCCCACTGTCAGCATTGCCATGGCTGTGCCACAATACTCAGAGCTGATGGGGGGGTTGGGAGTACTCGACAGCTCCCCATCAGAATGGCAAGGTGGGGATGCCCATCCATAGGATTACACTGTGGGTTAAGAGCTTTTTTTGAGGTTTTGCTGTGGGAAGATGGAATAGAGTGTGTGCCTGTTAAATTCAAGGACAGTCAAGAGCGGGGAGGGACTCTGAGCTGGTTTGATGGCACAAAAGCAGTTCTGAAAACATCTTAACCATTAGAGAAACAACCAGGAAAAATGGTTCCTTTTTTGCAGGGAGGCAGTTTACAAGAACAGAGGGGTTGCTGTGTTCACTCACAAAAATACTCCACTCAGTATGTAGAGGGTGAGGAAATCATGACTACACATAGGTTTGAGGATAGGTGTGTATGTACCTGTGTGTGAGATCTGCACGTCCATAGGAAAGGAGGTGTGCCAGTGAGCCAAAAAATTGTGCACTTGTCTGAAAAAGGCAAAAAACACTGGTGGCCTCTCTTGACACCTGAACCAAAAGTGATGCAAATTATTTTTAGTTACCCCCTGGTTGAAAACTTCACAACCCTCACAGGATGAACATTTTGCCAATGAGAAAGAGGTCATCAGGTTTGGTTTTTTGTGACAAAATCTAGGTAACCTAGAGGTGGAATGAATATTTTGGGTCTAAAATTTGAGGTTAACTGTAGGGGCCAGCATGCATATTTTGAGTTTAATGCCTGAGATGGTCAGTAGAGGAGTGATTAAAAAATCATAAAAAGGAAATGAAAATTTTGGAGCTGGCTTCCTGGAAGAGAGTAATGGTTCTTGTCCATAGGAAGGAAATGATGTTACCTCATGGTTTCAGGTGTACATGAAAGCCTGCCTGTGGGAAGTAAAGGCAAACAAGACTGCTGTCCTGACCCTTTCTGTGCAAATGGGTGGAACACTCGATCAGCCCCAGTGTGGAGGTATGCAAGGTGAGCATTGACTCCATGACTCAAGTGGATGCTACTTTTCAGGTATATACTCATCCCTTGTTTTCTGTGTTGTACTTCTGCTCTGCAAACTTCTGACTGTCAGCTCAAAGCAACAGAGAACCAACCAGTGAGAGATGATGGTGGAGAAACATCGGATAGGAACTACTATGGGAATGCTGTCCTTTAAGGCATTGCCTTTGTTTTTATGCAGGGGATGCACGCAAGCTCGAGGGGCCAAAGCCAGCCACTGATGAGCCCACTGACAAGGCTGGATGGTCTTCAGCCGGCCTTGTGCATGATGCCAAAGTCTTACAGGGTTCAGAGATTTAAGCATGTGCTTTTTCTATTTGCAGGTGCCGCGTTGGAAACCTGTGGAAAGAGAGGAGCATTCCAGGTGAGTCAGGGAGGTCACAGGAGGAGCAGGGGTGCACTGAGCTTGGAGAAACTTTGGCTGTCACTCAGTCAGGTATCCAGTTTGGTGACAGCTGCCCCCTGCAGCCGGTGAGCTGAGGACCTCGGTGCACTTAAGGGAGGACAGTGAGTAGTGGAATTGTTGGGCTTTGGGCGAGGTGCTGCTGAACTCAGGCATAGATTGTGGTTTTCTTTCTTGTAGCTAACTAAGAGAATAAGCCGGTGACTGCAGGAACCTCTGAGGGATCCAAGGCAACCTTCCTTTGTGTTGGAGGAGGATTTGCATCGCCATCTCTATGAAAGATAAGTCGAGGGCTGTGACCCAGAGAGGGGAGGAGAGCAGGATCCTGGGGTGGGAGTGGAATCTGGGATGGATATGGAAATTAGTGTAGGGGAAAGGGATGTCTAATACTGGTCCCTTATTGCACATAAAGGGAGTGGCTCACTTTTGACCGCAACAGTAGGGCTGTGCAGGGCACAGCAGTTCCAGTCTGTGTCGTATAGTTTAGGTCCATCTTCCATGTCTTGTGAGTCTCTGGGCTCAGATGCCTTTGCGTTCTGCCCTGGAGGGGCTTATGGGAAGTGCCGCCTGCCCTCCCTGTGGTCTCGAAGGTCTCCTCGGCACAGTTGCCGATGTCATCCTTTCCTTGCCATGCAATCTTGCACGTATATCAGAATTCCATCTTGGAATTTTCCAGTCAGGTGTCTTTTACAGCCTCATTTCAGGCTGTGTGATCAGCTGTGCACTTCTGCCATGTGTCTGAGAGGAGGAGGACTTGTTCTTTGAACCCTACTCCTCCCAAACGTAGCATTCTTATGCATCTTTTTTTGCAGTTGTATTAGAGTGTAGTAAAATATCATTTTAATGTATGTCTGGTCTTGCTGCCCGCTAAGTTACAGAAAAACATGAGTATAAAGTAAGTACTTTTAGTTTAGATGATCAATAGAGTATAGAAGGGTGAGAAAGTACTTATAACATTCTGTGAAACGAGGTAGATTATTGTACAAAGTGGCTATACAACACTAGATGTTCTGTATTATCAAGGCTGTGTTCCTCTCTGAGTTGGCTGCAGGCCTCAAGATAGATACAAATACCCTGGAAACAGGTTGGTTAAGGTTGTACAGGAGGGTGAGGGAGCTAATGATGGGAGGAAGGTAATGTGGGCAGGAGTCGTACAACCACTACCCGACAGGCGACATGTGCAGACTGTTGCCACTTATGTAATAACAGGCAGTGTTTGGCTGTCCCCCCGGGCATCACCTTATACTGTGTACTGGCCCTATGTAGTATAATGGATGGCTGATCAATAAGGACACCAGGAATGGGGCAGCTGAGCGACACCCATCCTTCCACCGAGCCCGTATTGGCTCCACGGGGACGCCTGCTAAGCATGGGGGCCGTCCAGCTGCTGCCCATCCTGGTAGTCCTGGCCTGTCTGCTCCAGGGAGCATCAGGGATAGTGAGTAAGTGCTGAAGCATCAACTATTTTGTATCCTTATCTATTCTTTTATTAAGTTTTAAGTATTTTATTCTTTTTATTCTCTTTTGTATTAGGTATTAGATATTTTATCCTTTTTATTCTCTTTCGCTAGTTGGTCTTGCACTAAATGCTATTTGTGGTATTTTATGACTGTGTTTATCTTTATTCCGGACATGTGTCTAAACGGAACTGGTACAGTGGTTTTGATGGGCTCCTGTTGTTGAAGGTCATTTTCTTTGAGCCTGTTGGGAGGCTTCCTCAGAGCCTTCTCAGCTCACTGACATGTAGGTCACGCTGCTCAACAGCGTCTTGGATCTTTGGTGTGCGTGTGTTTGGGCTGGAGCTGTTCTGCTGTACTGTGTAGGCTGGGGGAAAAGGTGGAGTAGCCAGAAGAGTCTCCCATTAACACATGTTTGGTACCCTTAGGCAGTTGTGGTGGTGGCTGTGCCCTTGGAGCAGCTGTGGGCAGTGTGAGTGCAGTCCCGAGAGCAGGGGTTTGTGGGGATGATGGGAGCTCCGTAGCAGGGCCTTGAAGATGGGTTGTCATCTCCCTTATTGCAGTCTGTTGTTTGAGTGTTCATTTCCTAAGGGGAAATGAGAACTTTTAAATTATTAAGCTCTTAGTGAGCGCCTGGGTCACCTGACTAATCCATTGCTTGTTTTCTTCTGCTGGCAACCGGACAAGAAGTACCCCAGAATGAGACAAGCTGAAGCAGCCCAGAAAGAAGGTGGGTCAGTCCTCACTGTTGGTGAAAGATGTCAGCTTTGTCTGTAGGAGTCCTTTATCTTGTGGCTTCTTGTTCTTTAGTTTCTAGCTGGGATGCAATCTCTGGTGTGGGCTCCTGGCACAGAAGAGGAGACCAGCAGGGTGAGATTTTACTCCCAGACCAAATTCAATGTTCTTTTTAGGATGTTGCCTATTTGGTAAACCTATGCATCTGTTGTAATTTTATTTCACAGGGAGTACACAACCCTACAACCGTCTGCTCAATGTGATGAAGGTCTGTCCAATCAGAGGTCGAGGTGAAGAAGCCTCAGGCACTTACGTGACAACAATGCAATGCACTATGAGGAGATAGGTCAGTATGTGCCTCAGTGTCCATGTTTTCTTTGCAGCTGCAGTCTGTCCACTGGCAGGGGCGCAGCCACACATCAGTGAGCGCTCCGATGGGGTTTGGCAGTCTTTGGCACACCCAGAGAGGAATGCCTAAGTATTAGAGAGCTCAGTAGCACTGGAACAAGAAGAGCCTTTCAGGTGAGTTGGGAGAGAGCAAGGAGGAGCTGGAATGTGAACATTCAGAAGTGTCATCTGACTTTGTCTCTCGCTCACTAAGGTATCCCCTGAAGTGACAGCTGCAGCCTCCAACTCCGGTCAGAGCCGGTGACCCAAGGACCTCAGCATGCTTCAGGGAGGGTAATTTGTGAAATTGTTGGGGTTTGGCCTCCATGCTGCTCAAGTCCTTCATTGACTTCAGTTTGCTTTCTTGTAGTTGAATAATATAGTAATTGGGAGACCTCAGGAATCTTTGAGCCAGCCCAGACACACTTCCTTTGTGTCAAAGATGGATTTGCATCCCCAGCTCTCGGTAAGATAACTGGAGGGCTGTGACCTGGAGAGGGAATGGGAGTTGGGTCCATGTTTGTGGCTTGCTGGGAGGCATTTTTCAAGGTGGTCTATCGAAATGGTTATCCCAGAACAGGTCCTTAAGTCACATCAAGGAAACTTGTCTTGTTTTTTTTGTCATTGAGGCTGTGTGTGCAGGTGAAAGCAGTTCTGGTCTGTGTGACATCCTTTGTCTTGTCTGTGTTTTGTGTCGCTGGGGTCGATTCTTGTTTGTGACAGCATTTCCACCCAGCTCAGGACATGTGTAAAGAAACTTGCATTTCTCCTTTTAGCAGCTGAATTTCAGAGCCCCAATTATTGTTTTCTGAGAAACAAGCTGTTGAATTTGATCCTTGCTGTTAAAAATACTTCCTCCACCTGCAACTACAGACTTTGATCTCCCCACTCCTTCACCAAGTGCACCTACAGTGCTGGTTCTGCTGTTTGTGATCTTTGACAAGCTGGTGCAGCAGGAGCTAAAAGTGGCTTTGTAAATGACTCAGAAGTTGGGATTTTTACAGGACTGACAGCTAATATCATGAGTTATGGTACAAGTAAGTTCCACTCCCACAGGAGGTCACAAAGTAGACTCACACAGTGATTAGTGTTGCTTTCAGCAAGGCCAACATAAATGTCTAAGACAGGCCAAATTAATCACTATCTGTAGATGTCAGATGTCTAAATCACAACAAAATACTTTCTTTAGCATAAACAAGAAAAATGCGTTGTGTAGGTGTTTTATACACTTGAGACTTTGTTTTTAATTTCCAGGAGAGGTCAAATAAAGTTTTCCAGGGCAGAAGGACAAATGTCTCTAAATACCAAACACAAATCAGCCCATAATGTCAAATTAGGTGGCAAGGCCGTGTTGCACTAATAAGGTGCAAAATAAGACACCCCATAGATGGCCAAAAGCTCCAAAATCATCTGTGTGTGTGTGAACACTGAAGAGTAGATACTTTCTGTTACCAACAGGCTTCTGATATTCTTCAGTTTTATCAATAGACATTTATTATTGGATACATAAAGGCAATTTTGTGCAGGTTCATTAAAAAAGTAATGTTTGGTAAGACCAATACACTTTTACTTAGTTATAGCAGACTTATGATACTCAGGAGTTTTACTGTCAGGTTAAACCTTCAGGTATCTGCAGAGAGTTACCATAAAAGCTGATGTCCATTGTCCACTCACAGAGATATGTAAAAAATGCTGTCCTTAAAAGTCGTTTTGTGACTTGTGCAAGAGGTTTAGGTGGTGACTGGGTCCATCATTTCTCCTTTTGAGACACACTGCATACGAAAGAATAGTTGTTGATAGAACTGTTCTCTTCCTTTGTCACAAGTGGCAGCAGGCAGGAAGCAGAGGGTGTTTTTTAATGATGGGAATAGCACAGCTACAGTTAGGACTTCCCCTGAGGATGGGATGGGGTTTGTGCCACATGAAAGGGGAATCAAAATCAAGAATGTTTCTTAGTGACAAAGATTGATACAACCATCCTGAGGCAAACTGCCATGGGTGTGATCAGAATCAGCAGCAGCCAGAGAGTAGGAAGAGTCATGGATTGCCTGACAGAACATGACAACTTGGTTCATAAATAGCTGCTTCTGTGAAAACAGCTCCTGCAGCACAGAGGCAAAAACATATTGTAAAGGGAATCAACTTTTTGCTGTGCTAGTCTCCTTCCAATTAACACAGCACTCCTCAGGCAAACGGATCCCTCTTGTACAGCCCACACTCCAGACTTGTGGTGTGTTGTGCCTTTGGAAACAAAGAAGACAAGGTTCATTTTTCTGCATGAAACTCATCCACCAAATCAATG
This sequence comes from Pithys albifrons albifrons, assembly GCF_047495875.1. Taxonomy (NCBI): domain Eukaryota; kingdom Metazoa; phylum Chordata; class Aves; order Passeriformes; family Thamnophilidae; genus Pithys; species Pithys albifrons. The sequence continues at coordinate 44,797,317 of NC_092460.1, read as the reverse complement.
TAGTCAACATTACTCCACGAGGCCACACTTACTCTCCCATGCAGCATCAACTGAGCAGGAACTTCAGCAGGGCTATTTTTCATCCCCACTTACTGTTTCTTTTGGTAGATTAGCATGGCATGCAAGGATATTCCTGACAAGTGCAAGACACCGCTGGGAACTGGGGTCTATAAAAAGGAAATGGAGCATGAATAAAAAATGGCACTGTATTGGAATGAATATGCACATACAACAGGAGTGTATCCGTTTTAATGGCACTTTTTGTAACTGTCAGCGAAGTAATTCAGAGGGAGTGATAATAGTAAATGATGTCTTCTTTGAACGAGGTCACACCTGGAGAGCCAGCAGGTGCCCCAGGCAGAGGGTTGCTGCAGTAAAGCTGCAAGTTCTGAAGAGCTGTGCAAAGGAGATCAGTAATTATTCAAGGGGAAATTAGTAATTTTTGTGTACACCAAGCTATGCTGTCACAACTCAAGCATCGCACCTTCAAGGACTTCATAGAGCTGTGGCCTTTGAAACAGCACAGGCACGTTCTGTTCCATTTAATCCTTATTTTTTCTTGGCTTTATTGCAGCCTTGTTAACTAACCCAGCACCCCTTTCTAACTAACCCAGCACCCCCCGCTCTCACCTCACTTGCAGCCCCTCAAGGCTGATGAGCCCCTCACTATTAATTGGCTGTTCTGGACAGGGGCTCCTCTGAGGGGCTGAAATGGAGCTCTCTGAGGGCTCAGCTGTTTGATAAATAATTATACTCAGGCTAAAGTGAGACGTTTGTGTGAAGGAGCAGCAAATTAATCTAATTTTACCTTCTCCGAGCAATTTTAGGTAAGAACTCTTATTTCTTTGTGCTTTTTCCTCCTGCCTGGGCATAGCCCAGTGCTGACAAATATATCTGCTTTCCTCTCCTTCTTTAAAGTTGTTGTAGGGAGTTTATTTTACACAAAATCTGTGCTACTGGTGCTCAGTGTGGCAGAAGGACTGTCAGTGATGGTGATCCTGATGGGGGAAAAAGATTTTGTTGTATCTAAAGGGTTGTTTGTAAATATAAGAGCAACATGCAGTGATTGCTGCCAGAGAGAAAAGATTGATCTTCAATATCAGTAATATTCAAAATAGTCTAATTAAAATATGATTATTTTTAAAAACTTAATTTATTTTTGTGAGAAAAACCTGGAAGCTTGGGACTAATGATTCTAAAGATGAATAATTGCATAATAAATACTAATCTGAGCCTCAGTAATTAGACCCTGCAGTATTTTGATTTTTAAATGGGAATTTGGTTCTGAATGAATCACAAGAAAGGCAAGGAAAGCCTGACAGAGGTAAAGAAGTGGTTTACAGCCATCCTTGTACCAGACTGCCCTGTAATAGTTAAGGAACCACATTGCCACCAAGTTGCTTTAGTTTTTAATCTTAGAATTCCAGGAATAAGTATAGGAATTTATGTAACTATAAAATGATTCCTCTCTAATTTAATACTTGTAATATGGATATATGAACGATTATTCTCTGATGGATCTCTTCAAGATTATTAGAAATAAACTTCCCTTAGCAGGTGGTTCCCATAATAGCACCTCAGCTGATTAAATGAACCTTAGCAAGTCACTGCCTGGAGGCTAAAAAAATATAAAAAAATCCACAAACCTGAGTTAAATTCTGCATGGAAGCATTTCTGTGCAGCGTGGATAATTCTATTTGCACATCCTCTGTTGAAGTCAATGACTGTCTCAAGGAAAAAAAGGTTAATGAGGAATTTATTTTATTGATATGTGAAATGCCTTTAAAGAGTAATTTTAAAGACAGGACAAAAATTAAGTTCACTATGAAGAAACAAAATCTGGAGTGTTTCGTTCTGAAGCAACTCCCAGAAATTCAGGGGTTTAAAAATGCATGAGCCTTCACTTGTCAAACTTCTATTTTCCCCCTTTTAATACAATGCAATTTTTCAGCAAATCTAAGTATAACAGAACTCGTCTGGCTTAATCTTATATTTTTATATTTCATCTTATTTTAATTTTCTCCTTTCAAATTAGAAGGATGGCCCCTCTTGTATGTGTAGAGGCAAACCCCAAATACTTCATTATTCATGTCTTTCCTTTGACCTCTCATACTCTATTTGCAAGCAGGCCAGGCACCACTGATAAACTGAGAGCAGGGACTATTGCAGTACTGGATCTTAATTTTCTGATCCTTTTGCCTCTGTATCCATGTGCTGAGACTTGATTTAGACTGGAATTCTGGCTGGCTGACAGGGAGGCTTCTCTGCCTTGCTGTCACACTTCCTGAAGCAGAATTAATTGTGGTATTTGTTTCATATATTGTTTTGATCCATCTCTTTCACTGCTGATTTATTGTTATTTTGTTACTCTTTTACAATCAGTGATTTTTTTTTCTTTCATTATGTTTACACAGGTTTGCCGAAAGGCTTGTAGGAATCCCATGGAACTGCCTTCATGTGGAGGATGGAACTTGTGCTTTGAGGTAGGAGAAGTGCTTTTTTCAAACACCTCTTCCAAAAAACCACTGTAGCCCACTGCCTACAGCTTCTGTTTTGCTGAAGTGTGTTGCCTTTTACTGAGAGTTGGGTCTGTTATGTGACATTTGACATTGTACATTGCAATTGGGATGCAATGGTGTGGTTGCCACTTCATTTCTAGAGTTAGCCTGGATATAAAGTAATCCTTGCTTAAAGAGGTGCTCCATTTCTGCTTGATTTTAATAAATATAATCTCTCAATGAGGGTCATAATTACAAACACCCTAATAAATAAGGATTTCCACTTCCCTGAACGCTTTTGCTCCAGTTTTTCTGCTGAGAAGTTGTTGCTGGTGACTCTGAGGGTATTTGGTGCAGAGTGTTCTGAGAGCAGACATCCCATTTGTATTTATGTGACTCTGAATTTATGTGTATTTATAAGCATCTCTACTGGGTTGTCATTGCAAGGATAAGAAGGAGCTGATCAGGATATTACAGGGAGAGAATCCAATCCACGTGCTGAGGCCTTCCTCAATTTAAAAGTAGAACTGTTCAGGTAACCCACTTAATTCCAGCTGGATTCAGAAACAGAAAATGGATGGCATATTTAGCTTAAGGGAAGGTGTGTCTGCAAAGTTCTTGGTGTATTTCAACTTGCATCTGCCACTGGAAATAATTTTTTCCTGTGACTGGGAGAATGAAGATGTTAAATATGAGGGGAAAAAAAGGGTATGTGTTTCTGGCATAAAGATAGAGAGTTTTGCATAAGGAGCTGATGTTCATCTCATAAAGGTATCAGCTCTCACCTAATAATAGCTGAATAATTCCTGGGGAAATGGCTGTAGGTAACCAGGTTGCATTTTACCTCCTGTGCCTGCAATTGGCTGCTTTCACATGTGTCAATCCTGCTGTGTCTGCTCCTTCCAAAAAAACTACTAGATTTATTATTTTTTAAAATTACAGCAGTAATGAGATTCATGTCTGTTGTAAGAAGTTAATTCTTGAATGGTCATGTTTATTTTTAAAGTAGTCTTGAGAGGGTTTTTTTTATTTTAAACCACCTTTTCTTGCCCCCCCAAGTGCAAATACTGTAATAAAATAATTTCTTTTTTTGAGATAAACTTTTCAAGAAACTACTGCAGAGGAAGAATATAAAGGGAATATGTAAACTTAGTGTTATCAGCACTGAATAATTGCTGGCTAATGCATTCTGAGGCAGCACAGATGTAGCTGACTGAATTCAAATCAGTGCCCATTTCATTAGTGGGACACTCAGCTTGGAGGGAATTGTGATTTCACATTAAAAGAAAATGACTGAACTGCTAAAATTCTTCTCAGTTTTCTAAACCCCTTCCCCTGTACTGCACAGTCCCAGCCAGCCCTGAACCTCAGCCCTGAACACAAATTTGAGGAGGGCTCAAAAGCCCTTTGAGGAGGGCTCAGATGAATGAGCTAAAATACTTATCAAGCTTCACCCCAAACAGCTCAGTGTCTGCCTCACCATGTGGGTAACAGAGCAGGAGCACCAAAAGTGGCACCTGAAGAAAAACAGTTTGCACTTTTTGTTTTTGACAGGCAATTTCCCTTGAAAGCCAGGTTGATATTATTTATTTTATGTGTAAGACTCTAGAGCTCCCCAGCCCTGCAGGCCCTCTCAGAATTGCATCAGTTGCTCTGGAAAGGTTGTGCTGTGGCAGCCCTTGGGCTTGGCAATAATACTGGGCTGGAGCTCCTGCTTTGGTCCAAGGGGCTGGTGGCTCTGTGACTCTTCAGGAAGGCTGGGAAGACACAGGCTTTACAACAGCTCTGTATTAAGACTTGACTTAGAAAAAGGGAGTAGATAGTAAGAAATATGCCTATTAAATAGCTATCAGGACAGCTTTAGGCAGCTTCCATGAGATCAGGCACTGATTTTCTTAATCACCAATGAAATCCTCTCTTCAGTGTGTTGATATCCAACAGTCAGACTGATGTTTGGTTTTATATAGTTATTTGCATCAGATATGACACCAAATAACAATCTCCAGCGTTTACACTCACCCTGATTCCAGTTTGGATTGGTGACTTGACTGGTTTTAAAAGCAGAATTGTAAATGAAATCTTGCACCACAGGCATTGCCAGTGGGGACTGTAGGGAGGATGGAGGCAGCAGTGAATGGCAGGTTCATTGTTCTGGTCCTTACAGAATCAGATGTCACTTGGACACTGTTCTGACTCACTTGGTGCCTTTGTGGCAGCTCCCTTTGGAAACTCAAGGGCCAAGACTTGCTTCCTTAGAGCAAAGGGAATTTCAGGTGTATAATTAGCAGGTGCTGTGCTGGCCTGGTAACCACTGAAGTACTAAATTAAGATCAGCAGAAAATTGAATTACTCAGATGTATAATGGTTACAAGGATTGTTTTTCCCACCTGCCAATGGCAATCTGTTCCACTGGCAGAACCAAAGTTTGCTGGCAGAACAGTGCAGGCCTTGCTGTAAGCTCCTGGCAGGTGATGTTGCAGGAATTTAATGAAAAGGGCATAAAAAAGACCCTTCCCCTTGTTATTTTTTCATGTAACCCCAGTGTGTGTATTTGTACCAGTGTTCTAATTCCAGTTCTCAAAAACATGTTTATGCTCTGCTATTTTAGTTACTTCTTAACACTTACATGCTGTGGTTATTTGCTTCATAGCAATTTTGGTGAGAAGAACTGGTAAGTGCTCAACCTGCTGAGGTTATTTAAAACACTTTATGCTTAATTTAATACTTATTTAGATACCCTTTATCCATGATGCACTAGGATTGTCAATTTTTTCCTGCAAACAATGACCCTCTGGGAAAAAGAAGGCATTCTGGGTGCTGCCTGGCAAGCATGTAGAATCACAGACTGTTCTGAGTTGGAAGGGACCCACAAGGATCATCGAGTCCAACTCAAGTTAATGGCCCATACAGGGGATTGAACCCATGACCTTGGCATTATTACAAACCAATGAGCTGATCTCCGAGCAGCATGTTGGACTTGGCTGGGTGCTCTGTGCTCATTACACTGAGGTTTGGTTTTACATTGGATCATTTGGATTGCATTGTATCCATGCTCAGGCAAATAGAGGCATCTGAAAAGAGCCCAGTCAGGCCGTGGATGCTGCTGAGCATTTGCATGGGATTGGGCTGTGCCCTGGTGTGTGCACAGTGGCAGAGGCTGCAGGTGCTGCAGAGCACCAGCCAAATGGCTTTCACTGGCAGCAAAAGGAGGCCTGACAAGGTCACTCCATCACTTGTCCTGGCAACAGATGGCACCGTGTTGTGTGAGGGGTGAGCTGCCTGAGGGCAGGAGAGGATCTGCACAGGCCAGGCTCATGGGCTGAGGGCAGTTGTACCTATTCAACAAGGACAAGTGCCAGGTATTGTTCTCAGGTTATAACCCCCTGCAGCTCCAGGCTGGAGCAGAGCCACTGGAAAGGGGGAAAGGGCTGGGGGATGCTGGTGACAGTGGCTGGACATGAGCCCAGGTGGGTGACAGCTTCAGGTTGCACCATGGAAGGTTTCGATTGGATATTTGGGAAAATTTCTTAACGGAAAGGGTTGTCCAGCCCTGGCACAGCTGCCCATGGAATTTGCTGAGTGATCATCCCTGGAGCTATTTGAAAGATGTGTAGATGTGGCACTTGGGGACGTGGTTTAGTGAAGGGCTTGACAGTGCTGGGGAACCACTGAACTCTGTGACCTTAAAGGTGTTTTCCAACCTAAACAATTCTGCAATTCTACCAGGAAGCTCATCTCTACTTTTTCAAAGACCAACTCTGGTTTCATTGTCCCATTCTTGGGATTTAATGCTTCTACTGATCCATGTTTTTTCCTTCGGGAAGGAATGATCAGATTAAAATGAAACTCGGATTAAAGTGAACAGTCTTAGAATATAAACTAGATTGCTCTAATGCATGGTGTGTGAATGCTTTAATGTACTGTAGTAGATAACTTGTTGGGAAATGAAAGAGGGACTTGCAATAGGTTCAGATGGTGGATACACACACCTTACACTGAACTGAGTCTCAGGTGCTCTTGTTCTCCTGATTACACTGTTAAAATGCCATTCCACTTATGTGAGTAAGGCATGTAAAATCCTAGTAATGAGCTTAGTGCAGACTAAGCTGTGTATGAACAGATGGGTTTGTGTGCACAGACAGATGACTGTACAGATGTGAGGCAGGGCCTTGCAAAGTTCTATTTAGTTGCTTATGCTTTCTTCAAAATTTGCAGGGTGGGAAACAAATGCTGCAGCTGTAATGAGAATTTCGCTATGGATATTACTTTAGCATCTGCATAAGCTTGTACACAGCAGTCAATACCCTTTTGACGAAGGCCAGTGAGACACTGGAAGACTCCTGGGGCCATGCCAAATGCTCAGCCCACAGCCTGCAGTAATTCCTTGCCCATCAAGGGGCTTCTCTCCACTCCTGAGTTCTGCCAGTGCCTGGGAGTTAGTGGGAGTTGCACTCAGTTTGTCAGGGGGAAAATGCTGTTGTTTGTGTTGCTCAGAGACCAAGCCAAGCACAATGTCCCTTTGGAATAACTTTCTCCAGCGAGGTTTTCCACAGGACTGCTGTGCCTGGCAGCAAAGCTGCTTTGGAGGTGAAGGAAAAGCACTTGTGATCTGCAGGGTACGAATCCCTGGGAGAGCAGCTCTTTTCTATAATTCAGGAGGCACTTGTTAAATGGAGCAGCAGAGCTGGGGGTGCAAAGGTCCCCTCGCAGGGATGTGAGGACAATGTGGCACGACTCAGAGGCTCTGTTTTCCTGGGTGTGGAGCCCAGCCCTGCTGCTGCCAGCTGGAACCTGCTGGGCTGTGGTTTGGGGCCCTTGGGGAACTCCTGCTCTGCTGTGGTCCTTTCTGCCTCACTTTATTCCCCAGGCTGAAAGGCTACTTATACTTTCTTAATAAGCTTAGAAACTCAGCAGCTTTTCTAGTAATTTCTTAATCCTTTTTGCCTTCAGCAGTAGGTTTATATGAGGCAAACAAGAGGGAGTTTGTTACCAACCTATTGTAAAGCACATCTGGATTTAGACTTATTACCTCTCAAAGTGAGGAAATACATTCTACTTAAAGCCAAGAAAACAAAGCTGGAGCTTCAGAAACTTAATGCACAGATATTTTAGCTATATTTTGAAAGGTTAAAATGCCTTCTTTAAGTTTTACTTTTTCTTACAAGAAGAATCATATTTAGATGAGATGCTGTGCCATGAAATAAAGGCATCTACTTCTTAAAAAAATTACTCTTGATAGTTTGACTTGCATATGTAGGTAAGAGATATGATGGTTTTAGTGAGACTTTTCCCTGGTCATTGATGTGAAATATTTTTTCCTTCAAAGATGTAGAAAACGTTTCTAAAATTGAAGTGTTCATCCTCGCAAAAGCAAGAAGAGTTTCAAAAACCCTCAGAACACTCCAAAACCTTCATTCAAACTGAGAAGTAAGTGCTGAAATGATAATTTTATTGTTTTGAATCAGTGTTTGACTGGAATTGTGGCAACAAATGTCACAATCTGAATGGAAGTTTGGCTTTTTTTGAAAAGAAAGGGACAGGGACATTGTGATGTCTTTTATCAATACAAAGAAAATGCAGCTCACGTGAGCTGAGCAGAGTGTTAAGAACAAGGCTTTAATGACACCTTTAATGACAAGAAATAATGTCTTTTTGAGGCCACTGTGCTTGTATAAATGGAAAGCCTTTATATGCACAGAATGAGTCTGGAAGCTCTAACTTTGTTTCTTTGCTACGTAACTATAAAGGGATAATTTCTTCAGTGCTATCCACTGGGGCAAAAGCTATTGCTTTGGAAATAATCAGAGATGTGAACTTGAGTCCATCTTTGTGTTACTGGTAGCACATTCTGCTTTAAAGGTATTTGCTGCAGTTTGATCCAGGAATTATTTTACAGCTCCATATTATATATATGAATAAAAACCTGTTCCCAGTGTGTAGCCTTAAACTGACTCCCCAGGTGCCAAAAGCTGTAAGAGAACACAGCCCTGACCTTTCCCTGGTTTTGAATTTTCAGTGGTGACTTCACAATGAAGTTCTTAAAATATAGGTTGCTTTGGCTTTGTTTTGTTTTACCACACTTTGGTGAGAGTAAACCCAAACCCAAAATAAATGGGGTTGTGTGCAGCCACCTTGGCCTTTATGGGTTGTCTCTGTTGTAGAACCATGTGATGCTAATCTTAATTTCAGTTTAAAAAAATAACACAGAAAAACTGTCAGTATCTTGCATTTCTAAGAGACTTTCACACTGGAAAATAGTTATGTGATGTTTAGGCAATTCTAGCCTAGTAGAGGTCAAACGATAGATTTTAGAGCCTCTCCTTCCACAGAAGCTCCTTGGAAAATGTGTGACTGTGTGGATGCTGCCCAAAGGGAAGCAAAGCTTCCTCAGAAAAAAAAGCAGGAAGGTCATGTTTGCCATTCCTGTGAGACAGTTTCATGGACAAGTTTCATGGAGAGGGTGAGGCTTATTTTTGGAAAGGTACATTTGGTAAAAACTGGTTTTAAACCTTGAAATAAAGCAAGCATGAAATATCCATCAGTCTGTACACCAAATATTTCCACTTAATTCCAGTTTTGGTAAACCAGTCTGCTTTTAAAAGCAGCTGGAAAGGCAATAAATAGGCATGAGTTGCAATCACTCCCCTTGATATTAATTTTCACTTTAATGAAGTTTGGTTTCATTTTTCTGAACTGTAGTAGAGCAAAACTATAATTAAAGCTCAACCAGCATGTGAATTGAGTGCTATTTGTAATTACATCACGTTGGTAATGCAGTAGAATCATGCTCGTGACTGATCTTGGGTTTACCTGGATTTTTCCACTGGATTCACTCCTCCTGAGAAAAGGGAAATTCTGTGGCTGCCTTGGGCATAATGTGCCCTTCAGAGCAGTCACACTCAGATGGGACTTGGGCAAGTTGTTTGGGCTCTTTATCATCTGACCATCTGAAACGGGAAAGGAAGTAAATTAAGATATATTTTTGTTCCATTTGGCAGTGCCCAGCAGGCAGTGCCATGCTCCTGGGGCCTGCTTTGCAGTCAAGTCACAGCATTTTCTCTAAGCAGTGCTTGGGTGCCTGAAGATGCAGATTTTAAAAATAACTAAACAGATTAGGCACTTCTTAGTCTCCCTGTAAAATGTTTGACCTCTGTCTGGAACTTAAACCCTTAATGGCCAAGTCAACACTTATGAAATAACAGCAGGTTTGCCTCTAAGCTTTTGCAGAGCTCAGTTTTGATGGCATTGGGCAGCTTTCCTCTGCCTGCAGTGCTCAAAGTTTGGTTTGGGGTGCCAGGCTTGAGGCAAATCAATGCCACATGGGAATGGCATCAAAATGGGCAAGGCATTCAAGGGTTTGCCTCAATTTTAGCTATTTTATGTCTGCGTGAACAAGAATCTTGGGAATAAGGATGAAAACTGAAGTCAGTCCAGACTTCTGCAGTGATTTATTGGTGCTCCTTTGAGCTAATTGTTTTTTAGAGTCCCTCTGTGAGAATTTTACCTGGTTCTGTAGTATTTTTTGGTCCATGCAAAGTGAAATGGGACTTTTGTTTTGCTGTCTGCTGTCTGTAAAATATGGAGACTGAGCTAGAAAAAGAACCAACTTATTTTATTTTCAGTCTGACCTCTGATGCTTCTCTAACTGAAGTTGATGTAGTTAATTCCCCCTAATATGGACGTATGGCGTGGCTGCCACTTTGTGTGTGAGGGGCATGGCCGCCATTTTGTGTCTGAGGAGTGGAGCTACCATTTTGTGTCTGAGGGGCGGAGCCACCATTTTGAGTCTGAGGGGCAGGGCCAACATTTTGTGTGTGAGGGGCAAGGCTGCCATTTTTTTGTCTGAGGGGTGGAGCCGCCCTTTTGTGTGTGAGCGGTAGGGCCATTTTGTGTCTAAGGGGTACATCTATATGTATGTCTCGGCTTAGTCAACAAAGATTGGGAAGGGCTCACCCACGTGGGTGTCTCCTTGGAGCCTGCACAGTGGATGTTTTAGGTGAGGCACAGCGTGCGTGGAACTGGCCCCGCTGTTTAAGTCCTAAGGTCCATTTGCCATGGCCGAGAGAGCTTGGACAGTGACAGTGACGCCCTCAGGACCAGAACCTGCAGCCCCCGGTATTGTATTGCCAGGAGGGCTCCCACCCAAGCACTGACTGGGGCTGACCCTGCTCAGCTTCTGAGAGCTGATGGGATCAGGTGTCAGGGAGGCATTTAACTGCACTCCCCTAATAGAGAGAAATTATTATTATAAATGCAAGTGTCACGTGAAAGGGAGGAGGGAGACAGGAATGCAAAGATTTCTAGTCTTAACTGTATTAATTTCAAGTTAATAGCTGTAAGTGCCCTCGGGATAATCAAAACTTTATGAACCCAGCACTACCTGTCGGACTCTGGACAGAACACAAGCTGGAAAGATTTTTGACTCCCCTATGAGGACCTCACTTAAGCCAGGGACAAATTATTAGCAATAAGCGCCTCCAGAAAATTAGAGCCTTATGTTTCCCAACACTGCCTATTGACTACGGACAGCACACGGATTGGAAGGATTTCTAACCTCTGCTATGAGACCACACTTAATAGCAAGAAAAGAACTTTCTCCACAACAGCTCCTGAAATAACATTTATTAATATAAGTATGTGACAGTTACTGTGGGTTTTGCGTTGCCGGTGATAATGTTTAGCTGCAAGATTGTATTTAATTGATAATAAAAGACCCCAAAAGAAACCAGCACAAAACACATTTTACAGAGACAAACACACCAAACTTAAGTTGATCTCTTTTTCACAACAGATAACAAAAAACTACTAACTAGAAACACAGCCACTTAAAACTCTTATCTAGACATTATTTCCATAACATAAGGCAATAAAATAGCTTGCACACCACTCTGTAACACAAAGCAAAAGGAAAGAACAGAGCTGCTTCTTATAACACACATGTTGAAAAGAAACTGCACATTGCAAAAGAAAGCAATAACTAATATAAAGTGGCAAAGTGCAAAGCAAGTTACTGTTATTAATATTAAGGTAGCAAAACACAGTAAAGGAGGTGCTCATAGAGTAAGAATCAAAGTTGCTGTTAGAATAAGATGTGAGATGGAATGTATAAAGGAATAGGCTTTGTAAGAAAGTAAAGTTAAGAAAGTAAAGTATAGAAAACACGTGGTTCTCACCCCTACATTGTTCCAAGAGAAGGAGGCAGGACAGGCTGCCAGCAGCTACCCTTGCAGACGTGGCATTTTCCCCCCTCTCCTTGAGTTTAAACTCCACACTTTTTACACCTTTTTTTTCCTTCATGTGGTTTCGTGTCACTAAGTCAATGCTGAGGGGGTGATTGTTGTAGTTTGGGATTATTATGTAAATTCTCTCCCCTGCCACTTAACTGCCCAGGCCAGCGGTTAACAAAAGAAGTAGTTAACTGTGATCGCTGGGGTGGGGGCAGGTTTGTCTCTTTTGGTTTTTTTTTGGATATTCTCCTCAGTCTTGGCTCGGCGGAACGGGGGAGTGGGGGCTCCAAGGAGGCAGGCTGCCCTGCTGGTTACTGCTGGGGTTTTCCCTGGCTGTCTTGCCGCTGCCTACTTCGGATTACTTTTTCCTGCCGTGCTGCTACCTGCCTTGGATTTGCTGCTGGTTGCTCGTACCTGTCTGCTTCTTGGACGGGGAACACAGGGGAAAGAGACTGAGTCCATCTGAAAGCCCACTGCTCGTCTGTTTCGCTGGAGAGGGACTGAAACTCACTCTGCAGCCAGCGGGCTGTGACAAGGACACTTAAGTATAACCTTTTCTCCTGGAGGAAAACCTGCTGGGTTTTGTTGTTGTTGTTTTTTTTTTTTCCTCTTATGGTGTTGGGGAAGTGGGTTGCACTAGTCTGTTTACATATATATATATATAGATATAGCAGTTATCCTTCTTGTATTAAAATTCCTTTTCTTAAATTTGATAAAGAGTGGTGTGATTATTGAGGAGGAGGCCCCTCCCCTGCTTGTGGGTAAAACATTTTGGTTTTTCCCCTCAAACCGAGACATTTCTTGGCGCCCAACGTGTGGGGCTTGTAAACAAAGAAGGATAACTGCTATTTTGTGGCACCATGTGGGTCTTGAGCTTAGAGTTCATCAGGACCATCCTGTATAATATATTGGCTTTTTGTTGGTACAAATTCATGCCAAAAGGAGCGGCAGGTTTAAGTCTTATCAACAAATCAATGAGCAAAACTCAAATAGCCGCAATTATTATTGAGTTCTTACTCTGGATTTATGGTGCCATGAATTCGATGCCTTTGGATGTCATGTGGGTGGTGCTCTCCAGGCTGTTTTCCTGCCGCAACCTAAGCTGCTACCTCTGGGGATTCAGTGATAATAGTACGGACCCTTGGGAAGGAACAAAGGGGAATCTCTTCTCCCAACCCTTTGTCCATTCCCCATTCAAGTCTGCTACAACAGCTTTTGAGATGTTTAAATTCTCCCTGGATGCCAGAGATATCTTGCTCTTTATGGTTTTTCTGCAGGGTTGTATCCCTGCAGCTTACAGAATGTTTGAAGGTAGGGCCAGGGTTTTTCCAGAATGCATTCAGAAACCTAGCCCAGTGAAGGGGGAAAAGCGAGAGAATAAAACCCCTGATGCCACAGTGAAGGGAGAAAAGGATGAGGCTAAACCAGGAGGACAGGCCAAGCCTATGGAAGTTGCCCCTATTCAGAAAAGGAAATATAAGACCAAATTAGACCATCCAGCAGACGATGAGGGGGCTGCTGCACCTCCACAGCAAGCAGACCCAGAGCCTGAGATCATCACTGAGTCATTGTCATTTGATAATCTCCGTAGTTTGCGGAAAGACATTGCTCGACACCCGGGTGAGCCCATCCTGACTTGGTTGATCCGAGTTTGGGACCTTATGGGTGAAACCTTACAACTGGATGGTGCTGAAGCCAGGTTTTTGGGGGCTCTGGCCCAGGACGTGGCTATTGAACAGGTGTTCGTGAGGGAATCAAAGCCCCTTTCACTCTGGGCACGACTTCTAACGAGTGTAAGAGAGAAGTTTGTTTATAGAGAAATCCTGCAGGAACATCATATTAGGAAGACTTGGAAGACGATGGAAGAAGGAATTTTACGTCTGAGGGAGATGGCAATGATGGACGTGCTTTTTGGAAGAGGTGGGCAAGCCAATAATGACCCTGACAAGGTCAGATGCACACCACATATGTGGTGGGACCTTTCACGCTCGGGGCCAGCTGAATACACCGATTTCCTGGCATCCATGTATAGGGAAGAGAACCATGAAACAGTGGGCGCAGTAGCAAATAAGCTCCGGATATATGAAAGCATGACCCACAGCCCAATGCAGGCCCGTATTTCTGCTGTAGAGACATTGGTTGAGAGTCTCAAGACGCTGCCTGCAGAGGTAAAAGCGATCAGAGAGGAAATTAGGGAAAGTCTCCAAGTGGCACCAGTGCGAATGAGAACCTCTGAAGTCAGAGCCAGACGCCCCCCAGCCAGAGGAAGTGGACAGACCTCACGAACTGAGATGTGGTACTTCCTGGCCAAACATGGAGAAGACATGGGACGGTGGGATGGGAAACCCACCCGTGCCCTTGCAGCCCGAGTACAAGAACTGAAGGAGAATGGAAGAAGGTCAGTGAGAGTAAGTGCAGTCCCAGTTTCCCACGGGCAAGAATCTGACCCACAGGAGGGCACCTCCCAGGTGTACTCATCGAGAAAAGGTTCTGACCGCTATGACCAGGATCAGTGTTAGAGGGGCCCTGCCTCTAGCCAGGTAGAGGCACGGGACAACCGTGTCTATTGGACTGTGTGGATTCGATGGCCTGGTACATCAGACCCACAAAAGTATAAGGCTTTGGTTGATACTGGCGCTCAATGCACATTAATGCCATCAGGACATGTGGGCTCAGAAACTATTTCTATTTCTGGGGTGACAGGGGGATCTCAAGAGTTGACTGTGCTAGAAGCTGAAGTGAGCTTGACAGGGAGAGATTGGCAGAAACACCCCATTGTGACTGGTCCAGCCGCCCCATGTATCCTGGGCATTGACTACCTCAGGAATGGATATTTTAAGGACCCAAAGGGGCATAGATGGGCTTTTGGAATAGCCACTGTACAGACAGAAGGGATTGAACAATTGAACTCATTGCCAGGTCTCTCAGAAAGTCCTTCTGCTGTTGGACTGTTGAAAGTTGAGGAACAGCAAGTGCCAATTGCCACCACGACAGTGCACCGTCGGCAATACCGAACGAACCGTGATGCTGTGATCCCCATCCATAAGATGATCCGTGAACTGGAGAGCCAAGGGGTGGTCAGCAAAACCCACTCATCCTTCAACAGCCCCATCTGGCCTGTGCATAAGTCTGATGGAGAATGGAGATTGACTGTGGACTATCGTGGCTTGAATGAAGTTACCCCACCGCTGAGTGCCGCTGTGCCGGACATGCTGGAGCTCCAGTATGAACTGGAGTCCAGGGCAGCAAAGTGGTATGCCACTATTGACATTGCTAATGCGTTCTTCTCCATTCCTCTGGCACCAGAGTGCAGGCCACAGTTTGCTTTCACCTGGAGGGGCGTTCAGTACACCTGGAACCGACTACCCCAGGGGTGGAAACACAGTCCCACCATCTGTCATGGACTGATCCAGACTGCACTGGAGAAGGGTGAGGCTCCAGAACACCTGCAATACATTGATGACATCATTGTGTGGGGGGACACAGCAGAAGAGGTTTTTCAGAAAGGAGAGAAAATCATCCAGATCCTTTTGGGAGCTGGCTTTGCCATCAAACGGAGTAAGGTTAAGGGACCAGCCCAAGAGATCCAGTTCCTGGGAGTGAAGTGGCAGGATGGACGCCGTCAGATTCCAACAGAAGTCATCAATAAGATCACAGCAATGTCTCCACCTACCAGCAAAAAGGAAACACAAGCCTTCCTGGGTGCCATAGGGTTCTGGAGGATGCATATCCCAGCATACAGTCAGATCGTAAGCCCTCTCTACTTGGTAACCCGTAAGAAGAATGATTTCCACTGGGGCCCTGAGCAGCAACAAGCCTTTGACCAGATCAAGCATGAGATTGCTCAGGCTGTAGCCCTTGGACCAGTCAGGACAGGACCAGACGTACAGAACATGCTCTACTCCGCCGCCGGGAATAATGGCCTGTCTTGGAGCCTTTGGCAGAAGGTGCCTGGTGAGACTCGAGGCCGACCACTTGGATTCTGGAGCCGAGGCTACAGAGGATCTGAAGCCAACTATACCCCCACAGAGAAAGAGATCCTAGCCGCCTATGAAGGAGTCCAAGCCGCCTCAGAGGTGATTGGCACAGAAGCACAGCTGTTTCTGGCACCTCGACTACCAGTGCTGAAGTGGATGTTGTCAGGACAGGCTGCCTCTACACATCACGCCACTGATGCTACCTGGAGCAAGTGGATTGCCCTGATTACGCAGCGCGCCCGTATAGGAAAATCAAATCGCCCTGGGATCCTGGAAATCATCACAAACTGGCCTGAAGGTGAAAATTTTGGTCTAGCAGATGAAGAGGAAGAGCAGGTGACACGTGCGGAAGAAGCTCCACCATACAATCAATTGCCAAAAGAGGAAATACGCTACGCCCTCTTCACCGATGGCTCCTGTCGCATTGTAGGGACTAATCGCAAATGGAAAGCAGCTGTATGGAGTCCCACACGACAAGTTGCAGAAGCTACTGAAGGAGAAGGTGGGTCGAGTCAGTTTGCAGAGCTTAAAGCCGTGCAGTTGGCCCTGGACATTGCTGAACGAGAGAAATGGCCAAAGCTTTACCTCTACACCGACTCATGGATGGTGGCCAATGCTCTCTGGGGATGGTTAGACCGATGGAAGAAAACCAATTGGAAACGCAGAGGGAAACCCATCTGGGCTGCCGATATATGGCAAGATATTGCCACCCGAGTAGAGAAGCTGATTGTGAGAGTCCGCCACGTAGACGCACACGTGCCCAAAAATCGGGCCAATGAGGAACATCTCAACAACCAACAGGCAGACCGAGCTGCGCAAGTGAAAGTATCACAGACAGATCTGGACTGGCAGCACAAGGGAGAGCTGTTCTTGGCTCGATGGGCCCATGATGCCTCGGGCCATCAGGGCAGAGATGCCACTTATAAATGGGCACGAGACCGAGGGGTGGATTTAACCATGGACATTATCTCTCAGGTTATCCACGACTGTGAGACATGTGCTGCCATTAAGCAGGCTAAGAGAGTGAAGCCCCTGTGGTATGGTGGACGCTGGGGTAAGTATAAGTACGGGGAGGCCTGGCAGGTTGACTACATCACACTGCCACAGACCCGCCAAGGCAAGCGCTATGTGCTCACCATGGTGGAAGCAACCACAGGGTGGCTGGAGACACACCCAGTGCCTCACGCCACTGCTCGGAACACCATCCTAGGCCTGGAAAAACAAGTGCTGTGGCGACATGGCACCCCAGAACGAATTGAGTCAGATAATGGAACTCATTTCAAAAACAGCTTAGTTGCTACCTGGGCGAGAGAACATGGCATTGAGTGGGTGTATCATATCCCCTACCATGCACCAGCTGCCGGGAAAGTTGAGCGGTGTAATGGACTGTTGAAAACCACTTTGAAGGCGTTGGGTGGAGGGACTTTCAAACACTGGGATCAACACTTAGCAAAGGCTACATGGCTAGTCAACACTAGAGGCTCTGTCAATCGAGCCGGCCCTGCCCAATCAGAACCCCTTCACACTGTAGATGGAGACAAAGTCCCTGTAATACACCTGAGAGGTATGCTAGGGAAAACAGTCTGGATCAACCCTGCCTCAGGCAAAGGCAAACCCATTCGTGGGGTTGTCTTTGCTCAAGGATCTGGTTCCACCTGGTGGGTGATGCAGGAAGATGGAGAGACACGATGTGTACCTCAAGGGGAACTTATCTCTGGGTAAACGACTCATATTACTGTATTTGTAAACACTTAATTATTTGAAAGAAAATTTAAGTTTAATGTAGAGTATCGGCATGGAAGAGAATTTAGGGGTGGATAATGTTGTAGTTTGGGATTATTATGTAAATTCTCTCCCCTGCCACTTAACTGCCCAGGCCAGCGGTTAACAAAAGAAGTAGTTAACTGTGATCGCTGGGGTGGGAGCAGGTTTGTCTCTTTTGGTTTTTTTTTGGATATTCTCCTCAGTCTTGGCTCGGCGGAACGGGGGAGTGGGGGCTCCAAGGAGGCAGGCTGCCCTGCTGGTTACTGCTGGGGTTTTCCCTGGCTGTCTTGCCGCTGCCTACTTCGGATTACTTTTTCCTGCCGTGCTGCTACCTGCCTTGGATTTGCTGCTGGTTGCTCGTACCTGTCTGCTTCTTGGACGGGGAACACAGGGGAAAGAGACTGAGTCCATCTGAAAGCCCACTGCTCGTCTGTTTCGCTGGAGAGGGACTGAAACTCACTCTGCAGCCAGCGGGCTGTGACAAGGACACTTAAGTATAACCTTTTCTCCCGGAGGAAAACCTGCTGGGTTTTGTTGTTGTTGTTTTTTTTTTTTCCTCTTATGGTGTTGGGGAAGTGGGTTGCACTAGTCTGTTTACATATATATATATATAGATATAGCAGTTATCCTTCTTGTATTAAAATTCCTTTTCTTAAATTTGATAAAGAGTGGTGTGATTATTGAGGAGGAGGCCCCTCCCCTGCTTGTGGGTAAAACATTTTGGTTTTTCCCCTCAAACCGAGACAGTGATACAGATGCCTGAGGGTGGTGGCTCCTTGAGTGGTCATAGAGGATATCCCAAAGGAGGGTGGTATCATTCTTAAACAACACTCTACCCTTTGTTAATCTTATCACTTTGAAAGGTGTTGTCTTCTGCTGGGAGCACCCCTCCAGGAGGCTGAGGTGTTTCCCTCAACTCATCAAGGCTTATCAGCCCATTATCAGCCCATCACTCCACATGCAAGGTTTTCAAACTTGAGTCTGACACCCTAATTGTGCTGCATAAATGGTCTGGTCTAAAGGTAAAAACCTACAACAACAGTATCCAGTAACGCATGTGCAGGTAATGAGCAGAATAAGTTAAATCCTGGTTAAAACCAAGACTTCCTGGTGTTTTCATTGGCCTGGAACCTCAGTTCCATCTGCAAGGCACAGATGTGATTCAAGGAAGCTGCTCTGATCTGGAAATCAGATACACTCCTCCTTCCTCCCTCCTGTATGCAGTTATTCTATATCTACCTCCTGGATATTCCTTTATATGCTAATGGCTGCTTTTGTGTTTTCCTGTCATCCCTTGCAGTTACTGTAGGTCTGGAATAGAAAAGCACAGGAATGTATTGTAAGGAACAGTTGTTTCTAATGAATGTACTAATACTGGGAGAAGCCAAGGGTGTAAGTGCACAGTGCCCATAGAGGGACAGTATCAGTGGTGTGTTCTGTATCCTCTCATACACAATTCTTCTGAGCAGACACTTCATTTTGTGTTTGGTGGGTTTTTTTCCCCCAGTTTGGAATTCATTCACTCTCCTGGTCTTTATCTTCAGAGGGACAAACATTTTTGCTTTCCTTCTGTAGTTTGCTGTTACTGTAGAAAAATCATATTTTTAATACTTACTGCTATAAAATACAAAGTTTTTATAGGACAGGTGTATCCTCTGCCAGTCACATGGGATAATGAATGTGAAGGGTCTTGTGCAGCTGACCTTCCCTGGGTATTTCAGCTGGCACTGACCAGAAAATATATTTTGTTATTCTCTCCTTTTTGCTGCTGTGTGACTGCAGTGTGTATCTTTTTCCTGGTGATGGCATAGATTTAACAGTACTTTCATATTTTTTGTCATAGTGCTCTGGCACTGTCAGGTCCCAGGAATTCCCTGTGCTGGCTGTTTTCTGGATCACTGGAAAGCACATCTCTAAAAAGGTTTTTAATATTTAATGATTTCTTAGTGAGAAGAGACTTGGGAGCTGTCCCCCATCTTTCAAAAAAGCCTGAGTGCCCTCTGGCATGAATCTTCTGCTTATCTGTCAATTCAGTAAGCTTGGCTGATGAGCCAATTAAAAAATGCCATTCCGTGGCAATGTCTCCGGGGATGGCTCATGACTGAGCCCCCACAAGTGTGTGCACCTTGGCTGGGAGCAGAGGGGCCTTTCCTGTGTGGGCTTAGGGGCTTTAGGCTGAGCTTATCCCCCTGCCAGAGCAGAGTGTGCTCCTCTTCTCCTGTCCCTTGTCCCCTGGAGCAGAGCCTGACCCTCACCTGGCTCCACTCTCCTGTCAGGGAGTTGCAGAGAGTGGGAATGTGCCCCTTGAGCCTCCTTTTCTCCAGGGAAATAAGCACCCCAAAGCATGTCTAGGGCGAGGTTTCCCAATTGCTTCCATCTCTTCCATTTGAATTTTTGTCTGAAGTTCAAACCACAAAGCAATCAAGAAGTTGAAACATCTCTGAAGGTCTTGTGACTTTTCAAGTGGTACCAAACTGGTCTTGTGTCTGGCACCCAAATTGTGGCCTCCACTTTTCCCACAGACTTTGATGGGTCATCAGTGCAGGGCCTGGGGGATCAGAGAGCAAAGGGATGGATTCCAGGCAGTGAGAATGCTGTGGGCTGTGCAGGGCACTGTCTGGGGAGTGCTGGGTGTGGAGATCCCTGTGCTGCTCAGGGATTGTGAGAGGTGGCTCTGAAATGCTTTCCCCTTCCCACAAACACACCCCTCTCCCAGGCTGTGAAACCAAAAATGTGGGGGAGAAGGGGCAGAAAGCACCATCAGTGGAAGCCTCTGATGCAGAAAACTTCAGAGAGTTTGATTTTATTTTTTAATATTCTATTATAGATTGAATTTTATCTTTAAAATTAAAACCCCATGTCAATTCAAATATAAACCCAGGAATTTTCTACCTAAGAAATGACAGAATCCTTCTGTCTCTTAGTCTTTTTAAAAGCAAAATACCACTAAAAAAAACCAAACCAAAAAGGGGAAAAAAACCCACATGAAACCAAATGCTTTCTGCAAGTTGGTATTTTAGAATCAACATATTCAGGAGAAATAGGTAGCTAATACCACCCTGTTGACCAGCTGTAGCCTGAGAACTCTTTTCAGGATAACTGGAATGATTTTATGGTGTTTGCCATCTCTTCTTGCCAAAGGCTTGTGTAGTAGCCTTTGCAAGCACAAGCATGGGGACTAAATGCTGGTTACAGGATGTGCTGGTTGCATCAAGGACCTGTTTGTTCCTTCAGTAATGGCCTTCTGGTCTCTGGGATTCATCAGAGGGATTTATCTGTCCAATAAATACATCCGCTCTGTCCATACTTGTAATGCTTCCTGATTCCAGTGAATCTGTTTATCTCTCTTAGCTTTGGTGCTTGTGTGTAAACAGGGATTATTTATCCAGGCATCTCCTCCCCAGTGAGCAGCATGGCCAGGCTCAGTGTCAGGCCTGTGTTTGGCTCAGCACCTGCAACGAGTTTGGGGAAAACCAGCAAAAGACACAGAACAGCCTGTTCTGCCAGGGTTTATGTATAGAAGTGTAATTATTAATCACTGTGCAACATGAACCCAGCTCGTGTAAGGAAATGAAGAGAGAAACAAGGTTTGACATGTTTCTTTTTACCTTCTTCCTCCCAATGGTAATAACATTTTAGGCAGCATTTTTTCTTCTAAACTGTGGGCAAAATCTATGCCATAATAAAACACATGCCCTTTGAGACACAGACCTCAACTGTGAGAGGTTATAAATTATGCCACAAATAATAAAATGCAGGATCAGCACAGACTTCCTGTGAGAGGAGCAGCCTGTGGAGGTTGTGCAAGACCTCATGTAAGTGGTCATTAGCCAGAATAATATCTCTTACACAGAATTAGCAGGTTATATGGCTATAAAATATGGACAATTTTGCTGAGCAAGCCTTAGAGAAATTAAAGGAAGCAAAATGCTTTGGGGGCTGTTCAGCAAAACGATGGAGCCATGAATAATTGATTTAAGTATGTGTAAATGTCTCTGCATCCTCTGCTTGAGTCCTTTCCTGAGCAGCTGCTGCTGATCTGTCAGAGACACCTTAGAAATGCTGCTCTGGCCTCTCACAGGTTGCTCTGGTCCCTTGTCACTCCTGTGTCTCACCAATCAGGCAGTTCATGTTCACTTCTTATATTTTTTTACCAGTGCTGCCTTCTGTAGGATGAGTGGACTTTTCAGTCAGTTTTCAAGGAGCTGCGGTGTCATTGTACAATTAGTTTAATCTAATGTGCTTCTTTAATCACCTCCTGTATGAAGGTGAGGCACAGCAAAGTGTGTGTGTCCCTGAAATTCTGTGACTTGTGGTGGTTATTTAATGATTCCAGTGTGCAAAAGGCAACTTGAGGATTTCATATCTTTGTATGTGAACAGGGGACAAGAGGGCTTTGATTTTGGTCACAAGAGAAACTGAGCTGTCTGTCTACTGTTAATAATCACTTTTCTCTCTCTTTCTGGAGTGCTCTGTTCTTTAGGCTTTCATGTACTAATTGGCTGAGTAGCCAGAAAGAAAAACATCCCTTAATTGTCTGATAGTTTTTCAGAACAGTCCTGCAGTGTGCATATAATGGAAATCCAAGGAATCAATGCATTTTCTTCTGCTATTTCCACCTGCTTTCCCCCTTTTCTCATTCTTTGCCAGTGTATTGTCAGCCCTTCCTCTGTGTTGCCTTTCTGGAAAGCCTGGATTTCAAAGGCTGTCAGGTTTCCTTGCAGCCTCATGTTTGCCCAGCTTGTCACTGGAGTGAATGAGAGTCTGCAAACTCAGAGAAATGCAGAGAAATTCTGTGTCTGATGCCTGTGGGGGTATTATTTTCTTTCAAAAGATGAAATGAAATGAGTTGATTTCTGGCACAGCAGATGCCAACCATTTGTGTGACCATCAATCCCTCCACAGAGATCATTAACAAAAGCTTCTCCAGGCTTTGCATATTGTTGATGTAAGATAATGACTCTGTGAGCATATGAG
Source organism: Pithys albifrons albifrons (assembly GCF_047495875.1). Taxonomy (NCBI): domain Eukaryota; kingdom Metazoa; phylum Chordata; class Aves; order Passeriformes; family Thamnophilidae; genus Pithys; species Pithys albifrons. The sequence goes on along the minus strand of NC_092460.1, from coordinate 44,774,874 downwards.
TCATTATTTCACAGATCCTAATGTGGTGATTTTTCTTCTCTTAGATTTTTCCAGTTACTACTCTATAAAATAAAACTTGAAGCCAGTGACTTCCTGCTCATAAAAATTATTAGGCTGTTGATTAAGGTGAGGTCTATATGAATTGAATCACTGCCATGTGTCTCTCAGCTCCACTTCAGTGGCACTGAAATGCTTCTCACCTTTGCTTCCTGTCAGGATTTGCATTCCTGAGCTCTTCTGGCCTCCAAAAGGGAAAGAGTGGCCCCCTGGGGGTCTGTGAAAAGAGCAAACACTTGAGGGGCGAATAGAAAGTTTCAAGGAAAAGAAAGAAAAAACCAAAGGACACAAACTGTGACTGTCCTTGTTTAAGCTCAGAGCTGTTCCAGTGCACCTGGACATTCAGGGAAGGCATTAGCACCACACCTAAGTGTGGTGAATCTCACACAACTCCTTCCCTATCCTAAATAAACAAATTTAGGGACGGAAGAGCAGTGTAATTAGTGGCCTTCTCAGTTCTATGGCTCTTGTAGGCTGTGGAGAGTTAAGGAAGTCCATCCTTTGGAACTCTGAATTATTTGGTTATCCCCTTCTGGACTGTAGGTAAGAGTGAAAGCCCAGACAGGCAGACTTGTGGTTTGGGAAACCCCAAACAGGCAGACCTGTATTTTCTGGTTCAGATCCAAGATCGGTTTGTCTGAAATTCTCAGAGTTGCTTGATCAAACAGACTGCAACTATTTTTTGATCCTATTTGATCAGGAGAGAGGGTCAAGATGGGTCTTCTGGGGTACTTTTTGGACCTATCTAATTTCCTCTAAATACTCCTAGCAGTGAGCTATTTGTTCAAGTGTCCACAGAAATGTCAAACTTTAATTTGAGAAAAAGATATTTCCAGAAGAAGAGCAGAGCTCAATGTCTGCAAATGTTCCTGCTCTAGACCAGAGTTTCAAGAGCAGTAGTATTCATTCAGCCAGGAGCATTGCTAAGAGAATTAATACCAGTGACAACAGCCAATAAACTTGGCATTTGGAATAGTAGGCAGATGTAATGAACTCACTTGAGAACAATCTCCACAGATAAATAGCCATAAAATGAATGGTTCTGGCTAGTAAATAAATATGAAGATGTGATGTTCCTCATGAACAGATAAAGGCTTAAACTGTTCAGAAATGACTCACTGCAGACTGCTATCCCAGTTCTCCATGGAAATAAATGTTCCCAGGAAGTGTGCAGCCCATACTGATGTGGTTCGGATAAAGCAGATGAAAAGGAACATTGCTGGAAACCATCCTGCAACTTGCCTATCCCTCCATGCCAGTCCTTCAGCTGTAGAACAACTTTGTGGTACCTTTTCCCCCCTCCTGGAATGCTCTGCTAGTGCAGCAAAATGGATTCCAGTCTCTTCATTTGGTACAAGCAGGTGGGGTTGGATGCAAGGAAAAAAACCCTCCCAGCAACATTCCAAGGGCATTCTCCTCCCCCTTTGCATGCCAGAAAATGGGATGTTCATGCTCACACCCTTTGCTACTATTCCATTTTCATCTCTTAACAGAGAGATGCCCCACTTTGAAGAGAGGTCTGCTAAGGAGTAGTTTCAACTGTGCCACCCCTCTCTGTGATTTCCATATAATTTCCATAGGGCTGCTTGGGGACCAGGGAAAAAGTATGTGTTCGGAGTAGCTCGGCTCCCCTCTCAGGGTTTCCAGAGTGCCTCCTTCCCAGCCTTAAGCCTTTGGAAGTGACCTGCTGGAATAGAAACAGAACAGTCTCTCCTTTTTGTAAATATAAGGATACCGGGAAGGCCTCAGGACAAGTGCTGGCAATCCTGCCAGTGAAATGCTTGCTTTGTTTCTCTCCTGGCAGCTGCAGGATTGCTGTGTTGGCAGGATGGTGCCCATGGAATCAAATCCTTCTGTCTGTAGGTTAAGAAGCAGCATTGCTGGCTCTGTCAGTGAGGAATATTCCTTCACTGAGGATGTTTGTATTTACAGCAGTGTGGTGGGGAGAGCCTCGTTGCGCCCTGTGAGGTGCAGCTCACTTACAGCTTTACACAGAAATACAGATAAGGATGGGGAAGATGTGTCTATCCACCTGTTTGGGGGAATTTATACTGAATGGTCCTTTTGGTATTGGAGTCCAGTTTACTGGTTGTCACAGGCATGACATGCAATTATACATTATCTGCTACAAAAATACATCCTGGATTTCAGCCCAGCCCAGTTCCTCAGCATCTACCAGGACAGTGTTCCAGAGAAATACTTTTCCACTGTTACAGCTCTCTCCTAGTTTCTTATCTATATTTATATTTTGTTTCTCTGCCAACATTATACTTTAACTTCAGTCATTCCCTCTGTGCACAACTCTTGGGAGGGCTGTGGATAATGAACTGCAGGTAGGAGTGAATGTTCCTGTCCTTGGCTTCTCTCTTTGCCTGGGGTGCTAACAACGTGCTCTGCTGTGGTGGGGCTGCCCAGGTTTGATCATCTGGAGAGGATTTGTGCCTTTTCCTGCTGGAGTTCCTTTACTAACCCCAGGTGGTCAGGGCTACCCACAGGATTCAAGGGGAATTATTCCTAATTTTTAAGATTTCCCTGAAAATGACTTGTCCCAGAGTGCTTTTTAGAGGTATTTAGGAACTGAAATGGCATTAAATTTCAACACAGAACCTGCACTGCATTGGCTCTTGTTCTACCGGTATTCCATGATTCTCTGAGGTGTGCTGGGCTGCCCAAGGATTTCTGCAGCATTTCCCTTTACTTCTCCCATCTTTCCTCCAGGACTCCTTGTTGGTTTGTGTCTTCTTTTTCTTCCCCTGTGTTGCCCTTTGTGGGTACCCACACAGAAGCAAATTGCAGAGCTGAGGTCAGCAATGAAAGCTTTGCTTATGAATCTTCTCCTGCCACCACTTTTCCAGGGAGAAGAAATGTCATGTTTGCCTTAGCCTTTCAAGAAAGTTTTAATAAAATGCAGCTTCCAGCAGTGATGTTACTCTGATAAGTTGCACTGTTTGTCTTGTGGGCTGGCACCTGAGTGAGCTCCCAGACAAAAAATGAGGAATGCAGAAATGATGCAGAGTGCCAGCTGTGGCCCTGCAATGGAGAAATGAAGCAGGAGGAAATAATTCCTTATTTCCCTTTCCTTCAGGGAAGGAAGATAAGCTGGAGGTCTTTGCAGGCCTTTAGGGATGTTAAAGGCAGACTCTTCACCTTGGGGCTTAAGCACATCTGGACCACCAAGAAAGGGAAAAGGGCAGGAAGGTGACCCTGCTGTGGAAGTGCTGGAGAGGATACTGAGCTCCAGGTGCTTCCCAGTGGTGCAAGAGAAACAGGAGGATGCAGGACAGGCTGTTGCCACACGAGGTGTTGGTGAGTGGCCTGGAGCTGTGCAGGTTGTACCTGGAACCCAGGCAGAGCCCAGTGGTGCTGGGGGCACACTGGGGCACACAGCCTGGCTGGGGGCTGGAACTGGGAGCGTGCCTCAGGAGGAGAGCATGGCAGAGCTTGAAGGAGGAGAGGCAGCTCTGCAGGTCCTGCCCCACACACTCTCCATGCTGCCTGAGCTCCCAGAAGGAAGCAGGAAAGGGCAGAGATCCTGCATTAATCCGAGTGTGCTTGGAAATTGCATGCAGACCTTGGGAATTCTTTGATTGATTCTAATTTGCATTTTAATTTTATTTATTGCCCTTTCTGTGACACTGCACCATTCCTTGGCTGCTTAACAAGGATCAGCAGCCAGCTCAGCTCACTACATGTACATTTTTCTTACCTAAACATAACTTTGTGTTTAACAAAGATTTGTTTGGAGTTTTCTGTCCTCATTGTGCCTTTGTTTTGCACATAGTGTTACTTGCAAAGAAATAGATTACCAGTGCTATGCCAAAAACTTTCATTAAAATATCAGAAAAATCTAAGCAATCTGTGTAAGTTAGATGGCACTCCAAGAACATAAACTACCAGTCCCTGAGGTTTTCAGTCAGATTCTATGTGTTAAGGAAATCAGCCTGCACCAATGTCATCCATAAAATTATTCAGGCACAATAATCCTTGTACAGATCAGTGGCTCCTTCATCATAGGATGCTGCACTTAAACACCCCCATGTAATACTGCAACCAGTTTAAACCACTCTTAGTGTACTTGTACAAAGTGTTCCCCAAGAAAACAGAACTTATATGGGAAACAGAATTGAATATGAGAGAAATCACCCACCCATCAAATCCCCACAACTGTCCTGGGTGTGAGCACAGGGCACACTCTGAATTTTCACTTCCAGCAGTGGGCCTGGGTTTGTGGACATTAAGAAGGATTCTTTTCTCGTTTATCCAAAGTCCCAAGGACATCCAGAGGAGTTCAGGATTTGCCTCGTTTGTCTGTGTTTAGTACTTTTCCCAGCCTTCATATACATCACCCGGGGCACAGCAGCACCTCTCCATAAATGTGATGTTTGCAATAATTACATTAGCTCTGCAGTGCAGCTCTACTTGTCTCCAGAATAAATGCTGAGACTGTAATCTGTGTCCACATCTCACGGGTCAGTAATAAGGTTGAACCCTTGTGCTAATCTGTCTTTGAAATGTTTGGGCAACAAAGACACTGTGGCCTAAGCCTGGAGCTCTGGTGTGGAGCCTCATAAATCCTCTGCCTTCCACATGCAGAGGTTTGTCCATATGGGAGCAGTTACTGTTGTTTGAGAAGAAAATGAAGAATATTCACAACATGACTGCAGCAGCTGTACTTTTGAAAAATGTATTTATCTCATGTATATCTGTTGAATTTTACTGTGCACAACTACAGCAGCAAATTCCTTTTTCTTCCAGCTGTATGAAGTGCAGGAGAAGTGATTTGAGCAGGATGAATTACTAGCATCTGGGTGATCAATCCAGCTGTGCCTTGGGGATTAGGTAATGTGTTTTGTTTGTGTTTCATTTATTTAAGCAGTTCAAGTGCCCCTTTGCTCCCCCTACATGTCCTATGCTCCACCAGGCTCCTGTCTTGTTTTGGATGATAAATAACCAGATGACACTGGGCAGTTGTTGAAGAGGTTAAGGAAAACCACAACAGTAAATCAAGTCCTTTGCTGAATTTCTTTCTGTCATGAAAGGAAGCTCTGATTTGTCTTTCCAGAAGAAGCATCTTTGTCTTCAGGAGATTTTGTCTCCCAGGGCTTCTCATATTGCACAGCCCAGATTTTGGCTCTACCAAGCAGCCTCCTCTAGGATTTCAACTGAGTTTTTACCCTGGGTGTCTTAAACACCTGAGTATTTTTTGTTTTGCCTTGTTTACTAAAATCTTTCACATATTTCTGATTCAATGAGCTTATTCTGACAAGTTCTATTGATAATAACCTAAGCTGTTAAATACAGATGGTTTGTAAAACATGGAGTATGCGTTTCAAAGCTTTTCCTTTTTTTTTTTTTCCAGGTTCACCTGAAGGAGAGATTAGGAAGCAAAGGACGTATGTATTGATGAAGAATTTACAAATAGCAGTTATTAGGCTAAGCACTCCCATAATATTTTTGTCCATCCAGGCAATTTTTCTCTGCAAGGAATTTTTACTGTTTTTCTGATGCCTTTGTGAATTTTGTCTATCCACAAATGCTGTTTTCAGAGGTAACTTCCTAATCTTAGTTTGAATCTTACTAAAGAATTGCCTTCCTTAACATCCCAGTGATTTCCATATGGATTTTATCTAGCCTTGTCATGCATTTCTTGGAGAGTAAGAAGAATATGCATTTATGAACTTCTAGTGGATTTCAGTGTACTATTTAACATTTTTAGAGTTCAAAAGGCTGTGTGGTTAACAAGGTGAGTCCTGTGGGCAGGGTAGCAGCCTGCACATACACTGCTTTGCATCTTGGTGCCTCTCCAGGGCTGCATCAGCAATCCCTATTCTGCTTTCCAGCATCATTCCTTATTCTTGCAACGTTGTCTGTGGAGACAAATGCCAACTGGTGCCAATTGTGTTTCTGGCGCCAAATCAGCCTCTCACGTTGTGTAACATTTTTCTGCTGCAGAGATTCCACTCCATCACATGTGGCTGTTTCACTCCTAATTACTCTGCTCTTAAATTGACCTCATCTCATTCAGGAACTCAGCTTGCTGTTTTCTGACGTACAAGTGAATAATCCTGTCTAATATGGGCATGGTTTTAACTCTTTTATTTTCTTTATTCTTGATTATGTAGTACTAGTACTGCTTTCTACTGTGTTCTTATGTGTTAAGGGTTTTACTGAATGAAGCCCTAAGCGGTTGGCCTTGGCTATTACTATGGATACTGCACTTCACTAAGTTAAAATTAATATACAATTTCTCATGATTTCTGAGCTTGGTTTAATCTCCCCAAATATATTTAGTATATTTTACATCAATATAATAATGTTGGCAAACAATAGCATTGTCTATCTGTTTAGGTTGATTGTTAGCATATTTATTACACATTGCATAGCAAAAAGGCATTATGTGTTATCTCCCTCTGCCAAATATTTTAATTGATGCCAACTTCTCAAGCAATTTTATCTGCCAGTGAGGAAATCCAGGTTATCTGTCTGTTCAAAAGCTTGTCTCTGGCAGATGGAAGAATTTGCACTGGGTATGATACAGCTGCTTTTCTTTCTTTGTTTCAAATCCTGATATCTCCACCCAGTTCTTGCATACCTGTATCCCTTTAAATTTACATTCAGCATGCTGCTTTCATGTCTCATGTTTTCTCCAGGTGCATTGTAAGATATCTTTTATGCTTACAATATAGACACACATCTCAGGTGCAGATCCTTTCCTTGCTCTGGCACTAAAGGCAGTTTGTAAGATCCCAGGGGCAGAGCTGTCTCTTCTGTGCTCACGTGCCACTAAACACACTGAGACTTCAAAGAATAAGCCAAGCCAGGTGGAAGGACCTTCCCTGTTAATGCTAAGTAAAGTTTCCACAGTTAAACACTCAGGATTCCCGGAAATGTGAAACCTGTGACTGAACTAATAATGTCACTTATGCTCTCTGTGGAACAGAGAAGTCAAAAACACTCTAGCAAGAGCTTCATCAGAGATAGGAGACTTTTCCAGATATAGTTTTTAAGAAATATGTGTCTAAGGAGCTTTTGTCCCACAACATCCTCATGTAACATATTTAGGCTGTAAGCTACCAAAATAAGTAAACACACAGTGAGTCTCAATAGTGTCAATATATTCAACAAATAGATCATGGTAGGAATCATTGATGAAAATGAATCATTTGGTTCATTGCTGAACTAAATCCACCCTCAGCAGTAGCTCCTGCCTTGTTGTCACAGGCACTTGCAATGGGATGTCATCCCCACAGGAGATGCAGGTCAGAAGTTGGTGTGGTGGGTTAGCAGAGCAGGATGAACACTGCTGGCACTCTGGGGGGTTAGCAGAGCAGGATAAACACTGCTGGCACTTTGGGGGGTTAGCAGAGCAGGATGAACACTGCTGGCACTCTGGGGGGTTAGCAGAGCAGGATGAACACTGCTGGCACTTTGGGGGGTTAACAGTGCAGGATGAACACTGCTGGCACTTTGTATGGGGAGTTAGCAGAGCAGGATGAACAGTGCTGGCACTTTGTATGGGGGGTTAGCAGAGCAGGATGAACACTGCTGGCACTTTGTGTGCTGGGTTAGCACAGCAGGATGAACACTGCTGGCACTTTGGGGTGTTAACATTGCAGGATGAACACTGCTGGCACTCTGGGTTAACAGTGCAGGATGAACACTGCTGGCACTCTGGGTTAACAGTGCAGGATGAACACTGCTGGCATTTTGGGGGGTTAACAGAGCAGGATGAACACTGCTGGCACTCTGGGTTAACAGTGCAGGATGAACACTGCTGGCATTTTGGGAGGTTAGCACAGCAGGATGAACACTGCTGGCACTTTGGGTTAACAGTGCAGGTTGAACACTGCTGGCACTTTGTCACTTTGTTTTTCCAAGTGCAGGGGATTGAACTGTGATAAGTGCTGGTACAGCTTAGACAGATGCCAGGGATGGTCACAGTGGAGACTTGGGAGGAGGGACTGGGGATGTTCTGCACTAAACTTTGCTCACCCACCGATGAGCTCCTTTTCTAATTAAACCTGAGCTCAGCCCAGTAGCTCAGGTTTGGCTCAGCTCTCACTCCCCATTCAGTGTCAGCCTGGCAAAGAGCAGTCTGGGCTCCACTCCCTGCACCCAAAGCCCCTCTGGTCGTGCTGAAATGCTGTGCCATGCACTTCTCACTTGGCAGGGGTTCACTTCCCCTCCTCCTGGCTTATATTTTTATCAGCACTGACATTGCTGCCAAACCTTATGCACCTTAGGATGAGATTTTATTCAAATAGCAAATAGCAGGGCTATTTTGTACACTTGCTAATAATTTCCATACAACTGTACAATTTAGTTTAATATGTGCATACTGAGCACTGGGGAAAAGCTTGTGAGGGTCCAGGTGTCTGTTGCTGTCCCTCACAGTGACCTTTTGCAAGTCCTCACTTCCTTTTTGATTTGGAAACATGAAATACTTGCCTTTTTCCAGGGGAAAGGATATTCCACTTGGCACAACAGAAAGAGAAGTGTGTTCAGTATTAGGCAAGAGAGGGATCAGAATATGTGCTCATTGCTCCAATCCAACTTCTCAATTTTTGCTCTTTGCTTAGTCTTTTTATTTAATTATTTTTCATTGTCTTGTAGAGAGCACTGGGGAAGTTCTGTGTGTTTTGAATTTAGAAAAATCACAAGAAAAATAAATGTGGAACCTCTTTGTCTAATTGGAGACTCTGAACTTTTAGAGAAAAGGAACACCAAACTTTCCAGATGCTTGAAATAGGTTAAATATCCTTTTGCTGCCCCCTTGGTTACTTAGGTCTTGGTTTTCAGCCTGTGAATGTTCACAGCTGCCCTCAGGAATGTGAACATTTCCTAAACCTGCTTTTGCTCCTAATTTGTTGTCACTATTTGCATGAGTAATTTGGTAATTTAAGCGGCTAAAATTGTGAGAGTAAGAACACACATTTTCCTTTAATCTTTTTGTATTTTTATGATTCAAGACTATTATGACTTTTTTTTCCTTTCTTAAGCACAATAATAACATAGTCATTATCCTAAATAAGCCTCAAATATGAAACATAATTTGTTGTGGAAGATACATGTGTGTGGCTCGGCTTTGCGAACGAAGATTTGGGAAGGGCTGTCCCCATGTGGGTGGGCCCTTCCAGCCTGCGCAGTGGATTTTAGGTGAGGCTCAGCGTGCGCAGAACTGGCCCCACCATTTAAGTCCTGAGGTTCACCTGCCACGGCCGAGCGAGCTTGGACGGTGCCAGTGAAGTCCTCAGGACTAGAACCTACAGTACCCGGCATTTCCCAGGAGGTCTCCCATCCAAGTACTAATCCGGGGCTGACCCTGCTGAGCTTCCGAGATCTGACGGGGTCGGATGTCAGGGAGGCATTTAAGATACATAACTTGAAGTAAACCTACAAATTTATAACTGTGGAATTTGTTTGTCTGTGATGGTGAAATGCTGTGTGGGTGCGAACAGATCTGGTGTTCTTGGGATTTTGTGTTTGCATTTCTGTTAATACAGCTCTAGGGGTTTTTTTCCAAATAAAATACCCATATATTTAATTCTCTTCAGAGATAGGCATTGTCCTGCTAAAAACTTATCCTAACAGAAACATTTCAGAATAGATAGGGAATCTGTGTAGTATGGAGCTCCTTTTGGAAAACACAGTCTAGTTTATACTGATTTTGATTCAGAGGCTAAACTACATTTAAATATTTTACAGCAATACTGCCTTAAAGTGGGTCATAAATAATTCACTCAATAGCTGAACAGATGTCTCTGTGGAGCACAAACTCTCTATATCTTAATGAGTATATTTAATACAGTAAAATAAACTTCCAAGCTTTTGGTTATTGGAAAACAGATTACATCTACAGATGACATGCTGCTCTGCAAAGGAGAAATAGATAAACCAGAAATAAAAGCAACAGGGAGTGCCTGGATGGTTTTTTGAAATTATTTCTGAGAAATGACTTTTTTTTTTTAAATTTTATATCCTGAGTTTTAAATGGAGGAAAGAGTGTTTGGAGTGGTTGTTTCAAGGAAAATTGTATAAAGCAGTAAGAGCTTTGGCCTTTTTGTTACAAATATACCAACCAGAAAGGGACTGGGAAGGTGATATGATGGTGCTCCTGGAAGTCAGCAATTTGACAGAAGTAGGGATTCAAAAAAGGTATAACTCTATTATTCCTGGTTTCTAGGGGTGTCTTGTTGGTTTGGTTTTTTGTGGGGTTTTTTGGTTGTTTTTTTTTCCTTTGTTTGTTTTGGTTTTTTGTTGTTGTTGTTTTTGTTTGGTTTTTGGTTTTTTGTTTGTTTCTTATTTCTATCCCAGTTATTTCTATTCTGTGATTTAAATCCTTTCCCTTGTGTGAAGATTGAGTATCTGGACATAGTTTGTATAAAGTAAGAATTCTAGATCATATAATAAGTATTTTCCCACTACTTATAAAGTTCTTAAAGCTCTTTCTAATAGAAAATTAAAGTGTTAAAAAAGCACTTTTAAAAAATCTTACAGTATAAGTGTGTACAAATATATCATCAAATAGTGCATAATAAAGTCTTTCTATGAACTTCTCAAACATTTTTTGACAATTGGAAGACATTTCAAAATGAAATTCAAAACAGAAATCCAGACTTTGAGCAAGATCTATCCCTACCATCTGTATGTGTGTTTTTGGGCAAACATCCAACAAACCCCCAAAAATCACACCCAGAACAAGGTGGTTTGAGGAGGGTGAGGAATTCTGTCATAAGAGCAGTAAATAAGAAAGGCTGAAGGTTGTGGAAAGTCATCCAGTAAAACCAGTGGCAAAGTGACAAAGGCAAGAGCCCCGAGAGCACCTCAGGCTGTACTTGATGGGAAACAACCCGTGAGTGAGGGTGCCAAGAAAACATTCCCAAGGTGTATCTTCAGGGGAATGGTGGATTAGCCAAGACTTGCTGTCCTTTCTGCCCTCTTCTTTACCCTCCTTATTAAATGCGATCCTTTGTTAGGCTCTAATGGAATCTTAGTTGAGCCCAGTGGAGTTCCAGCACTGCCCTCTGTGTCCCTTGGTCTGTGCACTGGGTGTACTGGTGTGTCCAGCCCATCAGAGCCCTTAGGAATGCCAGTCTGCTCCATCCAGAGGTGTTGGAGCCCACAGGCAGCATATGGGAAATCCTGTGGGACCAGAGCCAGCCCCCCATGCAGAGCTGGGAATGGGCTGTTATTATCCATTGCTGCAGCCTGTGCCAGAATGCTCCATCTCAGCCCCTGGATTAATGTCACCATTGCCGATTGCTGTGTGGGGAACTTTAAAATGCACGTGCCTAATTCACCCCCCTCTCTTCTCTCTGTAACTTGAGGAAGCTGTACCCACATACAGGCTCTGGAGGCTCTTGGCCAAGGAATGGCTGTCAGGAATGTGGAATCAGGTGTTTGCCAAGCCTGGAGGGGGCTTGGTGGAGCACTCTGTGTGTCTGTCCAGGCTGGCCCAGACCTGCAAGTCCCTTCTTTGAAGCAGCATTTCTTGTTCATAATCCATTGCACTTGTTCAACCCAAGGCTGCAGCTGGGGTTCGTGGAGTATCCAGGGCAGGGAGCAGAGCTGGGAAGGGGCTGGAGGAGCAGGAGGGGCTGAGGGAGCTGGGGGGGGGGCTCAGCTGGAGGAAAGGAGGCTCGGGGGGACCTTCTGGCTCTCTGCAATTCCTGCCAGGAGAGGGAACCAGGGGAGGGTCGGGCTCTGCTCCAGGGCACAGGGACAGGAGCAGCGGGCACGGCACTTGGAAAAGGCTGTGATAGTGCTGGAGGAAGCTCAGGAAAGGGCAGGCAGGATGATCAAAGGCACTACCAAGTGGTTTCCCAGTGAAGGGTAACTGAAGTGTAGGCTGTGCTTTCTCAGTTCTTCAGGTGGAAGGTGTGAGAGACACACCAGTTCAATGGGGAATAAATATATTGACAGCTCTGAATGACCAGGCCCCCAGTTTTGATTCAGAAAGGCTGAGCTGCAGCCTCTTGAGGAGTTTGTTAGGGAACTGTCTGTATATCCTTGCTCTGCTCATGTTTTTTGGAGTTCTTTCCTCCCTTTCCCCCCCAAATTTCTGGGTGCTGTAAGGACTGGATAACAGGCACATTAGTCTTACCCAGGGTAGCAATTTTAGCACTCTGGCTGAGTAGAACACACAGGACTGAGGCCTTAGAGGATATTCTATCACATTCCTGCAAATTCTGAATTTCAGGCCTTTCCTTACAGCTTTCCAAGTTTTGGAATCCCTGTGAGGTGCAGAAAGTTGAAGGAAATGAGAGATACACAAGCTGAGTGAGTGGAAGTTGTGGCTTACACAGACAATTGCTGTTCTGAGCAGGACTTCCCAAGGCATAACAGCTGTCAGAAACCTCATTTGAAAGTAAGTAGTCCTCAGATTGCTTTGTATTAATTAACTTTTCCCTCTCAGGGCACTCTTATCTCAGATAGTTCTGTCGTTCCTCAGGCATGAAGTGACTCAATTTCTCCAATCTTATTTTATCAAGCACCTTTTTAGAGATAGCATTCAGTGTTGCAGCCATCATAATGCAATTAATTCCCTCCTCACCCCTTCTCCTAGTGCCTTGCTGGCAATTTTGTACCAATTTCCTTTACCAGATTGATGTGCTTTGTTATTTTGTGCCAATATTCTGGACTTGGCAAAATCCCTGTTAAAATATAAAAAATATTTGTGCATTTGCAGTATATGAGTCAGATTTTTTACACTTAAATCAATATACATTTAGTTTAAGCTTGTAAAAGGGACTGTTCAGATTCCAACAACTGTAACTTTTTATTGAGTTTCAGTCTTTGCCAAGCTAAAGCATCCTGGGTTTTTTTAGTCTCGTGGACTTTTTTAATGTTGTGGACTTCAAGCAACTCCTGTGCTCTTGATTTAGTTGTCTGCAAGTATTGGTCATTTGAAAATTTTCTAGCAGATACCCATTAATACCTTGGGACTGGAAGCTTTTCCATATCAGTTGAAATAGGATTTTACTCATCCAATACAGATAAAATAGTTAGATGGAATTAAAGTAAGTTTTAGTACTTCAGGGTTTTTCTCCTACATGTTGATGATTAACAGAAACAATGAAAATTGTTTTTAACTTTTTTTCTTTACACATATTTAAATATATTTTCAGATTTAAAAAAAAAAAGGCAATCCACTGGTCCTGAAGTAGTAACTGATAAAAAAATCCCTTTGGTTTGTTTGTGTTCTCCTTAGCACTAATTTTGATCTCTATGTGCCTTTACTGATGTTCCTTTTTCCTCCTTATTTTGTGTCAGTTTACCAGGAGTGAGAAAAGGCCATGGATCCAGACTTTCTGAATGTGCTTACACAGCCCTCTGCACTGGATCAATTCCTGCATGAGACTGTCATTGCTAAAGGTGGGTGCTCTGAGCCAGGAGAGGAAAAGGGCTGAAGGACCAAACAGCAAATGTGCAGTGGAGATGACCTGGATGTTTTCCAGCAGGGACCCCGTGGCTTTATGAGCAGAGTGAGCTCTGGGTGTGCACTTTGGCTGCTGCCACTTTGGAGGCACATCATGAAAAGCAACACAAATTCCAGCTGGTTCTTTAACTGAAATTTAAATTTCACACATAAGGATCTGACCAACTTTGTTTTCCTTTTTCCAGAATTGTCCATCCAGATCTCACTGGTTTGAATGACACTGGAGCAAAACTTCCAAGAACAATCTTAATAGTCTGATACCCCATTTCCCTGCTCATAAGGAATGAATTAAAATAAAAAATGGCAGTGTTTCTACATATGGCAATTAGTGGTATTGAAAATATCAACTTACAGCAGATTTTCCCACAAACTTGCATCAGTTTTGTCTGACATTGTAATGGAATTTCATAGAATTTCATAGAATGGCTCTTGTTTGCTTCCTTCCATAGGTGAGAAGAAGAAATTCATAAAACCAACTTCAAGCACCAATCCCAGACTGGAAGAATTGAAACTGGTACCATTTCTTTTGCTCTATTGCTTAACCCTCACCTGCAGTTTGTTTTAGGCTGCTGAGTTAAAGGAGCCAGAGAACCTGTGGGGATCAGCCCTGTGATTTCCCAGCTCCTGGAGCCCACTCTCTCCACGTGGGAATGAGCATTCAGGTTGTTCTGTGGTAACTGTGAAGGGGGAATCCTATGGCCAAGGAAAGGACTTTATTTCCAAATAGTTTTGGAACCCCCAGTGCATTCAATCCTGTCTTTAATGGCACAGCCCTGAGGAAGGCTCACACACTGAAATCTCCTGGCAGAAAAGTGGCATGGCTCTTAAGGGACCAGCACTTCCTGCATTATGGAGATGCTAAAACTGTTATAAATATTATGAAAAGCAGCTTAAACTGTGTGCTGATGTTTGTATTACCTGGCATTTCTAAACCCATGGATAGGTGTGTTTCTGTATTAGGTTTTCATGCACATTTGATCAAAAAGATTTGGGTTTTGTGTCAGGCTTTCACAATGGTTTTACACAAAGGAGAAAATCTGAAAGGTGGTGCTGCAAAATGCAATTATGTTGTCTACAGAAACACTGATCAGTTCTTTCCAGATTGCAAAAATGAAGAGTTTCCCTCAGTTTATGATTCCTGTGAGCTTCAGTGCTCAATCCATTTTCTGACAGACTTCTGAAAGAATGCTCTTCATTGTCTAATTTATTTTCTTTGGGTGATGTGGAGGTGGAGATGGAGTGCTGAGGGAGGCACAGCCCTCTGGGTGCCCATCAGTGCCACTTGATTGTCTTCTGAATCTAAAGGATTGATGCTTCTCTGGAGAAGGAGTTGGGGTGGAGGCAGGGACAGGGAGGTGTCTTCAAGGGAGGAATAAGGGAAGGGAGGAAACTCTCTGGGGAGCCAAACGGCTTCACTGCATCCTCCTTTGGAGGTGGTTTTGCAGAGCTAAGGCATGAGCAGTGGCTCACTGTAGGTGCTATAAATAATGAGCTGCATGTGAAATAGGAGGTTATATTGGGGAGCCAGCAGCAAAATCCTCAAAGTATTCCTTCTTTCCTTCCTCATTTTCAAACACAGGGCTGTGCTCTGCAGTTGGGTGGGTCAGAAAGCAACACTGTGGGAGCTGCAGGCTGTGGGTGGAGCTGAGGTGGCAAGGGAGGGATGTCACAGGTCTGTGGTCAGCAGTGCTCGCTGCTTTTCTGACCTCTCTCCCTGTTTGGGGAACTGCGTCACCTGCAAGCATTAGCTGGGAGCACAGCTTTCTGCTCTGGAATATTCCTCTTACTTCTTAGAATTTGTATTACACGCTGACAGCTGCTCAGCTCGGGCATTGTCATTTCTTGTGCAGTTTCAAGCATCCCAGAGATACTTTTAATTTTTTTTCAGGCCCCCTTTATATTTTTGTTAATGCTGGCTAACTTACAGGGATCTGCTGTGGATCTTCTCCTCTGTTTACAGCAAGTGAGAGAGGTGTTTTCCACAAGACAAACTCCAGAGACTCAAATAGTGATACAAGCAATACCCTTCCCTCTTCCAGGAGGGCTGTCCATGTTAACAGCCAGCTGGGGCTGCTGCTTTTCGGTTCTGCTCCACCAGGTCATCCTCCCTTTCCATCAACATATGTGGATAAACCACATGCCTGGAGAAGTGCTGAGGAGCTGCTTTGTGCAGGAGCACTTGGATTCCTTTCAGCTGTAGCCAGCCCTTGGCTTCCTGAGCAGCTTCCCCTTGCAAAGGCAGGAAGGATATTGGAAAGCCTGGTGGGAGGATTGCCATGTAAGAAAGCCCCAAAAAGGTGTTTGGGCACTGAGCAGTGTAATATTGTAGAAAGAAAAAGCAAATAATAGGAGAGGAAAGGGAGGAGTGACAGTGACATGAATGAGTATAAGGAACAACCCAGAGAATGAGTGAAGCCTCTTTTCTTACAATCTTCTGTCTGGTGGTTGGATTTGTGTGAATTCTGTGATCTCTGATGAGGGCAGGGGGTGGGAAGAGCTGTGCAGCCTTTTCCCTGCTGGAAGTGGGAATAGGGTCTGTCTCCCCAGCTGGATAACCAGTCCACAAGATTCATGGGAGAATAACTTAGTTGTCTGTCTCACTTGAAAATTAGGAAGAACTAATGATACTTCCCTTTACAAACCAACCAAAAAACACAGAGGAAGTGGAGGTTGAAAGCAAAGCAAGATGTGATAAGGGGCTGAAGAGAAAGGTGAAACACAACATGGTGCTGTACTGTCTGAACAACAGGAGTGCTTTGCTTTCCTCTGCAGCTGTTGATTGACTGGATTAACAGAACTCTGCAAGAGGAACACATTGTAGTTAAAAGTCTGGAGGAAGACCTGTATGATGGGCTGGTACTTCATCATCTCTTGGGTGAGCTGTTCTTTGGGTTTAGTTCACAGCCACACCCCGGGGGAACTTCAGATCAGAGACTGAACCTCCCCAGTCCCAACAGCAGTGACCTGCAGGGTCTGCCTTCCCTCACAGAGGGAGCACTGCACGGGGAACCAGCTTGATAATTGCAATTCTGAGCAAAGCCTGATGATCTACAGTTGTTTTACATCATGATTTTACTTTGGAGAAAACCTTTGACCTGCTAGTTTACACAACAAAAAGATTTTGCACTTTGAAGTGTGCAATTCAGTGTGTCTGAGGGAAAGGAGGGTTCGTGAGTTGGGAGCACAGGGGTGACTTGTGGTGGGTGCTACGAGAAACATTGGGTGGAATCAGCACTATGATATATGTGTTTTCCTGCTTAAAAAAATTAAAAAGTTCTAGGTCTAAAGAACTGGTCTGGAACTGGAACTGGAACTGATAAAAATCTAAGAGACTTTTGACACTATGTGGTGCTTGTATAAACACGTGACGTCCTGGAGCAGCCTGTTGATCTATTGTTTCTATTTCTCCATCTCTCCTCTCTTTACTACATTTTCCTTTTCACTCCTATTGGGATGCCTTTAAAATGATATCTCCTTTCCACCAAGGCTGAGAGCAGCAGCATGAACAATACTGGCTGATTGTCATTGTTGCCTGAGCAATGAGCTGGGATTTCTTCTGTCTATGAGTTCATGTTGACTTTGTACACCACCTACAGGAAAGATCCACTCGTTGGATTTCTGTAGCACCCACCAGGAAAAGGAGGAATGGAGAGTAGTGTGAGGGCTGGGGGATGGAGCTGCAAGGAATGACTTGACAGAATCACAGACTATTCTGAGTTGGAAGGGACCCACAAGGATCATCGAGTCCAGCTCTTAAGTCAATGGTTCATGTAGGGGATTGAACCTGTGACCTTCAGTCCTCTCTCTTTTGCAGAGCTTCATTTAATTTACTGAGACTCCGAGAGCACAGGCACATGGATGTGGGCCTGGGGAAGCTACTGAATGGTATCAAACATGTGAAACAAGACTTTTGCTGTCATTTTATGTTTCTGATTTATTTCTGGTTTTTTTCCTGTGGTGGTGTTAAAATCCATCCTTCTGCTTCCCATGGGCTCTCTAAAAGAAAAGCTGGGATCCCTCAAGCTGGATGTTGACAAGATTGCCTTAACAGAGAAGAAACAGCGCCAGAAGCTCTCTGTGATCATGGAAGCTGTGGCCAAGTGCTTGCAACTGGAGGAAAGGCAGCTCAAGTGGAGTGTGGAATGTGGGTGCAGGAGTGAACCTGGAGGGAATTATCCACAATCCCGGGGCTTCCTCTGCTCTGAGGCTGCTCTGAGCAAAGGGCTGCCAGAACGGGAATTAAACAACCTGGGTTTGATTCCTGGTTGAATCTAAAGTGAGACAGGAATCTCTGACCCTGCCTGGGTCTGTCTGAGGGTGTGACTCATGGGTCACTCAATAGCCCTCACTGCCTATGCAGACATCCCACAAAAAGAACTTTTAAGCTGTGCTATTGCTGAATTGTGGTATTATATAAACCCCAATCTTGTGTCCCACCCTTGTTATGGCCCTTCCTGACTTTGGGATCCTCTGCATAGGGAGAATTCACGATTCTGGAGTGCGGTTTAGCTGTTTTGCACACCAACCCCTGTTTTCTTTCTCCCCATGGAGCAGCTATCCTGGCAAAGGACTTGCTGAGCACTCTGCACCTGCTGGTTGCAATGGCAAAGCACTTCACTCCCAGCCTGGCCCTGCCTCCAAATGTGCAGGTGGAAACAATCACCATTGAGGTATTTCTGGTTCCAGGTTTCTTACAGTAGGTCCCAGAGTCCTTTCACATGGCTAAACTTGCTTAGAACTGTGTAGAAATGTGTGTGCAGCTGTGAAAGACTTGAAGAAACTTGTGTTTTCTTTTAATTTCTGCCTTGGTTGGATTAGATTTGGTTTTCAGTTCAGTTCTGCCTTTAAAAGGGCAGAAACAGTGTGCTGTTTTGGTTCCTTGATCACAAAAAAAAAGAAATTGTCCAAACTGGAAACAGCTGTTAATGCCTGTAAAGAAGAAATTCTGCTCTTACTGTCTCTAAATATTTTTAAATAGAAGCATGTAGTCATAACTCATAACAGTGGTTTAATTCTGAGGGTTTATCTCTTTAGGGAAGGGAGTCTGTACTCACCTGTCTCTTCAGGCTGTCAGTTGAGTGAAGCACTGGGGGGTTTTTGATGCTTTTTGGAGTACTGGGAATTATGTAGAGGGAAAAAGATATAAGGATGTAGGAGAAGATACCAGGTGGCTTCAGAAAGAGGAAGAGTTGCCATCCTAAATCTAAGCATCCCAGGAAAGTGAAGTGCTCTGCAGGGAGATTCATCTTTGGGTGTCAGGCCATGGCACAAGGGTGTTACAGGGCAGAGGTGACAACCTCCAGTGCTGGGAAAGAGAAGCCCTTAATGCAGGGAGGGAATTGCTGCCTGCCCAAAGCAGCTCCTGCACCAAAGGCTCTCCAGGAGAGACATCGAGGACTGGAGCTCCCCAAGCACCTGCACTAATTGTAGGGCACTTAATGAATAAATGCCCTCTGGTGATGATTGAAGGCAGCCAACAAGTCATGAAAGCCTCATTGTTGCTTATGATTTTTGTGTGTGTGACAAGCCCCAAATCTTTTATTGTGTTTTCAACAGAACACCTCCAGAGGATTAAAGACAGCAAGTGCAGTGGAGAGTATCACAGACAACAAGTAAGGGGGATATATCTGGTTCTTGCACTGTCAATCAGAACAGAATTATTGTGGGGGTGTTCCCCCTTGGCAAAAATAGCTGGGATCATGGTGATGACAAAGGTGTAAACCCAGGCATGCATATGCATAGGGGCTGTTTCTCTGATTCCTTTCCTTTCCCCCCCCCCCCCCCTTCAGATTCAGCATTATGATATGATACCTTTCTTTATTCCTTATCCAGAGTTTTCTGAAATAATATGCATGATTATTTCTGAGGTGTTTGTCCTTGCCATGGAATTTCACGGCATATCCAGCAAAAAAATTCCAGTACTGCAAATTTACCAGTGCCAGACTAAACTAGACATTTTCTCAAAACACAAAGATTTAAATCTACTTTTAATTTACTGCTGTTGTGTAACTAAATAAAGAGAAAGGAGGCAGTTCTTTTCTGATTTTGCTGTGACAGGAAGGTTTGAGCTTGCTGAGTGTGTGAGGCACTGTCGTTATTGAAGGAGTTAAATAGTGGGATACCATTTCTACACTGAGAAAATATGGACTTCATTTCAAGAACTAGAAACAGATTTTCTTACTATCATTTTTCTATGCTAGAACATCTTCAAACTCTAATATGATG
Organism: Pithys albifrons albifrons; assembly: GCF_047495875.1. Classification (NCBI taxonomy): domain Eukaryota; kingdom Metazoa; phylum Chordata; class Aves; order Passeriformes; family Thamnophilidae; genus Pithys; species Pithys albifrons. The sequence continues at coordinate 44,755,154 of NC_092460.1, read as the reverse complement.
AGCAGCTTATTGGAAGAGGATATTAAGGATTGTGCTTATAAAATCAGTGTTCATTGCTCTGTGGGCCACTGAACATCTCACGTGCTGCCAAGAGCTTATGCAGATAACAGTGTGCTTAAAAATGGCTGGAAAGTCACTGTGACATGAAGTTAATGGCACTTTGAGCTCTGTCTCTGCCTTACAAGATAGCAGATAAGCTTTGCTTATGAATAAGATTAGCTCTGCTGAATGATTTTTCTAATTCTTGCTTTTTGTTGCACTTTTAGAGAGAATACAGAAGCGCAGTCAAGTAAGTGCTGGCACTGCCAAATTCAGTGTTTCATTATTATGTGCTGTCATCCACAATGTGCTGATCCCTTTTTACCTCATGATAAAATCAGTGTGCTCCCAGTAAAGTTAATGGAGATTCAGGGATTTTTCCTGGTCTTTTTCTCCCAAGTGTCTTCTGTTAATGTCTGTTCAAATCCACCCAACACATTTTGCCCTTGGGCAACAGATGGGAGGTGAGACAGGAAATGAACAGTGGGGTGATGACCCAACAAAGGCCTGTCTGGGGGCAAAATATGTTATGGATTTATGGAACTATTTATGACCATCAAGGCTTCAGAATTGTGCTTCTTGTTGCTACCAGTTCCAATGTACTTTCCTTTCCATGGTTTGCAAATCAGATTTTGAAATCTGCTGATGGCAGCTCAGTAAAACCAAAGTGCTCAGAGGTTTTACCCTCAGGGCTTTTGAGGGCTGTGAAACACCTGAGGGGAAAAATATCCACGTGTCCAGAGCCTGCAGAAGGTCTGGGCACTGCTCAGACTTCAGTGGGAGCTGCTCTCCTTGCTGCAGAGGAGCATCCCCAGAGAACCAAGGCAACTGCTTTAACTCTGTGCTGTGCCCTTTATTTTGGTGTTTTCATCCGTGGCAGAGGTGCAAACTCCATCATTTAATACATATTTACCACTTATTCCACTGAGTGTTGGGAAACAAAAAGCAAACCCCAACCCTAAATGAAGGGTTTGTTTCAGTGGGTTGATTCTGCTGCAAAGGAAAATCTGCAATTCCCTCTTCAAAGTGTCTTGGTTTTGACAGCAAGAGAGAAATCCCCAAGCCTGGCTCCAGGAGAGGGCTCTCTCCTTTCAGGCATGGCTCAGGGATTGTTTGATGGATTCACCTCTTCCCTGGCACTGCTTCTGCACCAACCCTGGAATGGGGAGAGCAGAGGTATGAGGAAACCCCTTCCCAAAGGAGGCTTCCCTGTCTCTGTCTTTGGGAGGAATCTTCCTTAAGGAAACCCCTCTCCTTCTGGAGCCACATTAAGCCTCTGATCTGCCAGTTATTCAAAATAAAACCAATTAATGTTGTTTTGATACAGAAGATGATGCCTTTGATGAGTTATTTCGCCGTGCTCCAGATAAACTGGATGCTGTCAAGAAGGTAATTTACTCTTCTTAGTAGACATCAAAATCTGTTACGCAAAACATAAAAACTAAATCTCCACTGAGAAGGTTATTTTCTTCTTTCTCCCCCCTCCTCCTCTTCTGTTTTCTTTAGGTACTTTTGCAATTTGTAAACCAGCATGTTGGAAAATTAGGATTAAATGTGAAAGACATGGAATCTCAGGTACACCATGTTTTGTCAGCCATTTGAGTGTTTCACAATTAGGAACCCTCCTTTTTGTTGCAGTAGTTTGAAATTTGGCAACATAACGATGATCTCCAGGCTTAGGTTTAAGATACCAGGCTTCAGCTTTGAAGTTAATAAGTGTTGAAAAAGTACAGCCTTTTATTTATAGTTCCACATTTGTTGCTTGTGTCACTGCACACCTGGAATAGTTGGTTTAACAGCTGTCCTTTTACAAGTCATTTCTTCACCAGTAGGAATCTGGGGGCTTTATCTGTGGAAATATGAAGCTCACTGTGGAAGAGGTTGGGGGAGCTGAGTCATTAGACTGTCTGCTTGCCAGAGTAACCTTGAAATTCCTTTATTGCTAGAATGGCCTTTATTGGAATAATTTTCAGATAATTTTTCATCTAGTTTTCAGATGGAGTTATCTTGCTCATCCTGATTGGCCAACTGGAGGGTTACTTCCTGAATCTGAGGAATTTCTTCCTGACTCCAGGCAGCCCCACGGAGATGGTAGGTGGCTGTGGGATTGCTCAGAGCCACCAACCATCATCCTGTGTGCTCAGTGTGTCCCTGCAGGGCTGTGCTGCTGCTCTCTGGGGGGTCACACCTGCAGGGGGGGCTTGGAATGGCATAAATGCAGAGCTTGGTGCTCCTAAAGCACCTTGGAATGGGTCAGTGTCTCCAAAATCAGCAGCTCATGGGATGCCAAGAGCTGTGACCTGTGTGTGTGCGGCTTCTGAAGGCTCCTGTGAGACCCAGAGGGGCTGCGTGGTGGGGATCCGGGTGCTGTCACCCAAAGCCTGTGCTGCAAATCCTGAGTGGGTGACATGGGGTTTTTATGCTGCCCTAAAAACATAATGGAGGCATGCCCAGAACACTTAGAAGGTCCCCTCTGCTTGGAAAGCTCTGGAGAGTCCCATCCTTTCCTCCCCCAGCCAGACCTGCTTGGCAGCTTTTTCACCCTCCAGCAGGCACATTTCATCTGTGCTGTGAAAGGAGAAGCTGCTGTCAGCCAGGAGGCAGAGTGGGCTGGGCTGCTCCTCCACAGGTCTGCAATGCTGACATATTTTGGGATATTTGAGATATTTTCAGGTTGTCTCTACTGTGGGTAGAGGTTTCGCACTTGGGTCATGGGAAAGCTCTGAAAATCTTGAAACTGGAGCTGTTTTTCCTGGTTATACTCAGATTTCTGATGGTGAAACGTGTCAGATCCTTTCAGTTGAGGAGGAAATCTCTCCTCTGGTGTGGTTTGCATTCCAGCTTCCCCAGCTCAGCTGAAGCTTCCTCTGATTCCCAACCTTAGCACAGTTAATGCCCCTGGGAAATACTTATTTGTGATGGAAATTCTCAGAGGTCCATATCAGTGAGTAAATATTCCCATGGAGCTTTACATCAAAATGTTTAAAGGCACAGTTGTTTGAGACCTGTGGTAAATGGTGTCAAAATTCCAGTGCTGTCAGTTGGTAACTGTTTCAGGGATTTGGAAAAACTAGATTGATTTTTTTTAAATCTGAGAACAGAGGAAATATATTTTGAAGGGTTGACTCAGACATAATCAAAGCATTTCCTTGGGGTAGTTTTTCTTCCCTTTCTCCTCCTCTCAGTTTTCAAAATTGTTTGGCCTGGTCCATTGACTTGGAAAGAAATTTTTAACATTTTCATTAACTTTATTCAGAGGAAGTCAGTGAATATATTCTTACTTAAAATTCCATAGATGACCATTTTCCTTTTTGTTCAGCCCTATTCAAGCCTCAGAGATTTCTCTCTAGAAATGAGGTAGTTCTGCAGTTCAGGCACAAGTCAGAGCTCAGACTTTGTAGTTCTTACCCTGCCCATCACTGCCATCAAAGAATATAACGGGGTCAGGTATTGCTTCAGTACAATTCTTTCCACTGTAGTAAGTTCATTTTAGCCAAGTGACTTCCAAGCACTGGCCTTGCTGCTGAACACTTTGCCAAAGTGCTATTTACCGTTTGTTTCTCCTCTGACCATTCCAGGATGAGAAGTGGGCTGACACCATAACTGATGGACCAGAGTTCAGCTGTCATCTGCACATAAAATGTGTCTCTCAATTCCCCTGTGCTTTCTGACTCCCTGTCACTTCAGACATTAATTGGAGCAGCAAAGTGGGAAGATGTAACCTTTGCTGAGATTGAAAAGATCTCATTTGTGTTGTTACAGGGATGACAACCTCATGCACTGCTCTGATCAACCTCCCCTCCAGCTGGAGGGACAGCTGGGTGTCCAGAGCTTCACTGCATGAGTTGCAGGCAGGGAAAATCAGGCTGGAAGGAGTGGGAATGAGGAGGAAAAGGATAAAGGAATAGGGGGGGACAGGAGGGGAGGAAACCAGGAGCAGATGAGCCTTAAGGTCCCCTCTAACCCAACACACTCCGTGACTGAAGGCAGGATGTGATCAACCTACAAGGAGACAACACTCTGTGTGTGAGGGGTTTGTTACAGGTTTTGGGGTGTTTATTGCCAAAGAAAATGGGTTTACAGGTGACTGTAAAGAGATCCAGCTCTGGGTGCTCCTGTGCATAGGAAGGTGAGGATTCTGTGACAGAGAATATGATCACAAAACAGCTCAGGCTGAGCTCAGGAGTGAACTCTGTGCACTCAGGAGATGAGGATGGTGATGAAGGAGGACCCCTGTGCTCATCAGAGCTGTGTGAACTTGGTCCTTCTGCCCAACCAGCCCAGAGCTGAAACAGCCCAAATATCCTGACTCTGTCCAGCTGTAAATCCTAGAGAACTGTCCAGCTTTTGCTTTTGGAAGCACAGCTGGATAAAGCACCTTATTTTGCAAGCTTTCCTTTCTTTGGTAATTATCAGTATTTCTGTCTGAGGAGTCAGTTTGAAATCTGCATGTTGTCATTCCTTGGAAATCTCGTGCATTCCAGAGAGGGAAATGTGCCCCTTTTACCTGTGCTGATTCTGTGTGTGATGCTGTTTTTATGTGGGGAAAGGAGAGAAAAAACAGAGAAAAACTTTGGAAAAAAAACCCCCATCCTTCCTTCGTAAGTGTATTTAATTCCTCATGAATATTATTAAGGATAATATCTCTGCTGTTACTGTGTGTGGACACCTTCATGTGGTACAGCAGAAACTTCTGGCTCACAAATGGAGATGACCAGACAAGTCCAGTCTTTGCAGTTCTGAATGAGACACACAGAACCTTTTCCTGCTGTATTTTTTCTGTTCCAAGTGTGCTAAGCATTGTTAAAACCCCTCAGAAATAAACTCCATGCATTTCTTGGCTCCAGTTATGAATCTGGCCTGTTTTCCTCCTGCAAACATCCATTAACACAAGTCTTTCACAGGCAAGGTCAATTTTTAACCAGATGGATTCCTCTACCCACCTCATGGGAGATGTTTTGCTGGAGATGGATTTTACATCTAATTTTATATGATAATTGGTAGAAATTCTGAGAGCCCTCCATCAAAACTAAGGAGATGAATATGAGTACATATTTATCAATCATTATCTTTAGCTACTAGAGAAATATTTTTTCAAACCTTCTGGCCACTGCACTGTTGGGGAGAAAATATTTTAATATTTTCTGTTCTATTAATCCCTCTCTCTCTAACAGCTCCACAATGTTAATCTTGCCTTGGACTTGCTGGCAGAGGGAGGTCTTCTGAATTTTTCTGTGAACTCTGAAGGTGAGTCATGACATGCAGACCTGTGTGGAATGGAATTGCTGATATCCTGCTTGGCACAAATCAGAGTGATTGCAGAAAGCAGCTCCTGCGATGTGACACTGATATTTCATTATGTGCTGCCCCACAGCTCCTCATTCAGGAAGGAAGAGCAATGGGAATAAGGCTTGTTTTGAACAGTCATTATTTCTCTGCTAAAAAAGTTGGATTGTTATAAGTTTAGTAACTTTGCACTAAAACTGTTTGGTAATTCAGTATTTGTTAAAGATTTAAAGCAGTGACAGCTCCTGGGGAAATTACAGCAGCTGAGCTGGAGGGGAAATTATTTCCCAGTCTCAGAAAAAGTTTCAGTGCCTGAAAAGCAAGTTTGTTTCATGTAGGAAGAAACCTTGCAGAATCTGTCCTGAAAATCAGAAACACTGATCTCTCTATTCAGACCCAGAAGAGCTGGTGGGTCACTCTCCTGAATGTGAAAATCACAGGTTTTAAATGGTTATTGTGCCTAGTTCAGACCTGGGAGCTGAATATTGATCTCCTACATCCAGGTGAATGATTTCATCACTGAATCCGTGTCCATGTTCCACCACAGAAAACAAACAGAGGAAAAATCTTCATTTAAATGAGTCCAATTTTCCAATTATAAAGTACAAACATTCCACAAAAAGTGCTTTACCAGCTGCTGTGGAATGAGGGATGTGGTTACAGTCCTGGGTGGTGCTGTGACTGCATGGCCTGAGGCCTCAAAAGCTTGTTGAATAAGGAAGACAAATCTTTATTAAAATAGAAAGGATTATCTCTTCCGGTGGTAGTTACTTGTAAGCAGGTGGGTGTTTGTGTTTGGTACATGACACTTGGAGTCATGGAAAGACAGAATTTAGGACTTCCTTTGGATTTTTCCCTTTTGTTCTCTTTTTTTTCCACAAATGCTTTGGGGATGGCAGCACTTTGCATGTTGTGCATTCAAGAATTGTGGGGTTTTTGCTTTTCCACATAGAGCCAAGAGTCTGAAAAGCTGAATATCCTCTATTTATGTTAATGTTCCAAGAATCATCTGTGTGAGCTCAGGTCTCCATGCTGAGATCCACCTTCTGTATGAGAGGAGAGAAATCTGTGCTTTCCCTCCTTCCCTCTGGCTGTTCAAACACAGAGCTGATCAGGATAAGAAATCCTGGTGCCAACATCCCCAGGTCCTTTTTAGATTCCCTGGGCAAACCCTCAGCTAGTGAGTAAATTCAGTTTGATTTAGGGATTCTTGTTACAGCTACTCTGGCTATTCAAGGATCTCATTCACTGGGGTTTCATTGTTAGTCTCTCTCCCAGTGATTTACAACACTGTAAGAAGAACAGCAAACCCTCCAAGTCAGTTGCCCAATTCCATTGCAATTATTAAATACAAGAGCAGGTTGTTTGGCCAAGAACACAGAAGTTGGGAAAGGAAATGAAAACAAGCCAACAAAAAAGAAAGAAGCCAATGGCAATGAAACATGATGGAAATATTGCAACAAAAAAAATAAAGTGTCAGGTAGTTCCCAACATGATTCCTGACATAGAAGATTCATAAACAACTAAGGCTATAAAGCCCTGTGAAATTATCCACTCTGTTCTCTGCCAGTGAAGCATTTATTTCTTACTCTGCATGATTTACCCTGTCTGACAGCAAGATAGGGCAGTGAAGGCCACTTTTGCTCAAGTTCACATATTAAATAATTCGTTTTCTAGCTTTGTAGTTCCTGTTTTGCTTCTTGTTGCAAACAGACCATCTGAGTTCACCTTTTAATTGGGGAAAGGTGGCAGATCCCTTGGCACTTGCAGTGTCTCTCTGTTCCAGGCATTGCTGACACTCCCATCTGCTTTTGTGTTCCTGCTTTGTGTATCCACAGATGTTGTGAACAGAGATGTGAAGACTACAATGAAGATTCTGTACTGCTTGTATTCCAAATACAAGACCAAAGAAGCATGAAGAACAGGGCCAAGAGCTCGAGCCTTTATTTGTTTTTTCTCCTCTAGCACGTCACAGTCTGATTGTTTGGATTCCCAGCTCTGTTTGCTGCTGTTTCTGTGCATGAACTTGTGTTTGACACTTGCTGTGCTGACATTGTGTATGCAAGGATGTTATTCATACAGTGTTTCACATACACAGGCTGAGTAACTTTAAATATTGTGTGTCCATGGCCAGTGAGTTCTGTGGCTGTAGCTCTTGTTCCAGACTCTGCCTTTTGTTTTCTTAATGCTGCAGAGAAGTGCAGTGTGTGTTTGTTCTGGACTCTTTCTTTGCTCCCAAAGGTGCATTTGGAAGTTGTTGTTGCAGCCTCCCCACTTTGCTGCTTCTGAGTCACTCTGGAAACTGGAGAGGTGAAGACTGAGACACACTTGCAGTTCAAGTTCAAAGACTTCTTTGGAGAGGTTGCCAGTGGTTTTCAGACAAGAGGATGTGGACTGGACACCAAGTGAATAGGCAGCAGAAAGGAAATCTGACCATATCAAGGGTTTGGTAAATTCCACTGCTTGACTCTGGCAAAGGAACTCAGAACAACGTGAGACTGTGCAGAGTAACAACAGTCAGGGGCAATCTGGAAAGTGTGTTCTTGGTTCACAGAGCTTTATGTTGCTGTAACGTGGCAAGTGGATTGGAGCATAAATTGGGTTTGAGCAGATATAGCCAAGATGTGGTTTGTAGAGAGCAGGAGGGCAGTGGTTTGGCAGCACTGTGGCCTTTTCCTCCTGCGAAGAAGCCAAGCTGAGCCTCTTGCCCTGTGCTGGTGATGAGAATCCATTGCCAGGATTAGGGTTAAGATTAGACTGTGGCTTGAGGCATTCAGGCTGTGAAAAAGGCAGTGGTGGGAGGATGAGCTGGTGCTTCCCTCCTCAGGTGGTTGTTACCGCTCAAGGAAACTGTTGGATTTTTCTCTGTGTATTCCCAGTTTTCTGGCCCACTCCTCTGGCTTAAATAATTCCAGTGCAGATTTCTGGCAGGAGAAGTGTAGATCTTGGTATTTAGTAAAGAGAAAGGTCATATTGCCTTCCCAACACCAGCTTGCCCAAACCTGTTACAAATAAATCATTCTTTTGGAAACATACAGGGGAAAAAACCAGTTAATGTGCTTGAATCAAAAACACTATGAGACCAAAAATTGATGTTTTAATCTGCTTCTTATGCTGAGAGCCAATTTATAACCCACTTGACGTGTCTGAGCACTTTGATAGAGTCTGTGTTTGATTCTGAAAACATGCCGTGGAATTTTAGTAATCCATCATGCAGACACCCACTCCATAAATTGGTGTAGAGTGTACAAGTGCACTATTTACATCTGAGGGTAGTCACAGTCTTGGCATAACTTTGATAATAAAGTGACAGAGCTATTAAGAATATTCCAACACCTGCTCTAGTGGAAGGTGTCCCTGCCCACAGCAGGGGAGTTGAAACTGGATGATCTTTAAGGTCCCTTCTGACCCAAACTATCCTCTGAAACTGGAGAAAAAAGGTACAGATATTTAGATATATTACTCTTCTCAGACATTACATCAAGATAACCTGTTTCCTATTTCTCTTACAAGTGTAAGCTAATGAAAAGCAAAACTCTTACTGTAGTTATGTAATTAAATTTGCAATTCTCATTTTTGAATCCTGCATAGGAAGCCCTTTGGGATGGAAAGGTGTGGTGCCTGTAAAGGTGTTGGGGTTTTTTTATTGTATTTTGTAGCTGAGCTTGCAACTTTAACTGCCATGACTGTTCAGTTTTCCAACAGAGCCACTGAGTGACTGTCAGAATCCATTTCCAAGCAAGAAAATTCAGCTCTTTTAAATAACTGGTAAATATTACATGAATTTCTGAGCCAAAGAGCACTACAGGAGCTCCTGTTGCTGTCCTTGTCTCCCAGGGAAGTGGCTTTGTGGCAACAGCTGGGACATGAAAGGGTCTGGAGTATCCCCAATTCGCACCTGCCATCCTCGCTCTGTGTCCTGCCTTTCCACAGTGCACAGCCTCAAAATGGGCAGGTAAACTGCAGCTGGAAATGCTGGCAGCCCCCACCTGTTTGATGGCTGGGAGTGCCTCCTTACTTATTGGGGTCACCCTTTCTTGGGGTAATGTAGATCAGCTTTGCAGCGGTCGAGGAGGCAGAGACACTCAGGCTGCAGCGTGATCAGAAGGCTCACCGAAGACAAAGGACTTTATTTTTAGTAACAGCTTCACTTTTATCTACTTCTACATATAACATGCGAGCACACTATTGGTCAGTGGTTCAACTCACATACATGGAGAGATTCTACTGGCTACAAGGCATCCACATTATACAGGTGGCTCTCTGGTCCTGAAGGATGCATTCATCAGTCACCTCAGATCTTAAGAGATCCAGACAGCCTAGAACTGCTGCCTGGAACCTCAGCCCAGAACTACAGCCTAGAACCACGGTCTAGAACCTCAGCCCAGAACTGCAACCTGGTGTTGGGGTCAATCACCTCAGACCTTAAGAGATCCACACACACACTGTCATCCCCAAGCTTAATGTTCTGCCTTTTATTTGGTCTCATTTCCCTCTTATTCTTTTCCTACAGTTTCTATTGTGGTTTCTCTTGCAGGGAGAGTTCCCCACAAGTGACTTCCATAAGTCTTTTTGGCATTTAGGCTTTGAAACCACCAAAGCAGCTGATCCACATTCTTCCTGTCCAAGGGCAAGTGTGTGTTTGTGTCTGTATGAAGGGATCTTGCTCTTCCTTTTCTTACAGGCTGCTGAAATCTCCCCAAAGACTAAAAGCCATTGTCAGCTTTTACACAAGTGATTTTTTTCTAGTTAATATTTTAATAAAGAATAGATGGAAGAATTACTTTGGAGGAATTACATGAGTGTAGATGAGCCTTTGCTTGCTGTGGAGTTGGATGGATTTCCTGTGCTATTCGCAGTTTTCTGGGATGGTGACAAGGTGAGCAGGATCAGAGTAAGGTATGGAGAGATGAGTTTTGAGAGTAGTGGTAACAAAATCAAGAGAGCAGTTCTGTAGACTGGCACATCTCTGTTGTCCCATATTTTCTATAGCCAGTTGTATTTTCTAGAACTTAACAATGAAAAGAAAACCCCACAACAAACATCTGTATTTTTCTGGCATGTTAATTTGAGCAAAGTGCATCAGGGTGCCTTCGCCACTGATTTTTCCCCTTAGCACCTGCAGATTTCTAAGGCCCTTCCCCATTGTCATTCCATTACAACCACAGTCCCCCAAGCCATTCTCCTCCAGCCACTGGCTAAAATTAAAGTTTCTAAGGATTTTTGCACTGAACACAGAATAGTGTGAGTTAGAAAGGACCCACAAGGATCATCAAGTACAAACTCTAAAGTGAGTGGCCCACCCCAGGATCAAAGCCACAACCTTGGTGTTATCAGCTCTAACCAACTGAACTGTTCCTTTCTCAGTCTGTATGTAACACATTTCACACACTGTGGCAAGAAGCCAATAAAATAATACAGAATAAATATAAATATTAGAGCAGAAGTGAAGAGTTTGATCAAAAACTGATTGATTTTATCTGTGGAGCAGTGACTGGATGTTTTTACTCCAAATACTATTGCAGGCATGTGATCGGACCCTAAACACATCTAAAGGATGCAATTTGCTACAAAATAGGAAAGAATTTAGGTAGTTTGGGTCACATTAATCTGTGATAATGTTACAGTAAGCTGAAGTCATAGTGGAATCAGATCTTTGTATTTTCTCAGGTTATTTTGCAGACACAGTCGCTAAAATGGAAAAGATAACCTCAATTTCCAGGCTCTTTCTAGCATCTGATTTTTCTGTGTGTTCTTCCCCCTGCATATTTCAGTACTTTGGCTTTCTGACTCCTTGCCCACCCCAGTTTTCCTCCCTCTTGTGCCCTCCTTGTGCTGCTGGCACAGATGGTCAAACAGCTCCTTCCTGTGACACCTTCTCCGTCCCCTCTCCCTGCTCAGACCTGCCAGGGTGTCACTGGAAGACCTCTACCAGAGAAGTCATACTTGAAATGCAGAAAACTGTGAAAAAAAATCCAAACCTCTGGAAACACCAGCTGGCTGCTGTGTGTAAGAATTTTAAGTGTTCCTCAGTGGTGTGCAAGAAGAATTCCTTTATCCTTCCTCCAACCTTAAAAAACCCTGAGGACAGGAGACAGCATTTCAACTGCCCCAGGATGTTGGGGGTGCAGAGGTACAGCCAGATCACAGGAATGTGAGGTAATTTTCCTTTCCCAGTTTACCTTCTGATGGAAGGCAGCTGGGATATTTGTGTCTCCGTGTAGTTCGCCTGGATGTGTCCCGGTTTTGGCAGGAAAATGTTGAATAAGGAGCTTCTGAACGTTTCTGAGTGTTTGAGAACTCCAGAAGATCCGACTCCTGTGATGCTGCAGTGGTCTTATGTGGGGGTTTTTGTGTCTGTGTGTGTGATTTCTGGAGACTGGTCTCCCAGCTGGCACTGGTAGGAATGTGCCCTCTGCAGTGTAACTTGTGGATGTGTCAGGTTTGCAGTGTGCAAGTAGAATTGGATTTGTGTAGGACGCACCTCAGGGTTGCTCCCTGTGCACTCTGCAGGTTTGGTTCAGGGTCTCTGGTGTACAAATTATTGCCATTATGGTGCCTTTGTCAACAGCAAACAGTGCCAGAAGCCTGGATATCTCCTAAGGCCAAGCTTGGACGTGGTTTTTGGGACAATTACAGCAGGGACAAGAGGAGCCACACCAAGACTCTTGCAAAGTAGTGTCTCTTAGGTAAGGTTAATTTAAACATGTAATTTCTGTATAGAAATACCTGTAAAGTTTGCACCCCAGTAGTGGTACAGAACTCCAAGAGCCACAGATTTGATCTCAGTGTTTACTGAAAGTTACTCATGAGATCAGCAGCAAGACATGCTTTGAAAATGCATTTAATTCTCCTGAGTCTGTCTGGAAGGGCAGAGAAGTACATGGGAAAAGGGATTTCTGTGGATCTTGGCCACCAAGCCAAAAGGGCAAGAGCTGTTGGTAGAATTTCTTCCAGGGGATCCCCACTGTAGGAATGTTGACTCTGGCTCACTGCTAAGTTTAGAAACCGTAGCAAACACGTCCCCTGCACTTTATACAGAGCAGATGGTACAACAGGCTTGACTGGTTGCAGTGTGTCAAATGACAGATTGTCTAAAAAAGTTTCCTTGCTTTTGGCAGACAATTTAATTCAGCTCAGAGCGTGTTGCTGAAGTTCACTGTGCATCTGGGTAAAAGTAGGCAGCTAACACATTTTATATCATCTGCTATACCAAAAGTTTCTTAAATAATAATCAAAAAATGCTGGAAGTTGTGTCCCTACTTGTTCTCTCGAGTGGAGGTGGAGAAAGGCACCTCAAGTGCGTAAGTAGGAAAAAGCAATCTGAAATCCACAACCCTGATTCATATTCCAAAGCCACAAGCTCCTTCCAGTTTGGAAAAAAAATTGTATGTTCATTCTTTTCTTAATATACCCCTTGAAATAGTTCCTCCCTTTATTTTGGAATGGGAGAAACATAAAAATCTCAGATTTTATTGTAAAAGAACATACAGATTCTCCAAACTTTTGACATCTCCCCAGAATAGCCTAATAGGTTTGGTACCAGGACCATGTTTACAGGTGATGTCTGAGGAGCTTGAAGTGCAGGGAGTTTTCCCAGAAGTGTCACAGATGATCTCATCTCACCTTCGAGGAGGATGGTGAGGGAAGAGGACACAGTAATTCAGGCAATAAACCTGCCCAAAGCTTGGCCCTGGGTGGTTGGGAACCTTCAGGTCTGTGTCCCTAAGAGCAAAGGGCTCAGTGACCAGCACAACCTGCTTTAATATCAGCTGTAATGTCAGCTCTGAGGTCCCAGCTTGTCCTTGTGCTGCCTGACACAGGTGGCCTCAGACCTGAGTCTTTGCTGGGCCCCCCTGTGTGTAAGATGTCACTTCCATTCTGTGTTCAGGGCAGTATCATTTGGGGAAATACAGGTGAACAGACAGTACTTCCCAAGGCATTTTTAAAGGATTTATTGATTAAGCATATCAAAATCCATCAGCAAACAATCTCACTGAGTGTGCTGGAAAATTCTGTGTCCTCAGTGAGGTTGTTCCCTCAGAAACTGGGAAATTCTGTGCTCTCTGTCATGTCCCTGCCCTGCTCCTCGGTGAGGTTATTCCCTCAGAACCTGGGAAATTCTGTGTTCTCTGCCTTCTCCCTGCCCTGCTCCTCAGGAGGTTGTTCTCCCAGAAACTGGGCATGCAAAGGTGCCAGCACACACTGGTGGTACCCAGGCAGGGAGTGAGCACAGGGTACTGAGGGCAGGAGACAAGGAGGTCTCTCAGAGTCACTGTGTGTGCCAGGGTGGGCAGTGCCTCCCTCCTACCTCCCCTGCCCAGAGGGGCATTGGCACTGTCCAGAATTGGTGCTTTCTGTGCCCTGTTGGTGTTCAGGGTTTTTTTTCCCCCAGACACCCACCACTGACTTAACTGCGAATTCAGTGGGAGTTGAACCAAATTAGAGTATTGGGAAAATCCTTTTCAGAATATGGAGTCTGCCATTGGTGGGGATGTGGTGTGTGTATTGGAGCATGAACAAGGATATTTCCTCAGATTTCCTCTCGTCCAAGCATGGAAGCAAATCCAGCATTAGTGGGTTAAGAATTAATTGCCTATCAGGGAGCTAAAGCAAGCAGTTTATGGAAATCCTGCCCACATTGTGCTTCTCAAGCAAGGGGTTTGGTTTGTAACTGATTGCTAATCAAACATGGCAAAATCCATCAGCAAAGAGCCTGAATTAGTGTACTGGAAAATTAACTAATAGCTGGAGGTGTGCTCCCCTCTGAAAGGATCCTTTCTGTGTTTTGACAGCTCTAGTAATTCAATTGCTGTGAGTTTAATTCCATATTTTTCTTTCTGGAAGGATGTGTTTGAAGATTTTCATTAAAAAAAAAAGGCAAAAATGAGAATTATTTCATAGCCAGGAAAGCCAGTGTTGCTGGGTCAGGTGTTCCTCATGCCCTGAAGGGCAGCAGTGCCACGTGCTCCAAGCAGGTATGGCCACAGGTGTGTGTGCTCTCATCTGCCTTTCTGCAGGCTAAATTCTGTATAAAATGTCATTTCAAAGTGCCTAAATGAACAGAGTGACTAACGTGTGAATAAACCAGCAAATGAGACATTTCAGAAACCATTTTCTGGTATGAGAAGTGGGGATCTGAACAAACACGTGCTAAATTAGAGAACTTCTCGTGAAGGGAGAGACAGCAAGTTTACCATAAAGATTACAGGTAATTGCAACTCCTGGTTTCTCCATGATTACAACTCAAGGCAGAGATACCTTTTAATGGCAAAGGCAAAGCAAAAAGCACTGATGTAAAGCAGCACCTCGGCAGAGCTGCTCTGCAGTGACTCTGTGTCAGCCCCTTGGGAGATTTCCATGGGGAGAGCCATTGTGATAGTGGTACCTTTGTGTTTCCTTGGGGGGGGTGGGGGGTTGGAGAAGCCTTTGAAGTGGTGACTGAATTGTATTTTTTTTAATTCTTGGATGATTGCCTCAAGCAGGTGAAAGCAAATCTCAGATAATGGGTCTAGCATAATAATAGCATTAAGGGCATGCTCTCAATAATTCCTAATAGAAATATCCAGGCTTATCTGCTTTCAAAGGATACTCCACTGCCTTGCTATTTTTTAAAAGAGAAAGAGGGGACAAAAGCAGCCAGCCTTTCCTTCCCACTCAGACTCTAATGCCATTATCAAGTTATTTGTGTGCCATTCTTCCTCTTTCTTCTGGACTTTGGGCTTTTACCCCCTCTTTAGGCTTTGAATCTAATCCTACACCATGTCAATAAATACCCTAAGATGCAGAATCTGGCTCCAGATCTTTACATTTTCCCTGGCTTTGCCTTGTCCTTCCCTCTGCCATGGGGAGTCTGGGACAGCAGAGGAAGGAGAAGGGGGTTGTGACGAGAGGCATCTCTGACATTGCTGTTGTGAACTTCTCACAGAGCTTTTGTGGGGCTGAGAAGGGTCCCTGTGCCCACTTCATGCCTCTGTCAGTATTTTAGAGAGAGAATCATCCCTCCCTCTGAGGTGTTCCAACCCCAGGTGCCACTGGAACAAGGGTTTCTGTCCCTCTGTTCTCATCCTGGCTCTCTCTTACAGTTCCTTTGCTTGGGAAAATGGACTTGATAAATGAAAGGGCTTCATAAATAATGTGGAGGTAATCAAAAAATCATGCAAGGGAATGGTTAAGGAGGACAATGAAGCTGAGAGTTCAAAGACTGAAACAAAACACCATGTTTTAGCACTCAGCCTGGGCAGTGAAGAAGCAGAGGAATATTCCAGAAATGAAGAAGGGCACCAGTCAGGCTTTAGTTTCTTGCAGTGCACCAACCCAGCCTGATGCCTTCTCTGATAGCTCTGGATGATAATACAAAACATTGGAAACTCATACAGGTGTGAGAACATGATGAGAAGACATGAAAGGACTACCTGAGAATTTCTGCCTTTATTTTTAAATGACATTCCTCATATGATGTTACATAAAACTCAATTGGTTAAAACTTGTTGTAATAACGCCAAGGTCATGGGTTCAATCCCCTGTGTGGGCCATTGACTTTAGAGTTGGACTCGATGATCCTTGTGGGTCCCTTTCAACTCAGAATAGTCTGTGATTCTGTGAAAACAATCTGATGGGAAGACTTAGTCGTGTTACTCTCTTTATTGAGCACAGGAATTGCTCTCTTTATTGGGCAAAGGGACCGATCTCAGGTGCTGAGCTCAGATCTGGGCTGTGTGAGGCCACAGAAAGCCAAGCTGGCCCTGCCTGGTGTCCATCCTCAAGGTGATTCTGCTCCCTGCCCTAAGATTTTGCTGTCAGTTTGTGGTTTGGGTCAGCAACAGATGGTTTGTCAAGAAGTGACCTTTCTTAGCCTTAGTCCTAGTCCTAGGGCAGGGGCATGTGTAATTATTATTTTTGCACCAATATCTTTCTTCTTGAGACTGCTGGAAGATGCCCTGCCACTTCCCTAAATCTGAAGGAGAGAGAAGATTTAGCTGGAAGAGGTTTGTACTTTATTACCCAGGAAGGAAACTTGTAGTTTCATGGAGTTACTGCCTATTGAAAGGCTTCTAAAGGTACTCACTGCCTTGAGGTGGGCCCTGTTTTCAGCAGTTTTTAACAGTAACCAACTCTGTAGTTTAAAAAATGATTTCCCCATATATTTAACCAGGTTAGCCAGGTGGTGCCAAAGCACATGTTGCAGTTCACATCCCACAGCACCATTTTCCCTGCTCTGAACACATGGCATGTCTGACTGTGTTTCCTGCCCTCTTTGCTGGGAGATGTCAGGATTGATATCCCTTTCTTCTGTAAAACTGTAGTCAGCTAAAATAGACCAAGACGTCTTAGGATGAAACAGATTTTCTGAGAGGGAAATGTAGATTAGGGTTCCTTCCTTTCCCCCTCTGACCATGCACAGAGGAGAGAGCACTGCCCAACTCTTCACATATCACCCCAGAGCCCTTCCTTATTGCTGCTGATATGTTTCTGGGAGGCAGCTCTGCCCTGAGGAATAAAAGCCCTGCAAGAGTGAGATCAGCATGGAATGAATCATTCCCAGTAGGAAAATGCCAGAGTCTCTCTGCAAAGAAAAAGAGGCACACACTGAGCCAGCAGCCCTCTTCCCACGTGCCCTCCTTTATTTTCCAGCTGCTCAGAGCCTAAAACATCTGCCTGTGTCTCTTAGAAAGCAGTGGTGAGTGATGCTTTGTGCTGAGGCTTTGGAGGGTGGCTGCCCACAAGGATATTCATCACTGGGATTTGTGTAGCTGGGCTTGTTCTGCATGGAGAAAAAGGCCAGTATATCTGGCACATATATCTTTCTAATGCAGAACATCTTGTAATTACACTGGGAAGCTGCTTCTGAAGCAGAAAAATAAGAACCCTGTCAGGGGTCTGATACACAAGTGGATGGAGGGAAGTAAAAGGATGCTGCTAAATCCTTCAGAAAAGCAGGAAGCCTGAAACTTAAACTGGAACTGCACAAAAATCACAGTCCTGTTCTATCCTTGCCTGTCCCCAGGGTCCCCAGGCTGGCAGGGTGGGGCACATGTCCTGAGCCTCCCCCACAGCCTGGAAGGGAAGTGTTTTCTAGATGGATTCATGTTCCCCAAAGGCTCCAAGCTGGGCAAGAGACCATATCTGATGTTCCTTCTCATTTCCTCTTTGTACAGGGCTGAGGCAGGAGATAGAGCTGATTGTACCATCAGCCAACCAGGGCCACTGTCCAGGGCCAGGGGCCAGCCCACAGCTGCCAGCCCTATGTGGCAGGGAGGGCAAACACACAGGCACAGGCATGGACCCAGTGCCTTGCTGGGCAGAGGGGGAGATCCCAGGAAGCAGTTACTCCAACAAGGCATTGCACAGTCAATTCTCCTGGGACATTCTGCTGTCAGGAGTGGTGGGCACTCCAAGAGCTGCTCCCACTGGTCCAGATCCTAGCTGTGGAAGGAGGGCTGCCTCTGTTAATGACTCAGGAACTTCTCTTTCTGGGGCCCACAGCAGCTCTGGAGAGGTGGTTCCCCTGGCACAGTGAGAGGCTGATTTCCCGGCCATGCCCTGGCAGTGACCAAGCCTCACACCACAATCCCCTTGGCTATGCTGAGCCTTCCCTGGCTCATCATCGTGGGTTTTTCCCTCTCCTGGTACAAGTGTGTTCATGTGCTCCCATTTGGTATCCAAATGGCAAGGATGGAGCACTCCCTAGAGTGGATAATCCCTGCCAAGATCCTGATTGTCATTTCCATTTATATTTGTTTGGTAATTCCCAAAGACAAGCATTTTACATAACAAATCTCCCTTTTTCTCTTTCCCCTGAGGTTCCTGAAGTGCTTCAGAAATGCCACAAACCGACCTACACAGGTCCATGAGGTGGGTGTACTGCTTTGGGCTGAGGTACGCTCAGTTTTCTTCTCAGTAGCTCAGGAATGTCATGTCCATGCTATTTATTAGCAACCTGTTGAAGACAGAGGGTTGTTACACCTTCTTGTCCCTCCACCTGTTATTCAATTTACACTGAATTTGTACTCTACCCAGGTGATATCACCTACTTTCTACTCACTGAGCTTATTCCAGGGCTTTTCCCTATGAACATGGCCTGGATTTTCCCACAGAATTACATCATACAACACCCACCTGCTGTGTGCATACATATATATACATTATACCCTGCTGTGACAGAGCTGTTCCTTGGCACAGCCATTCCATGGAAATATTGTACCATTACTCTGTGTTAATCTGATATTTTGTACAAATTTTCTTTAGTGTGGTTCCATTACACTTCCTCTATTTGGCATTCCTATTCTCCAGTGTTTATCTTTAATGCTTTACATGCCTTTTAGTTTTTCTTGGACCAAGCCCAACACATTTAGCCAGCCTAATTTTTCTTAATAAACCTGTCCCTTTCTTCAAATCTTTTTATGCTGGTTTAAAGGTAAACCAGCAGGAGAAATCGACCCACCACAAGAGAGATTATAAGTTAGAGTTACAATTTAATGAAAGATATTACAATAAATACACTGACACGAAGAGAAATTGCTTTCAACTCACAAAAACCCAGCAGTATAACCCAATGTCCTGGGGCACAAACCCAAGGGGGTTTGTTTGTCCTTGTGCTGAGACCCGCGTGGTTCCCCCAAGTCCAAAGCAAAAGGAAGTGAAAAGCCTGTTGGTGCAAGTGAGGGCTGTAGTCTGGGCAAGAGTGGCAGTCATAGTCTGGTTGAGAGTGGTGATCTCCTCCTGTTGAAGTCCTGCTGCTCCTCTGGATCCAACAAGAGGTTCTTGAGATCTTACCCACCACTTATGTACCCTCAGGGAGCACCCAGTCCCTCCCCCTGGGCGGGGACTCACACAGTGGGTGATTAACTCTGGGAGCCAGGGGGTATTGAACTGTTGATGGCCCATTAGCAGCTCCGCCCCCTCAGGCTGGGTGTGAAGGTGATAATGACTCCCTGGGCAGCTGCTGCTAATGGTCCATTGTCCTTGGGGAATGAATAGAGGGGGTAGAATACACAGTTTTGATCACCCCCACACAGTGTCAACTGGTCCCTCCTGCTCAACTAGGACACCTTTGTTTGTGTTTCATTGGTGTTTTACAGGAGACACAGATGTGGTGCTAAATTCCCAATGTGTTACTGTCATCTGTCAACCAGTGGAGGAGGAATGACTGGCAGTCTTACAAAGAAAGGAAAAAAATATTTTAGAGGCAGGTATCTGCTTAATGAAATTCTGTAAATTGACTATTTAACTAAGAAATTACAGCTAATTTAGGTGGAAATGGGATTTTGAAGGGAATTGCTGTAAGACAACAGCTTACAGGAGTTTAATCTTTTACTCATTCCTATTCTAGTGGGTTTTGTGTCTGTGGGTTTGTTTCTTTGTCCTTTTTGTTTTGGGGTTTGTTTCAATTTTTTATTATTCATTTTTGTTATTGTTTTGGGGGTTTTGTTATTGTTTGGTTTTGTGGGTGTTTTGTTTTTTAATTTTATTTTTACTTGGGGTGTTTGTTTCGTGGTTTTGTTTGGTTTTTATTTGTTTGGGTGGTTTTGTTTGATTTTTTTTTTGTTGGTGGTGCAACAGAAAAATAAATCTTTCCTATTAGAGCAAAATCCCCCTGGCAGTGAGGCTGAAATGTGCCTGGAATCCCAATCTCCTACTAGAGCTGAGCTAATCATGGAACTTTATCAGATTTCTCAGGCAAGTAGATATTTTCTCCTGCATCTCTTTAAAAGAGACTTCTGTGCTTATTGACTACAGTATGAGCAGAGGCAAAAGGAAAAACGATCCAAAGCTGATGGTGGCTGTCTGATCTTGTTTCCTCTGGTGTTCCTCCTCTGCAATGAAAAAAATGTAATAAAAAAGCCTTTCTGAGAGCCTGTACGCTCTCAAGGGTGAGGCACTGAGTTCTGCCCAGTTCTTTTCATAATTGTCACTAAAATAATGAAAAACCCCCAAGTACATCAGTTTGCTTCTCTTGTAAAACAGACAGACCTTCAGAAAGGTGTTGGGGGGGGGTTGAGTTGCTACTTTTGAACTTTCTGGGGGAGTTTCCAGGTAACATCAGAAACTCTTTACACTGGATTTGCTTTTTGCTGGTTTGGTGGTTTCTGATTTCCATGTAACAGGAATGAGAGTGAGGAGCGTGGAACAAATGCTGCCTCCTCTCACTGCAGGGCTACCAGCACTGTCTCCATCTCCAAAAGGCCTCCCTTTGGCGAGTGTTTGAGCAGGAACATGTGCTAAGGCAGAGCTTTTCCTGCCTCAGACACTTCCCTCCCCTGCGGTGGGAACCCTTCCAGCTCGTTGGCGTGCGCTCCACCGTAATCCAGGGAAATCACTTCAGCAGCCAAAGGCAGATTCCACACTGCTGCCTCATATCTTAATGATGACAGTCCTTTGGAGTGCTCTCTGACTCTGCTGGCTGAGGGAATTTAGGCTTTAGGAATGTGCTGCAGAAATGACATCTTGGTTTGGCTCTTTTTTCTGGCTCAGTTTTGTGTAGAAATGGCTTGGAAGGATGAAGGAAATCTTTGCAGGCTGACAAATGACAGTCTCAGAAGGTCCCAACTGGGAGCACCAGGCAGGAGAAGATGATGGCCCTGGTGGGGTCTTTTCTCCTAAACTCTCAGGAGCTCCTCACCACTGGAATGGTCAGTAGAAATCTGAGGCATTCAGGTGAGCCTGACAGGCATTCCAGGAATTGTTCCATGAATCCTGACAGTCATTCAGATCCAGATTCCTTATGCAGAAGTTGGGACGAACATGGCACTGAATCCATGGCATGCCCTCGGCACACTCTGTGTGTGATCAGAAATGGATTTTATTGTATTTATTTATTACAATTCCCACATATATCCATGCATAAACACACACAATTAGTATTCTTTATCTAAAATCAAGGGGGGGTTGTTGTTTTGGGGATTTTTCCTCTGAAAATAATTGTGAAAGTAGTGAAATTTTGAAACAGGTGGGGTGGTTCAAAAGAGGCAATGATATTTTGGTAGGCAAGTAAGAGTCTTTTAAGTTCAGCTTTCACAGTTGTCACAGGTTGTTGTTTCCCTTGGCTGCCTTAACACCAATTCTGCAGTTGCCTGAGGCACAGAAGAAAGTCTGAGAATCAGGAACCTGTGCTGCAGGATGAGGAGCATCCTTTGGTGGACACATCAAGATATGCTGCCTTCCTCTTCTGTGTTTTTTTTTGGAAACTGGTAATTTATTTATATTTTGCATCCTGAGAGTTTCTCCTTTAAATTTCCCCCATAAAAATCAATGATTGCTTCAGAATTGAACTAATCAAGGCCATTTACCAGAAATAGCAGAGCAGCTTCTTGGAGAGAACAATGTATGCACCAAACTGGATTCTTTCTGCCCTTTCCCTTGGTAAAACCCTGTAAGAGCCTGGCTTTCATGATTTTTTAAATTAAACTTACTGACTTCTTATTGCTAAATGATATTTTCATTTAAATATTGGAATAGTCTAACTGGCATTTAAAAGGACTGTAAAATAATTATCCTGTTAGAAAATAAGTTGTTTCTATTGGAAAGAAATAGTGCAGGTTGACTGGAGATTAGTTTGTTCTTGTTGAAAAATGTTATATGGCTGCTTTTGATAAACCAAATCTATCTATGGATAGAAAACTCAGGTTTGGCCACTAAGCTATAATAGTAGTACCATAGGTGATAATAGTAGTAGTAGTAGTAATAATAATAATACACAAACAGCTTTCCTTGCCCAGGTCTGTTCCTGTCTGATCCTTGGTCATGTAAAACCAGCTTTTCAGTGGCATCACTAATTCTGTCCTCACTCTGGATGTGCAGGTACCCTGAGCACAACTGGAGTCAAGCTGCTCCTGTCAGTATATTAATTTTGGTGTTTGTTCGCTGGTTTGAGGCCATTTCTTTAAAAAAAGATACAAGTACCATTGGCAGTAATGTCTTGGAGAGCCACATGACAGCTCCTTGCCCTGGTTTGAGAGGAAATGTGGGCATTGAGGAGGGCTGGGGCAGTGGTAGTAGGACAGGAGGGCAGTCCTCAAGGGGTATCCTGTGCACAGAAGCCTCCAGAGGTGCCCTGTGGGAAACCCACCTGTGAGCAGCTATTTAAAAACCATATTTTTATGTATATGTGTCTGAATTCAGATCCCCCTCCATGCCTTCAATCATATCCATCCCAGCTGCTTGGACTGTGATGACATTCTTGTTGGTGTGTGCCAGCTGAAGGTGTGGCAAAGGACGTGGAGTGGCAAAGGGCGTGGGGTGGCCCCAGGGCGGTGCTGGGGCTGCAGTGACAGCCACAGAGAGCCCTGGGGCTGGTGACACAGTGGTGATGCTCTCTGGGAAGCAAAACCAGTGAGGGGGGTGCTTTATTCAGTGGAAACCAGTAAGCTGGGACTTGTGTTCCCATCCCTTGTGCTGGACAGGATCAGGGTCTAACACCCACCCGTGCTTTGCTCTTCCATTCCTGTTTTGGTCCATCTCCACCTCCATAGAATGAGAGAATACCTTGAATGAAAAGGAGCCACAAGGACCATCAGAGACCTCAGCCCTGCCCAGGACCATCCCGAGTCACACCCTGATGCCCCAGAGCATCATCCAAACACTCCTGGAGCTCTGGCAGCCTTGGGGCTGTGCCCACTGCTCTGGGGAGCCTGGTCAGTGCCCACCACCCTCTGGGGGAAGAGCCTTTCCCTGAGATCCAACCTGACCCTGCCCTGGCACAGCTCCAGCCATTCCCTTGAGTCCTGTCAGTGGTCACCAGAGTGAAGAGATGCCCCTGCTGAAGACCACAATGAGGTCTCCCCTTAGTCTTGTCCAGTTGAACACTCCAAGTACCTTCAGTGTCCCCACACACTGCCCCTCAAGGCCTTTCATCACCTTCTTTGCACTCCTTTGGTCACTTTCTAAGATCTTTTTAATACAGTAGTGCCCCAAACTGCCCCCAACCCTCAAGGTGAGGCCGCCCCAGTGCAGAGCAGAGCGGGACAGGCCCCTTCCCACTTGTTCTCACCAAGCCCACCCCATCTCCAGACTCCAAACTTGGAATTTGGGATGCACCCAGCCTGGCAGTGCCCTGCCAGCAGGTGAGAAGCCTCCCCAAGGTGGGACACACCTGGTGGCACTGAGCAGGGGTGCACTTGGGGGCTGTGCAGCCCTGGGAGTTCCAGGGGACATGGTAAGGCAGAGACTTGGGGGATCTCTGAGTTTTCACATGGTACTTACGGCAAGAACAAGATGGGATTGTGGAGTGGGACCTCCTGCCCTGTTCCTGGTGCCACCCTCCCACAGAAATAGCAGTTTTACCAAAAGATCAGCAGAGAGAAACACATCTCCCATTCACAAGCCCACGTTTTCCGAGGAAGGTAAATTATCTTGTCTGAAGCTTTTAATATGTAAAAAAATAATAATCTCCTTGGAGGGAGACATCCAGCATCCATGCAGAGGGCTGTAATGGCTCAGTAATAGGTGCTGTTCTCAGCCCTGCCTCCACCAGAGCTGAATGCACAATGCCAGATTCCAGCCCAGCACATTATTCAGCTGTTGCTGAGACTCAGGGAGACACTACTGTTGTCGTGCATTTGAATTAGGGGGCAGGAAGATTAGTGGTGTGCAAATGAGCAGCATTCTGCCACGAGTAGTTTCTGCTTTCCTTCACTGCTGTCCTCCCCAAATGCCAACATTTACCGCATTCAAATGGTGTATTAAACACCACATTTTATAGCGACTCATCCAGTTTCCCAGGCTGAAATGCACTGAATACGGAGAAAGCTTTTGCTTTTGCGAACCTCTGCTGGCCCTTTGTCAACAGTTGCTGTGAGGAAACATTCCCAACGTGCAGCTCACTTTGAATTGCTGGGCTTTGTGGCTGTCTGGTGTTCCTCAGCTCTTCAGTTAGAGGCAAAGTATTAACTCTGGCTACAGGTTGCTCTGCCTTCCTGGTAATTCTCACCGTATGGTTATCACACCATCATTTTCTGTTTGCTGCCTTCCTCGGGGCAAATGTATTTGTTTCCTGGGGTATTGTTACAGGGAATCACTGCTCTGACTGTCACAAGGCAGTGTTCTGCTGCCAGGTATTTTTTACCTCGTATTGCAGCTAAGAAGAGTCTGCGGTTGTCTCTTTCCCCCTCTGATTATGTTGTCTGTGGCAAACAAGCCCATTTTCTCATTGATCTCACTGTTAAATCTTTTTTTTTTCTTTTAACGAACTTGGGCAGAACTCAAAGCATGAAGTGCTGACCTAAAATGTACCTCTGCCAGCTCTTCAAAGATTTGAGGTTTTAAAAGGCTCTGACCAAATTTAAAGACTTCTTTCACTCCAGCTTTTCAAATGGCTTGGGGTTACTTAAAAGTCACACTTATGCTCCTTCTCCTTCATTGTCCTTATATCTCTTGTTCTTTCTTTTATGCACCAAACATAGAACTGTCATTAAGGTAGCAGAGTGTTAGCCCAAGGAAATATGGGAAGTGTTTATGGCAGTTTTTAATGAGAACTAATTTAGGCTGTGAACAATCCAGGAGAATCTACCTGAAACTGAATCAGAGGTGGGAGTGAACTTAATACTTTTAAAAGAATGACCTGGATTTAGTACTTGCCTTGGTGAAATGCAAAAGATTATGATTTACTGCCCTGGGTATAGTTAGTTTTGTGCTAGGATGTTGCTGAAGAAGGGAGTGTTTTCCATTCATAAGACATCTTGTTGCCACAAGTTTTAGAAATGTGCATCCACCAATATTTATGCCCTCATGGGTTGTTTTGGTTACTTTTAATAGGGATTTTAGCCTAAATTAGGAAAAAAAACCCCAACCAAACAGGATACATTTATAATCACGGATAAACATTTCAATTAGAACTTAGAGTTAAACAGACCATTCTGGTCAAGATTGTGTTAAAATGTATTAGATAAGTTGTTAATTGACATTTGCTGGTTTAAAATCTCATTTACAATGTGCTGTGATGATCTGAATTGTCCTTGGTTTCTCAGTGTATGTTTTACTTAGAGGGGTTTTTTCTTAGAAAAGGAAGGAAAGGGTGATGGCTGAAAATGTGTACAACTTCTGAACTGAAGAACAAAGAGTATAATCTCTTTCAATTAAACCTCTCGGCTTGGGTCTTGCACATTTTAGTTTTTAAAATAACTTTTAAAATGTGTCCAATAAAGAAAAATTCAAGTGAACCTGGGCAGGCAAAAAGTAGGAATCTTCTTGTGAGTAATAATTTATTCCAAGTGAACCTGGGCAGGAAAAGTGGTAATCTCCTCAATATGTTGTACAGGTTGCTGAGTGGGAAACAATAGATGGCAGTCAGATTTCTGGGATGAAAAGTCCAAAGCATGTCACTTGTGCCCTCTGGAGAAGCCAAGCAGCTTCTCTCAAATGAGGGTACGTGGCTGAGATACTGTTTTTGTGCAATGTTTGAACTAGCTTTGAATATATATGGCAGTGTCTGTGGAATTATTTTTGGCAGCTGCTTTGCTGTGTTTATGGTTTTTCACTTCTAATCTGTGGGTTTATTTTTAATTAAACCACTGGAATCCCACGTTATTTGTATGAGTAAGGGTGATGAGTATACTCTTAGCAGAGCTGAATCAATAAATCAAGGGAAAGGAAATCAAAGAAGGGAAGAATATTCAGAGCAATATTCTGGGTCAGAGCTGCACATTCAGACTGGTGTCTGTACACAAATATTTTAAAAAGCCTCTAATTTGCCCCACAGAAGGTGTATTGTTTGATTCTCACACCCACATCTGTATGTGCAGGTCTAGAAATGAGAAGAAAACACTTCCTTTGGTGAAGTGGATGGGAAATGCAGGGGTGAAATGGCCACAGGTTTGGAGCAGAGCTCAGTGACACACACAGTATTAGCTGACCCAGATGAATTAAAAATCAAGCTAAAAGAATATTCTAAGCTGTGTCTTACAGCTTCCACACAACCAGTGCTTTCATCTCATGCAAATTAATACTAATGAACATACACGCACTCCCCCCACCAGTGTACATTGAGACATCATGCAGGATAAACAAGCCAAACACAGTTATTATCGTTTTAATTTGACCATATTGTGGAGATGTCAAAATATTAGCTGGGAAAATTAATTCCTCCAATTTGGCATATGTTTTTTCCTGAAGTGAAATGAAGGGTAGCAGTCATCCTCCTTCAAGTCCTCCCACAATATTTCTGGAAACCTTGTTCAAGACTTCAATTGAAACACCCTTATGTTTTAACTGGCAGGAAGTCAGAAAGTATTTGTGTTTGTACATCCTTTTCCTAACTTCCCTTCTGCTGGAAGGGCAAATAGGCAAAGGGTTGTGTGGGTTGCTGGTGGTTCCTCCATCCTAGAGATAACCCAGCATTGGCTGGAGGATGCCCTCAGACACCCAAAACCACTTCATGAAGAGCAATATTCAATTTTATGCTGTTGGAACCTTAGGAACTGCTTCTTTCAGGGCTTTGCTCCAGGACTTGGAGAGCTGAAGGGGAAGGACATCCCAAGGGGGTCTCTAATTTCCTTATGGGACAAATCACAGACCCTTTTAAAACTGTATTTGCTTTTGTTTCTTTCTGGGCAATTGTCACAGCAACTTAAAGGTCCTAGAGGTGTCAGAAATGGGGGGTGGGGGTGGGGGGGGTGGGATTGGGTGTGTTCATTGTTTACTGGAGAGAGAAGTCAGTACCTGAAGATCATGTATTTTGGATAATGCATGAACATATTACAGTATTTAAAATGATTACAGGGTTTATGCATTAATTAGGTTGACTTCACATGTAAGTGGGTTTTGGTGTATGTATAGATTTATGACAAAGGTGCTTTATGCTCTGTGGTAAACCTGTATGTAGGGTCATTTTAACTAAAAAAAAAATAGAATTACTGGAATCTCTTTAAGGAAACAATTCATCACTCTGCCACCTACAGATTGCCTTAACACCCCTGCCTTTTACACAGCATTGTGCACCCCCTCCTCTGCCACTGAGAGTGGAACATTTCCCCACAGAACTTTTAAACCCCCCTATTTTAAATTGGAGCTTTGAATCCTCTCTGCTCTTAGAGCAGAGGTGATGTTGACAGTGGTATGTCTACTTTTTCTCACTCCTTTTTTTGTTTCTTCTTACTGGGTCTTAAAGCCACCTTTTGCCTTCCCAGGGACAAGGGATAAACTGAAGGTCCATTGTTGCCATGGTGGGGGACAAACTGGAGAGGTTGAATTAATGACACTTACTTTTAAGTATTTGAAGAAGGGGACAGAGAATGTCCCCTGCCTTCCACTGCTTCTCTGCCTTTGCAAGTTTTTGCTTCTCTGCTGTAGCTCTGAAACTTTGCCTGCAGAAATCATGTATTGTTTCCACTGCAAAGACAGGCAAAGATAAGGAAAAGTTGCAAACAAAACTAAACCAGTGCTTGTTTCTGAACACAAAGTCTGGCAAAAAAGCATTTGGGCAAATTCATAAATACAGGGCTTTGCCTTTTCTAATTAGTCAAGTGCAGGGGATGAAAAATTGCTGATTAAAAAAATATTTTGTTGAACATGTTCTGTTTAGTGTGAACAGCAACCTCCTGTGCTGCTGCAGCATTCACTGTGTTGCAGTTGCTCCAAGAGGGTTCCCTGTGTCCAAGGACTCTTGCACATGGATTTTCTTACTTCCCTCTTCCTCCTGTACATATAACAAACAGTACAGGTTTTAGGGTTAGGGACCTGAAAGGAAGATACACAAAATTCAGCAATATTAGCTGAGTTCTTTCTTTTGAGGAACATGAGAAGTGTTGAAATCTCCCTGAGAAACAGGTGATGGAAAATTAAGAAATCAAACTCCAGATTAATTGGAGCTAATCCACTGCTGGTGTGTCTGATCAGCACAAATTGCCTGCCCCTGTGACTGTCATGGTTGCTGGGTAGATTGTTGGTGGCATAATGAGATAAACCTATGACTGAGTGCCCTGGTTTTGGCTGTGGTGAGTTCATTTTCCTCCTGGGAGCTGGTGCAGAGCTGTGGTTTGGATTCAGGGTGAGAGGAGTGACAGCACCCCAGTGTTTTAGGTGCTCACTCTCAGCCAAGGACTTTCCAGTTTCCCACATCCTACCACCAAGCATCCAGGAGGGACCATGGCCAGGACAGGTTCCCGAACTGTCCAAAGGGCTGTTCCACACCACAGGTCATTGTGCCCAGTGTATAAACTGGGAGAAGCTGGCTGGGCACCGGTCAGCAGATGCTGAGCAATTGCACTGGGCATTCCCTGGGCTTTATTCCTCTCTCCTTTTCATTACAACTATTACTGGTTGCCAGTGTTATTATTATATTTAATTTGGTTTCAATTTGACTGTTCTTTCCAACAGGGCAGAATGCTTTTGCCTGAGCAAATCAGTTCTTACCGTGCTTCCCAGAGTACAGCTTGTTTGGGTGTTGGTTTGGGGGTAGAATATCTATAGAAGAGTATATATATTTATATATTGACCCATTTTTATTTCCATGTTCTCCCAACCCTTTGCTCTCCTGCTGATTTCCCCTGGCAGGGACCAGCCCAGCTACTGGTGAGAGTTCAGTCTCATCAGCAGGGGAGTTAATGAGGTTTAGTGACAGTCTGGGATTCTGGTCAGCACCAGTAATGACATGAAAACAAGGGGGGACAGGACTGGCCATGGCTTTTCAGGGCTGAACATGCTGACACACTGCACTTTGAACTGTCACTTGCACATTTAAGACACAACTGCTCTTTAATTCCTACAAACACAACTCAGAGCTAATTTAATTACCCTTTTCTCCATAGTTCTTGTGAGCTACTGAATACAAAAAAGAGGAAGAGGGGGAGTTTACTGGAGTTGTTGAAAGTTCTGTTGTCACTAAGATTCTGAACCTCCAGAGAGGTTCCAAAGCCCTTTCACACCAAAGAGGGGAGTACAGGGGGAAGGAAAATGTTTGGGGGAAAACTGTTATACACAATTCAGGAAAGTTTTAGGAAGGAGTGAAGGAAACTTGTTCTGCTCTGACCATCAGCAGCATGAAAAGGTTTTGAGCTGAGCTGCTTCCTCTTTAACAGAGAGAGTTTCGGTGATGAAACTGGTGCTGTCCAGCGCAGGGAGATTGCAGGAGAGGAGACAAAAGAAAGCTGGAGTTCCTGTGAGATCTAGTCATCTATGGGATTTTGTGCCCATCCATGTGTTGCTAGATACTATTATTAATAAGAGCATTTAACATTTATTGATGTACTGCTGTCAAAATACTGTCTCAGAAGTTATTATCTGAAACTATTCACTGGGTCATGAAGTATTACTGAGATTATCTTCATTATCTGTTCTCTGGTAATTTTGCTTCTTAACTTAGTATGTTGATTTTACACCGCTCTGCATCTCATGCAACCCTGTAGATATAAAACATATATTTTATGTGAAGTTATATACAGTTACTAATATGTTCTAAATACAATATAGGGTATCAAAAGATACTAACAAAGCTTTGAAGTGCCTCAGGTTTTACAGCTTCAGAAATAGTATGTTCTAAATGCAATATAGAATATTAAAAGATACTAACAAAGCTTCAAAGTGCCTCGGGTTTTACTGCTTCAGAAACCCAACCTCCCCTGTATCCTGTGCTTTTATTGCAGACAGTACCTTGGTTCACTGTGTCCCTATAAGGGCTTGAGAGAGCAAAGGCAGCAGGAGTTTGCTGCAGAACAGCCCAGAACATGGAACTTGGGCTGCCCTGAAGGGAGGCTGCAGTGACAGCCATGGTGCTTCCACTCTGCAGCTTCAGGACTTCTCTGCGATATATTAAATATATATATATCTCCTGTGTTCAAACAGGAACAGGTTGCCCCCAATCTCTTCCCACTGGAAAGTGTGGATTCGTGTCCAAGAGTCATATAATTGTATGCTATAAATTGTATTGGGAAAGAGAAACATATTTTAGCATCCAATTAGCTGTAATTTTATGCTAAAAAAGCTCCTGTCGATGGGTGCCTATGAGACAGCCCTGTCAGTGGCTGCATCTTTAGTTATTACCCAACTTTCTCTTCACTACAGACACTCTTCAAAGATGTTCTGAAAGGCTGGAATGTCAATGCAAAATTGAAAGTTGATCAATGTCTCCCATTTCATTAAGAGCAAGATTCTGAACCCCAGGTGAGTACAGAGTGACTTACCCTGCTTTTCTACAGGAGTAAGAAACTGCAGTGTAGCAAACCCAAATTCTCCTATTTGTTCTAAATTTTAAAAGTCAATACAAATACACTCTGCAGACTCCTAGGAGTGTTATTCCCCTGGTAGCACATTGAGGAGCAGCATTGCCTTGGTGCAATGTGCAGGCTGGTCTGTGGCTGTGAAAGCAGGATTTTTCAGTACAGCTATAACACCAAAAGTTACTGTTATGGGTGCATGATTTTACAGCTTTGAGTCAGATTAGGATGTCAAACAGCTTCACACCATCTGCTTTGTGATGCTGCGATGGGAGCCAAGGCTTGGTTAGGCTGAGACAGTAACAGTAGTGCCCTGAAAATCCTAAATCCTCAAATAGAGAAAATGTGATCCTCTGTCCTCAAAAAACATTAAAAACATGCCATGTATATGCTGCCTGTTCTACTTACTATTAACCACCTTCATTTGGGATCCTCAGGCGAGCACTATAAATACACAAATAAGCAGTGAAAACAAACCCACCAGAGCTGAGAGAGTGGGATGAGGCTGTGACTGTCCACAGTTTCCCGGGGAGCTGGCATTGAGCTGGAACTTGGCAATAGCCACAGAGAAATGAGAGGATTGTGGAGAAATATAGCATGTGTGACTGTATGCCCTTGGTGCAGGACTGTTTGCAGTGTCTTGCATAGTCATGACCATCTCCCCCCAGAGAAGAGAGAGGGGCTCCTGTGCTCCAGGGGAGATCAGGAGCCACCTGAGGGTCTTGCTGAGGGTCCTGTCTGACATACCAGTCTCAGTGGGACATGGGAATATCCAAGCCCCACAGGAATAATCTCCTAAAGCCATCTCTTGGAATGAATCTCATCCCAGTGTCTCTAATTTATTCCCAAACATGTCAAATGACTCTGATCTGTTCAATGCTCTGTAATATAATTGGCTTCACTGCTCAAACTGAATCTGCTGGTGATTATCTTTCATTCCTGGTGACTGTGCTTATCTTGTCTGCTGTTTGAGAAAAGACATCCAGGGCAGAGCCTGCCACCCTCTGGGCCTTCTATCCCAAGGGAATGTCTACTGGAGCTTTGTTTGGGTTCTTGGTTTGTATTTTGGTTTCTGAGTTAATATTGCTTTTTTTCTAGTTATATTCCAGGCTGCTTTTAATAGAAATTGTGGAGGTGTGACTGAGTTCTGCTCTGAAGGACTGGAAATACTGAGGTAATCCAGGGCAAAGCACACTGAGGATCTTTGGGCTGCAGGTTTGGATTGGGAAGGGGTTGAGAAGTATGATAGAAGTGGAGGGGGGAGTTTGAACTGAGATGAAGGAAACGCATTTTGGAAGAATTTGAGTGCAAAGCCCCCAAGTTCCTGGTGTGCTGCTGAGAAACAACCACTGCTTTCCAGAGAGCTGGGAGGAATTGCAAAATAGGAAGATTTGAGTTACTAAATATAAAAGGATCTATGAAAAAAACCTTTATTCTTTCTTATAGCTACTAAGGTCATAAAATGCAAGGTTTCTGCTGGAATTAGTGCTTTTTAGTTCAAAGTTTGATGCAAAATTACAGTACTTTGTGGATTTCTATTAATCACATCCAGACACAAGCAGCAATTCAAAACAAAGAAAGGTTTAATCTTTTAGAAGACTAGACAAATGCTTAGAAAGAACATTGGTTTAATTGATTTTCCTTTTGTTAAATGCATTTTCACATTCTCCTCTTTTGTGGTATGCCTTGTCCCATTCCTTTTGATAGGAGGCACTCTTTGAATACAACTTTTATCTTCCTGTAATTCAGAATGAAGATTTTTCCTAGTGGGACTGCCGCAATAAATGGTTTGGTGTTCTGATAAGAGGTTATAAAGCTGATACTTCCACAGAACAATCCTCATTTCTTCCTTTTCATTTATCATTCTTACATTGGCTTTGTTTAATCCTGTTGGTCTCTTAGAACTAACACAGCTATTACAGAGTGCAGTTCCTGAGTTATATGGCCTGATTTGTATGTATAATGGAATTTGGGTTATACTTGGACAAAAAAAGGTTGATATTGTGTAGTTGTTTCCACCCATGGAAGCTCACGGAGCTCCAATAGGTCAGAAAAGGCCTTGTAGGACCCCTTTGTATGAGGTATGTGATATATTAAATATATCTATCTGTCTATATATCTATATATGTATTTCTTTATAGAGGGAAGGTCCATAGGACCAACTGTTGTGAATTCTTCTCTTTGTTGATAAAAACAGTGGGATTTTAACAGAAATCAGGGAAGGCCAATGAAGGTCATTGTCACAGAGATGCTTTTGATGCCATTTGCAGTGCAGGGAGCAGAACAGCACTGTGTGCACAGGAGCCCAGGGACCTCTGGAACCTCTGCATTTCACCAACAAACAGAAAAGCTGGATCCTCCTGCGGCTGCTAAAACCATGAGCAGGGAGAAGTCAGTTGTGGTGTTGTAGCTGGGACTGTGAAATTAAGTTTAATCAGCAGCAGCAGCAGCATTTTTATTGACCTGCCTGCACATAAAGCTGGATATGTATTTTGATGTAATTTTACCCATTCTATTGAATAAAATATGTATGAGTCAATGGCAGAACAAAACCAGACTGTTCCAGTGCACAGCAAGCAAGAGGAAAGCTGAGCAATGTGGTTTGACACCTTTCCTTCGCTGCCCATCAGCTCCTTTGCCCTGTACTTGTAGAGCAGCCCATAGCTGTCTGTACATCCAACAGCTTAAAGAATTATAAATATCAGAAATATCTGGGGAAATGATTGGCCTTGACATGTTTGGGATGTCAGGGCACCTTGGCACAGCTGCTGTGGAGGCTGCCAACAGGCAGAGGGAGAACCTGCTGGTTGGAGAGCTCCGAGGGCGAGAGCTCAGCCTGGAGATGCCAACTTGGGGCTGGCTGTGCTTATTTGTCATCTGTCAGGGCCATAATCTGGGTTTATGTACAGAATCTGTTAATTAGAGCTGTAATGACCTGTTCAGTTCACTGTGTTCCTGCCCTGTTCATGCAGACTTGAGGACAAAAGCCAGTGCCTGAAGACCCAGGGGACTAATTAAGTACACAGTGTTTGAAGTAATTAACATCCTCCTCTGCTGTTGCCAGTGACAGTGAGTGCATTTTGCTGTCAGGGCCCTGCCCTGGGGCCTTCTCAGGCCAGGGTTTTCAAACACTCATTCTGTAATCTGTTTTATCACTTAACCCACACAAATGTCAGGGATTCTTTAATAGATTTTAAAAAAATCTCTGTCAAAACTTGGCCTTCCAAAAAAAATCATCGCTGTGATTCTGTGACCCACACTGTGATCCTTAAAGTCATTTATTTGTGTATCAATTTAAACTAAATTGACCCACACTGTGATCCTTAAAGTCATTTATTTGTGCATCAATTTAAACTTAATAGACCTTTTTTTTTTTTTGCAAAGGGTTGATGCCAGGTTTGTGTACTGCTTATTGGGTTATGTTGTCTGTGCAGATTAAAAGACCAGATAAACATCTCGTTGCATATTGACAAATATTCTTTTGATCTTGCACCTTTGCAAGTGGTGTATTTAATATTCCAACAGGCAAAAGGCCACTAATGGAAAGTAAATAGCTAAAAAATGCCAGAACTCCTGTCCTTACATCAGTAAAGGGCAGTTAAATGCCTCCCTGACATCCGATCCCGTCAGATCTCGGGAGCTAAGCAGGGTCAGCCCCGGATTAGTACTTGGATGGGAGACCTCCTGGGAAATGCCGGGTGCTGTAGGTTCTAGTCCTGAGGACTTCACTGGCACCGTCCAAGCTCGCTCGGCCGTGGCAGATGAACCTCAGGACTGAAACGGTGGGGCCAGTTCTGCGCACGCTGAGCCTCACCTAAAATCCACTGCGCAGGCTGGAAGGGCCCACCCACGTGGGGACAGCCCTTCCCAAATCTTCGTTCGCAAAGTTTGGCCATACATACATACATACACATCAGTAAAATAACATTTGGGAACATGCTTTTTGTTTTCCTTATCATTGAACTGTCTTGGTGTTTTAAGGAAATGATGGTGATGTTACCTGAGAGGGAAATGAGGAACAATTCCATGTCAGCATCTGCTACAAACTGGACCATAAACCTGGGTAAAAAAATGTGGCAGCCTAAAGCCAGTGAGAGTGAAAAACAGGCATCTCCTTTTTAAACAGTGAGTTATCAGAGGAATTTCTCATCTGGAAGAACAGATCAGTTCGATCTTTAAGAAAGTGTCCAAAATAAAAATAATAAGTAAGGCAGTGGCAGTAACAAGATTTCATTTTTAGGAAGTTGCTTTAATGTCATGAGATGATGTTAGGAAGGCATTGCTTCATGATTTGTTGGTGAGGGCAGTTTATCTCTGGGCTCATGACCTCGTGGTGGGTGAGTTTGGAGAAAGTTCTGAGATTGCAGCGCATGCCCCTCTGTTGCTATTACCAAGCATTTGCCCATTTAATTCCTGTAGAGAACAGATTCCCGTGGTATCTCTGGGAACATTTGATCTCCACACAGTCTGAACCTGAATAAAATTAGATTTCCTTCCCAATCAGAGAGAAATTAAGTGTGATTTGATGCAGTTTAAATGCATTGGCTGAGGCAGGAATCCCTTCAGGCTTCTTTCTCCAAATTGTCCCAGTTAGAGCAGTTCAACTGTCTGCTGTACAATTAATAAATACTACTGAATCATAAGTTGTATTCCTCAGACATAACTCCACAACAAATGGGATTGATGTGAAACATCAGCCCAATTAATGCTCCTCACCATCTTCCTTTATTTTTGCTTTTTTTCCACTAATCAATGATCTTCAGTAAGGGAAGAACTGCTACATAAATGCATCAGTAGGGGCTTGGAGGGGTATCCCAAAACTTTTATTTTCTTTTCCTTGCTGTTCAAAAGTGTTGTTGCAGATACATTTATCCAAGCCACTGAGTATAAAGACACGTGTGCATGTGCATTTTTGAGATATAAGGCTGATTTGTCTCACTGGAAATGCTTCTGCAATTAAGATGAGAGTTCAGGTTTCTCTTGAGGTGCGAGACCTGCTGCCTCTCCAGAGCTCAGGTGGATAAGCTTGACAGATGACCCTGGTGGGTTTTTTTAATATACATTTTATCTTTTATTCAGACCTACTGTGCTGTGAGCCAAAGGGCCAATAAAAAGCAAATTCTTAAATACATTTCAAACTCTTTTCTCCTGTCACATCCAATAAATTAATCTAATCCTTAGTAGGATATATTGCCACCTTTACTATATTTTCCAATTTTAATTTATTATAGACAGAAGAAATTGCACCTGTGTCCTAGTTTTTCTGGTTTCCACTGTGGGAACTAATAATTTTGGGGAAAAAACCTTCTCAAAGCTTTAAGTGGATGTAAATGGATGTGAGGACAGGGAAAGGGTCTAGGAAATGTGGCTGGGGAGTCCCTCCAAAGCTGGCAGAGCTGCATGGTTGGAAGGCACAGTGCAAATGATGCTTTATGGAAGTTGGGATAAATTCTCCATTGACTTTATGGTCAGAATGTCACCCATTAGTGTTCCAGAAACCCAGAAAATTAAGCACTAATCCTGCAGAGTTCCTTATGTGTAGCTGTAATCAAATTGCTAAAAGACACCAGGGCTCCTAATGTTCTGCTCCAGGACAGACACTGCCACTGGAACAAAAAGCTGGAAACATCTTCCTGTTTCCTAAAGTCCAGGGAATGATATTTTAGAATCTCATCTTTACCTGAAACAAATTCATTCCTTTCTTGTTTTCTGTTTTGGGTCCCAGTGGTCCTAATCAGTGATTATTCCTGAAGTCCTCTGGTTTGGCACGTTGTATTTCTACCTACAGGACAGTGTCCTCAGAACAGCAATTCTGCTCAGTAAAGGCTCCAAGGATTTTAGTGGAGGTTTAAAATCCCCCAGAGATGTCTTTGCTGGACCTCAGTGTTACTGCCAGATCAGAGAGCAAGACCAGCCAGATCCTCCTTAGAGCCCTGGATGAAAAATCCTGACTGACAGCAAGGGAAACAGTCTCTGTGTAGGGAATAGTTGAGTTCACCTCTTGATTTCTTGCACATCTGAAAGGCAGAGATCCTCATGCATCAGGATTTTTAGGTATGCCTTGAAACGAATTGTTTTGAGATGGTAACTTGTCGTGTAAGATAAATGCTCAGATGATGTTGAGGAACAATCCTGATTCAGTGTTCCTTCCCCCTTGATAGGTTCTCCTGTCTCCCAGACATTTCATCCCATTCCTCCTTGCTTTTGGCATCTTTGGATCACTTGGCATTTTTATGAGCCATGATTTATTTCCCCTTAAAATCAGCTTGTTCATCACTCTCTGATTTCCTGCTACTTTGCAATGCTTTTACTGACAAACACGTTCATTTTGCTTGTGTTAAACATGCAAAAAATATTTACAGCAGCTACATTTATGAGTAGTCTTTTGTTTAAAGTGTTTATAAACCTGAGGAAGGTCTTAGCTCTTTACCTTTATTTTATTATCTTAGTGCCATAGTGGCTTAAGACCTTCAGATTTGTAGTGGCTTGGCTACAATTCACAACTGTTTCCCACACAAATATCAATAACTCCGAGAACAATTTGGTCACTGCAAAGCCACAATTAGAAGGTTGTTTGTTTGTTTGTTTGTTTTCCCACTGTTTTAAAACTTTCAGTGCCATTCCAGCTCGAATTAAATAATAGGAGGGTTTGCAGGTTGTGTTCTCAGCTGCTGAAATGGGTATAATACCTGAGGAATCAGGACAGCTGGAAACTTCTCCCTGAGGTCCTTTTTTCCCCCCCTCAAAGTCTGTAAATACACCTCAGTTAGCCAGCAAAGTGTATGTAATAATATGATAAATATATTTGGTATTATTCAGAGTACCAGTGATAGATCATTGTACTGGCAGATGGGGAGGGAGCAAACAACGCCTAAAAAATTAAATAATTTACATGAGAGCTGTGAGACTACTTCAAAATGCCATTATGAAAATACATTCTAATGAAATTAGTTCAGTCTGGTATTTCAAAGTTTATTTGCTGCCACGAATATTCATAGAAGCTGCAGTTTTTTAGCAATAACATTCATTTGAAAACTTAAAATTAATCATGCCAATATGTGCTTGCCCTGAAAGTGTGAATTCTCAGATGACTCTGGTTGCATTAATTTTCACTTATTGAAAACTTATTTGAGTCCTTTTTCTTTCCCTTGTCTGTGTGATTGGATGGTGGAGACAACCAAATGAATGCCCTGGGATTTATCAGGGTGGCAGCACTGTGTAAACAGCAAATTATAAGTAAAGAATGACAAAAGCAAGGCTGGCCAGAGGCAGCTGATGAACAAGCCATGGGCAAGAATAGGATCACATAAAATCCTTTCTAAACAGTGTCAGCCAGAACAGTTTGTAGAAGTGAAATAAAATTGTTCCTATGGCCAAGGAACAAACAGAGAAAGAAGGGCTTTATATTAAATTCATTTGTCAGCAACCTATCACTCAAAACTTAAATAATGCCTGTTCCTCTTTTCCTAAAAAATAGTATCTCTACCTTAGGATGATGAACCCTTCTAATTCATGTAATTTTTTTCCCTGTCTGATGCTGTTGATGTGCAAGAAGGAGCTGATCTCTCTAATTATGTGAATAAAAACTAGCTTTTAAAACCCTAATGAAAATGGTGAGCATAAAAAAGGGAAATAACTAAATCTCTGGCTAAAATTCAGTAACTGATGTTTTACTGAGGACCCACTGGATCCAAAATGTCAGTGGGGTCAGGGAGGAGGAGGAAGGAGCAGCAGTGTCAATTTAAACTCCTGGTGCACAGTCTGTACTGACAGACGAGGAGGGCACAACTAGGTAAAAATATCAGGCAGTTAACTTTCTAATTAATCAGTCAGGACCCTGAAACACTGACAGACTTGAATGACAGTTTGCATCTGGATCTAATTGTTTTATGTGAGAGGCATCTTAAGGGCTTGAAATTGCTTTGTGCAAAGCTTTCTCCTCTGGATGATATAGAGGAATAATAATAAGGAAATAATGAGGACAGGTGAGCTCAGAATCACTCTGTTTATGGCAGGGAAGCACCGTGTATTCCTGCCAGCTTTTCAGTCAGATGGAGGTTTATTATAATGAAGAAATTGAGTCATGTCCTCTGATACTGAATTAGAGGAAAAGAGAATATTGAAATTATGCTTACAAGAGCCAAAAAAAACCAATCCCCCAGACCAGAGGGAAAAGGAGAGCAAGGATAAGGCAGAAAGACCCATTGAGAACAATATCCCTCAGTCAGGTCTCTCAGCTACTGAAGGTGTAATGAAATATTCCTGTTCCATTCCATGTAGTGCTCCCAGTGTAAAAATAATGATGCAATAGCCCTGAGGGCTGAGCAGTTAATGAAGTCTGGACCCCACCCTCTGCCTCTCATCTGAAAATGAGGTAAATATCTAACATTTCTGTAGTGCTGTGTCCATTTTAAGCACGGCTAGAGCCTAAAAGCTCCTGGACTTCCCCCAAAGCACTTCTTTTCTGCAGATCCCTTAACAGAGTCCCTGTCCCACCACCAGAGTTGGAGGCTTCACCTCTTTTAATTGGCAGCAAAGACAAAGAAGAGACTGAGCTGAGGGGTTTCCCTCTCAGGATTCTCTCCCTGTAAAAGCAGGCAGAAAGAGCAGAGCACAGGTGAGCTCAGCTCAGGGTTGGGGTGTCCAAAAGACCCTTTCCTGTCAGGGTACATTTACTTTTCTTTTCCAGCAGCAACCAGGAGTTTGGCCAGAGAAACAACAACAAATATGTGTAGAGTAATATCAGCAAAGTGCTTTGACACTTGTCTTATAAGGGGTAGGGGAAGACATTCAGCAATTTTCAGGGGGTTGGCCCCTGTCTGGCTTTAGGGAGGGAACGAGAAGGAATTCTGCACTTTGGACACTGTGGAGGATCCAGAAGGAAACTGCATCTCTCAGATTTCTATTGTTATCTTCTTTATTGCTCTGCATGTAGCCAGATGTGAGGAAACCATGCCCCTTCTGACCTGCAGAAACTGCACTTAATTCAGAGGTCTGGCCCAGTTCTGACAACATGGAGAAAAATAATCCTGGCACTCAACACACGTTCACATGAAAATTCCTTAATAGATTGATGCCAGTAAGAAACCAAAACAGAGTTCTACCAATGCCACGATGCACAGAGGAATTAATGTGTTATTTTAAATTAAGAAAAACTGGGACCAACCACACTTCATGCAAGATAAAATTACTGAAAATTAATTTCCTGTTTAGCAGTGAAATAATTGAAGGACTGAAGTTGAGATTAGAAGGCTCTCTGCAGGTTCTGTCTGTGAATAGACTTTCATGTAAAACTCCCCGCAGAGCCTTTCTTTTTTTTAGTTACTTAGGCAGTTTCTTACAAACAGAAGTAAATTAATCACTGGCAAGTGTACACGAAATAATAGAATGATTGGTATAACTGGCTGAGAGTGGATGGCTCTTCTTACATGATCACAACTTTGCAGACCTCCAAGGCACAGCACTTGTCTGTGAGTACCTTTGTGAGTAGAGCTTGTAAAGGAGCTGTTTGAACACCTGCACTATCACTGCCCACCCTGTGCCAGCCATCCAGAGCATTCCCAAGGGGCTGGAATGCCCCACTTCTGCATCATCCTGGGGGAGCAGCAAAAAATAAGTTTTACAAAATTAGAAAGGAGAGAGAGACCTTTGGCTTTTCAGATCTGAAAATCTTCCTGGGCTTAGGACTAACCCATCTGGGATTGCTGCAGCATCTCTCTGTCTGGCATCTCTAAAAATTATAATTTTCTGCTCTGGTAGGTCCACTATTTATTATTTGTCCTGTTACAGCACATAACCCAGGCCTCCTTTAGCTCTGGGGACTGACAGCACTGGAGAAATAACCAGCAAGCCAAGCCACATGTACAGAACACACACAGGAATCTTGGTTTCATCTCCTACTTCTCAGCTTTGGGATGGTGATTTTTGGCATTTTCACATTCTCAACTCCTTGATTTATCCCTTATTTTGTAGACAGCCCAAGGAAGCTTCAGAGGAACAGTGAAAATGTCCTGAAACGTCTGCTGGGATGCTGCAGTTAAAAGAGCTGCTGTAAATATTCCCTGTTCCAAGGTGTTCCTGCTGAAATCTTTGGTGAGATGCTTTTCTAGTACTCAGCAACTTGGCTGTCCTTGGCCTGCTGGTGATCTGGTTACTCCTCTGGTAAAACACAACAAGGACTTTGCATGGCTGCTTTACAATTGTTGGAGAGAAGTGTTCAGGCTTCCTATGTTGTGGACAGACAGCAAGGTGAATTCTCCTCAGTGCTTTGGACACGGGGAATGAGCCCAGCAAAGGGCACAGTCTGACCTTCTGCAGCAGGGCTTTGCAATATTCATCTTTAATTCGTGTGAAGAAAATGATATCACAGCCCCTCTGTGAAACACCGGCAAGTTCTCTAGAATATATGACGTGTATCCTTTGTGAAAGATACACTTTATAAAAAAACCTTTCTTGTGCCATTTAAATGCTAATACTTTCAGGAAACGAGCATTTCAGTTTGGTATGATGTGATTAAAAATAATTAATTTGTTTAAGGGATGAGTTCTATGCTAAAAAGGGCAGTAGTGAGAAGACAAACAATACCTTGACTTTTGGCAACACAGTTTGTATTCAGACTGCATCTTCCTCAAATGTGCCTCAATTCCTTTCTCTACCCCTCCTGAAAAATAAGAGTATTGAAGCATCGCCCTTTCAGTGGCCTCCACAGGAACAGCTTATCTGTACAGAGAATTGCTCAGCCTGAGTGACATGTTTTAAAGGCTGGGCAGAGCACCTTCCCATTCATTTCTCTGGCTCAGCCCTTTTATCAGCACCCTCCAGGCTCCCTCCACTCACTGGCTGGGGGAGATAACAAAGAAAATGAAGAATATTTTCTATTTAGCAAACCCTGGTTCCCATGTGTTGTTAACCTTGTGAGCAAAGGGTGAGACAGGCTTGCTCTCTCAGTGGTGGAATAGCCACTAAGCTGATAAACCAAGCTTCACCAGCACATCTCAAGGTTTCTTTGTCCCAGGTCACAGGAAAGGGGTGGCTTTCACCTTGGAGATGGATTCTCTTACCATGTGCCCACCACTCCCTGTTTCTGCCACAAAAGTGTGAGAAGCCTCAGAGTTGTTTCTGTGTGTTCCAAGCAAACTTTGGAGTTCAGTCAGTCTCTAACAACAGTCTTCAGCATCTTGGGGACAAAGTGAAGAAGGCCTGTGATTGGGAACACAACTCACAGAGCCCAGTTTGTAGAATGCTCTGTAAGAGATCACGTTGCAGAGGGATCTGACTGCTGTTTTCATTCCCATATGCATATGAGTTAATTTATATGCATAAATAAAATAAATAGCCCTTTCAGTTTATTTACAAACAGTAATTTCCAGCTGATCTGTTGCTTTCTCCCCTGCTCTGAGTCCCTGCAGGGCTTGTTCCTTGATCTCTGGCAACTGCCTGCCTAGAGAAGACAGCTCTGCTCCTCATCCCCTGGGAGGCAGTGCTTAATTCAGATCAGATCTCAAAAAACAGTAGCAACTGCTGCAAAATAAGAAAAGTAGCTGTTTATCACTGACAGGAAGAAGAGAGAATATCCTCTGAAGCCAATTTATCCTTTAAGTTGCAGACTAATGCCCATTTTTAGCCATAATGTGTCTGGGATCTGAAGCTTGTGGTGGTGTCGTGGCTGTGTCACCCCCAGGCGGGTGGGGATTCAGCTCCACTTAGAGCTGGGATGTGAAGCTGTCAGATATCACAACAAACTCGATG
The DNA here is from genome assembly GCF_047495875.1 of Pithys albifrons albifrons. Classification (NCBI taxonomy): domain Eukaryota; kingdom Metazoa; phylum Chordata; class Aves; order Passeriformes; family Thamnophilidae; genus Pithys; species Pithys albifrons. The sequence continues at coordinate 44,712,936 of NC_092460.1, read as the reverse complement.
ATATCTGAAGTGACTCAGTCCACCAAGTGAAATTTCCCCCTCCTTTCACACCTAAACATCACTTGACATCAGATTAGCAAGTGCAGAGCTAAGTAATTTCTAATGAACAATTAGTCTAATTGTGTCTACCCCTGTTATGAGCTGATGATGAAATGCTGAGATTGGATGTCTGAAATGATTTGTGTGTTTCTTCAAAACAAGTTTTCCATGGGAATGTCTTGTGAGTGAATTCACTGTGAGTGGTTGAACTTCAGCTGTGATGATGGTTAAGTTATATAAGTCACTGGGATTGTTTGTGTTTCCCTAATTAGATTATTTGCAGTCCAGACAAAACACTGTGGATTGAAGTTATTAGAACTGAAAGCATCGTGACAGTGGAATAAAAGCTGGAAAATGCCTGAACATTTGAACTCAATATATTTGGAGTTAAAGCAGAGCCATCTGAATAACTGGAAAATTAATACAGAAGACCCACACACATCATTATATTTACCTTTTGTTTCCAATGAGGAGGTTATTTAATGAAAATGTTTTTACTCCTCTGGGTCTAACAGAACTTCTTTTAGCACCTGCATTTAATTTCTGTGTTGCTCATGGAGGTGTATTCCATTAATTAGCCGTTCATGTGTGGGGTTTGTCAAGGCCCCAGAGAGTGACATAAACCCTTGCCTGAAATGAATTTTAAATATTTCCACTGATGTCACCAGCACTGTGATTTCCTTCTTTGTTCAGAGTTCCTTCATATCACGGGACGATTGTGTCTGCATCTAGGTGTGATGTTGCTATGCACAATATTAAGGTTTCTGAAAGGGGAAAGAAAAAGTACAGTAGGACATAACTAAAGGGCAGTGGAAGAGTTCCATAGGTGCCTGTGGATGCCCAGAGTCCTGCAGGGCTCAGGGGGGAGTGTCACACCAACATCTGTATCCCCTGAATCCTTCCAAAGGTCACACCAGAGCCTGTCTCTGCCCTCCCACCTTCACCTGCCCCTCACAGGGGTGTCTGGGGCTGTTTGAAGAGACTTTCCTCCCTTTGATATTCCAACAGGTTACACTGACTCAGATGTGCTCTCCGGTTAGTGATAAAGGGATTTTCCCTGCAGTGGCTTCTCTTCTGCACCTCTGCAGTGATGATGAAGCCTCTTTGTCAGCATTTGGGTATCCCTCCCCTGTGTACTGTGTGACAGTGACACTGTGACTCAAAGGAGTTTGATGCAGCCACGAACTGTCAGGGTCAACTATTTACTTGTACCACTGAGAGTGGATCATAGTATGGGACTTTTTCAGCTCACAGGTGTGCTCTGGGCACCTGAGCAGATGCATTTGTACCATAATTATCTGTGCTTATTTTTTTCTTAATACAGAAATCAAACCCACTGTATAGTGTTTTTATGTTATAGCTGTTCTGTAAAGATCAATGTTTCTGAATCTCAGCCTCCTGGGAATAAAAGGCATTGAAATGTTCAGAAAGAAATCAATCTTCCTTTGCTTTGGTCACAGCACTGCAGCAGCAGCATTCCTGAGAAGCTCTGGAATGCTGAGAGGGAAAGGAATGCTAATTCACAGCTCCTCACACATGGTGGGTTTGGAAGGAAACACCAAATTTCATGGCCTTAGCTGCTCCATCCTGCCTGCACCTGACTGGTATAATTTAGGTTTCCTTGCCCTCTGTATAACTGCCTTTCTATGTGTTCCAAACCAGTTATTGGAGGATTTTTCATATATTTTTTCCTATATTTTTCCTATAGATTCATGCTCTGCTCACATCTACCTCCTTAGCTGGTGTTTAGAACTTTAAAGTGGAAATTTTGAATTCTGAACAGAGAATTGTGTACTAGACAGAGATAAAAATCACTAATTCTCCATGTGTTATCTGGAAGGTCTCTGAAATGAACTTGGCTATGTGGTTCATTTGCTACATTTTAGCATTTTTCTTTCTTTTTGTACAGAACTCCCAATCCCACCACTGCTGCCAGGCTCCAAGTCTGCCTTTATGGAATGCCTTTCTCAGCATTGCCATATTCCAAGATGGTGAATTATTTGGAGATGAAGGAATTTACAGATAATTTGCCCTTAATGCACACTAGTATTTCTCTTTTTCTGCCTATGGAATAAAAATTGCATTTCTTTGTTAGCATTGCTGAAGTCAGTCATACAGTGAGTGACAGGAGGCATAGAGAGTATGAGATCATTCCAGCTTGGGCCAAATTCCACTGGAAAAATGGAATAATCCATTATTCTGGGTTCCTGTAGATTTTGTGGAGGCTCCCAAGTTGCAAATGTGTTTTATCCCAGTTCATTTGGATGCCTCTATGACTGTCATTCACTCTGTGACATACAGTTAATGAACTCTAGTAAAGGCATTAAAATTAAAATTCTTAAATGTATATAAGAAGAATCTCAGTCCACAGTATTTTGTCTTTTTCCACAGCAAACCTCTCTGCTGTCATAGTGTGGGAGAGGGAAAATGACATTGTTTGCTGGACTAGAGCACACATTCATACCCAGCTGACACATGGGCCTTGACAGTGAGAAACTGGGCATTTTCTCACATGTTTTTGTTTTCTGTTTTACCACTGCAGATTGGGAAAAGCACAGACAGAAGCAGAGAGCTGCATCTCTTGTGTGGGTATGAACCTGTCCAGGCACTGGCTGACTCTGGGGGTCTTGGCTTCACCCTCCTGCTCCTTCTTTCTTATTCTCCACTCATTTCCTACACATCTTGGTCATTGTAGCACTCTTAGTTTCTGCCTGTCCACCTTTGTGTCTTTCACAACATTTGAAAGGGGGAATTGATTTTTGAAATTATTCAAGTTGACAGGCAGTGCTTCCTGCTAATCAAACCTGCATTGAAGTTCATTCCACTGCAACTTTGGTGTTTCACGGTGATACAAGCTTGGCATGTAAACAGCCTTCAAAGTTTAGGCATGAGGTGTAAAGGCATCAGTGCTGCATTTCACTGGCTTTTAAATGAATCACTGTTTGCTTGGGTGATTTTTTCTCAGAATTAAAAGGCTCAGATCCACAGCTCTGATCTGTCTGATCTCTGTGTGTAGCTTTGTCCCTGAGCCTCCTTTGCAGCAGCAGATTATGTTTATCAGTGTCCTGCATATACATATTATTTTCTGCATCCTTTCTTCCACAGGTGTCTGGCACTGTGGGGAGCAGACTGTGAGCAGGGGCTTAATCATACATGAAAATCCATGGATGCCATTCAAGAGGCAGAATCAGGGATCATCACTGAGCTTCCTTCTCCTGTCCACTTCCTGTCAAGCTTCTCTGGGAAGGAATTCTTCAACAGTGAGTGAATATTGTTTTAATAATTCTATTTGTGAGGGTAACAGCTTTGAAGGTTTTCCTTGACAGCATTATTTTAAAGTTAATAAAGGAAATCAAGCACAGGATTTGCACCTCAAACTTCCTAATTAGGGTTACTTCCTTTGCCAGGCAATATTTCGTGGGTGATAATTCTGTAGAATTTTTACATGAACCACTGCGGCCTGAGATTGTTACTTCAGAAATGAAAGGCCTTTTTTGGTTTTTTTTTAATTTGGTTCCTGGGGAACTGCAATCCAAGGTAGGCAACGAAAAGTCTGGAATAATGTCATCAGTCAGCAGAAATCTGAGAGCTCAAGGTTTTGTCAGTGCAGAGATTATGCCAAGTGCACAGATAAGGAATAGTTTTAAATAAGTTAATTTAATCACTTTGCAAGATTCATAGAAGGTTCAGGGGTTGGAGTGGACCTCAAAGCCCATCCAGTCCCACCCCCTGCCATGAGCAGGGACCCTCCACTAGCCCAGGTTGATCAAGGCCTTATCCAACCTGGCCTTGGACACCTTCAGGGTTGGGGCATCCATAACTTCCCTGGGAAACTGGGATAAAAACCAAGTTCATGATATCTTTGTGCTGTCACTAGTACCAACAAAGCTGTGTCTGTTCCATGCTGCCAAGTCCTGCACAGAGAGGTGCTCAGTTCATGTGTATTCCACAATTCCTCCCCTCAGGGATGTCATTAAGGTCTCTCTGCACGAGGTGATCTGCACTTCACCAACAGATTGATTACCCTCAAGGAACTCCAGAGCAGTTGCTTAGAAGATGCTTCCTGATGTCAGGGGAGTCAGAGCACATTTGTGTGGATCCTGGCCCAGACCTTGCAGGTTTATGGGCACTGGTAATTATGGGTAGGCTTTGGGCACTGATTTCTCATTCCTGTGTCAGCCATAAAATTAGATTCCCAACCTGCACATACTCATTGTTTCATCACACAGTGTCACCCAGTTTGGTTGGATTTCAAGAGAATTAAGCTCTGGCTTCACTCCACTCACCAAGCCAAATTCCCTGTTAAACATAACCTTCAGATGCACATCCAAGAACTTTCTGTAGCAATTTCTCACTGCTTGAACTGATGATTTTACAAACCCAGCAGGTAATTTAAGTGCCAGAAGCTCTCATGTTTCAGAAGTCCACTGTAACAGGAGCTATTAGAGAGACAGTCAGAAAGTGAATGTTGCTTTCAGAGATAATTAAAACTTTTCAGCTTGATAAAATATTCAGGAGAGTCTAAGGGAGATTTAAATTAAAACACAATTGCAGGTGTTCCTGTGGTGAGCACCTATGCCCTGACTGCTGTAGGGGTGTTTCAAGGGATGTTCTTCCCTGGGGCTGCTCCTCCAATTGGCTGCAGCCCCTTGTTCTGAGCAGTTCCCAGTGTGGTTTGGGCAGACTCAGACTGAGTGTCCCTTCCCCAAAGCCTGTGCTGCCACCAGGGCTGTACCCTGTTCCTTGTGGGCTCACAGGAACACAGCAGAGGGGGACAATCACCTCCCTTACTTCTAAGTGTATTGAAGAGGTACATTCTTTCCAGAAACAGGCAGAACAAACATCCTTTTTCTGTTTTGGAGTTTACATAGGTCTCCTCATAATAATCCCTGAATACTTCCCAATCCCCACAGCACTAAACCATCACAAAACCTACAAGAATTAAGAAACTGTAATTCCTTTTCTACAGACAAGAAACGTGATAGGTTAATTGTAAATTCTCTGCAGCAAATTACCTCAAAATCATGCAGTAATGGGTGTTATTTCCACTGGTATCTCTATTACCACATCTTTCTGAGCCCAGTGTACAACAGAGGCGCCAAGAAAATCAGATAATGTGTGTGCAGACACAACACAGGGGTTTACAGAGGCAGAAGCCCATTCTCACCTGAGGCTGTCAGCAACAGTACCAGGGGATCTGCTGGCATTGTCTGCTGTCAGCACATGTCCAGGGGAATCCATGGACACCATTTCATACTTCAGGTGGTTTTGGCAGTTTGTGTTTAGGCTGAAGATGCAGAGGCAGAAATTAAGTCAGTGTTCCCTCTTGCCTGTAGTTTATTTCTTGATACAGTCCATTTCTTTCACCTATATGCTGGAAACAGAAAAAAACCCAAGGATTATCTGGGAGTTGGTTGGTTTTATTTTTTTTAGGCTGCTTTGATAGCATCTTCCTGATGGTAAGATACTGATTTATGTGACATGAAGTGATACCCTGCTGCAAGGAAACAGCCCCATTCTTTCAATGCAAAAGCTAATTTAATGTTGATCTTCCACTTACAAAATGCAAGTAAACACCTTTAGTAAAAACACCTTGCATCAGGCTCCTGTGGCTTTCCCAACTCAATCTGAATTTCTAAGCACTAAAAAAATCTCATTATTGAGAAGTAAACTGGCAGTTCCCTCAGCAAAAGGTCAGGGAAGTGTGAAATAGCCTTTGTACTATTCAGCAGCAGTTCTGGAATATGCACATCACTCATCCATGAGGCTCATGGTGTTTAAATGCCAACTACAGCAGAGCTCCTTCTCTGGAACTCATTTTACTTCTGCCTCTTTTTGCCTTTAATAAAGCAAAGATTAAATGGTTTACAAGAGTTATTACTTTGGAGGTCACATTTCCCCATGTGTCACTGGCAATTACACAGGGAACATGCTTTCTTTTCAAATACTGCATCCAGTGGTTTGGATGGTTAGGGTTCAGCAAGCCCCAAAGTGCTTAAATATGTCTCTGAACTTTGAGGGTTTCTCCCTGATACCATTCCAGTCATCTTGGCTTTCCATCCATCCATCCATCCATCCATCCATCCCCACTTCCCTTTCAGCTCAATTTACTCGCTTTTCCCTTGTTCTTTCTCTCACTTTCCCTGATACCCCTTTTGACCTATCTCACTGGCCTCACACTGCAATTACATCTTTCCTTTTTCCACACTCCAACATCTCACAGTTAGTTTGATCATTCAAATCAGAGGAATTGAAAAGGCTCTTTTGATTTTTCTCTCAGACTAATATGATTTAGGCTTGTTTTTAAATAAGCATTTGTAGAGAGGTATAAATGGTATTAAAAATTGCTTCTTCCAAGCCTTTTAGTTCCCTTTTTTTCCCCCTCAGAAAAAACCCCAAGTGTGTTACATAAGCATAAGGAGAATCAGAAGGTAAATGGATGGGGAATTCCTGACAGCAGCAGAACAAAGGTATTTAATGGGAGGTTACTTCAAAGGAAATCTGGGGAAAACAGAACAACGGGAATACCACGAGGCAAACCCTGCAGAGTTTATTGCTGCGTGTTTGCAGTTTTGTCCAAGGATCACACAGCTCAAGTGTGCAGTGGAGGCACCACTAACCAGACTTATTCAGGAACAGGGCAGAGGAGGAGCATGTTATGGAAATGGTCAGTCCTTGGGCACTTCACAGAAATACCTGTTTAAAATACTGCAGTTTGGCTGTTGTGTTGGTGGTGGGGCTCAGTGAGGGAGGGGGGATGAGCGACACAAACCCTGGTACTAATGATGTGGAGCTCACTGACAATAAATACGGTGATGGAGGTCAGAAATTATCCAAAATGTCACCACTTTAGAGCCTTCACCTTCAGGGCCTGGCAGCCTTGTACTCCTCCTCACACTGCCTCAGTGGGGGGGACAAAAGCACGGAGCAATGTCTGTATGGCCAGACCTCACCAACGAAGATTTGGGAAGGGCTCTCCCCACGTGGGTGTGCCCTTCGAGCCTGCCCAGTGGACTTTTTAGGTGAGGCACAGCATGCACAGGACTGGCCCCACCATTTCAGTTCTGAGGTCCATCTGCCACGGCCGAGCGAGCTTGGACAGTGACAGTGAAGTCCTCGGGACTGTCACAGCCCCCGGTACTAACCGGGGCTGACCCTGCTGAGCATCCGAGATCTGACGGGATCAGATGGCAGGGACGCATTGAACTGCCAGGGGATGGTCCCACTGAGACTCGAACTCAGGACCTTGGGATTCAGAGTCCAGAGTGCTACCCATTACACCATGGGACTGCCCCTCATGGAGCAATAAGGTGTAATCAATAAGGAATGTCTCTCCTGAGCCTGGAACAGCTTCCCCAGTGCTGACTGCACTGTGCAGTGACACTGCAGGCAAAAGCTCTGCAATAGCACAAGCTGCATTTATCATAGAAAGAGAAACTAGAGTCTTTCTTTGCCTTCTGGCTCCCAGAAAAAGTTTGCTCTTATTTTCTGTGCTGGTCTGACCTGCCTTTTTGAGCCTGGTGTTCTTCACCTGCCTCTCACAGACCCATGCCCAGTCCTTGCTGGTGCCAGTGCCAGCCCAGCCACCAGAACAGCAGCTGCCTCTGACCAGTACACACAGATCAGCATTCTCCTGTGTGTGTCTTGGTCTTTGATGACATGCAAATACACTAATTTATGCCTCACAGCTACCCATGGTTGTATTTTCAGACAAACAGAATTAAGGGGAGGATGCTGCAGGTCAGTGGTTAGGGAATGAAACTGCTTTTTGCTGTGAGCAGTTACAAGTCTAAAAGCTATGGGGACAGACAAAACCCAGGAGCCCTATTCAGGTCCTGCACACCAAATCCAGCTTCTGTTTCTGCTTAAGACATCTGAGAGCTTTCCTGATCTCCATCCTGCCCCCATGTGAGCACACACACACATGCACATGCTCACTGTCTCTCTCCCAGGCTCCCACTGATATTTGAAGGCTTATACTTACCTGTGTGGTTTTAAAACTAAAACAATTCTGACACCTGAAAACATGTTCAGTTTGTTGCCCTGTAGTTTTTACCTTTGCTGCTCACTGCTGTTCACTGGAGCACTCCCAAGTGCTTACCCTTCAAAACATGTATTCCTGCTAAGGATGCAGACATGTTTGAGTTATTAGTGATTAGTTACATGTTTCTCATTCTGTAAAGGGGTTTTTCAGCAAGGGATGACACAGTGACACTCCTGTGTGGGTTCTCCTTCCTGACAGGTGTATGCACAGCCCATGTCTTTGTGTTTGGGAAAAGCATTGGCACACTTGGAAATCATGAATGAGTCCCAGCAGTTTTACCTGTGGGTCAGAGATGCTGAACTGGAAAGCAACATGTAGATGCCTGCTAGGAAGAGAGGGAAAAAGGGGCCTTCAGGATGGGGTTTGAATTCAGTGTCTCCAAAGAACTTGTTCTCTGGCTCTATATGGCAAAAAAAACCCAAACTATTTATGCCAAAAGGCTCTTTACCTCTTGGTAAAATTTGTCTTTTGTGCTTTGCTTTACTGATTTATAGCCTCAGGCCAGTCCTTGTCTGCTCCCTTCAGCAGACAGATGGTCTCATAAAATGTTTTTGGTTTTTAGCTCTATTTGGTTTCTATTGTGAATATGTATATGGGATTTTACAGCACAAGTACTTACCTACAGAGAGAAGCTGCTCTGCCTGTGTTAAGTCTGCTTATTTTTACATGGTATTGAAATCACAGCTTTTGTCTTATGGCACAAGGAAGTGACAGTAGTTGGAAGCATAAAGTTTCTGGCTGAAAAGTTTCTCTGAAATGGGTGTAAGTGTCTCTTGCCCTTTATAGGAGTTAATGGGGAGTATCCATGTGAAAGCAATGCAAAACCTGAGTTGTGCAGCTGTTGTGATTATGTTCAAATCCCAGCTCATCACCTACATTTCCTTATTCAGTGTCAATCTCTGACAGGTTTCCCGAGCTGGACAGTGACAAACGGGGGAAAAAGCTCTGACAATTCCTCCCACAATCACCACCTGCAATCCCAGAGAGTGAAGGAGAAATGGAGCCATAAATAGCAGAGAGCTCTGTCAGGCTGTGCAGATCAGAGCATTGATTCAGCCCTGATTGGACTCCCCACTGCTTCCCCTTGGCTATTTATGTCAGGTTAACCTCTCCTTTCAGCACTGACATCTGTTCCCCATCTCCTCATCTCAGGGAACATACTGCGGTTTCCACTCTGTCAGCTGCTTTCCCTTCTCCTGATTACTTTGGAGCAAAGCTGCTGGGTGGGTTACTTAAATCATGCCTCATTTGAAATGAATGTGCTTGCCTTGAGATAGGACACGTGATAAGACATGGTACATTCCAGGAAACCTCCCAAGCACGTACAGGACAAAATCCAAACTATGAGGACCCAGCAGAGAGGTGCAGGGAAGGCAGAGACAGAGGAAAGCACAGGCTGAGCACCGAGGGGGAATATCCCATCTCCTGTTTCACACAGGAAAATGGAATCACTAAACACCCCTCAGGTGAAGTGTCACCCAAAGGAGCATTTCCCTCAGGGGTGTGAGCAGATGTGGACATCCACTTGTCACCAGCAGTCTCCTTCTGGTCATCAGTTCGTCCAGTAAGGTCTGAGAGCCTTTAGGTTGGTCGTTCTCTGTTTGAGTGGGGTCTGTTGGCAAAGGAAAGCCCTGTAAGGCAGCTGGGTGCTGTTTCCCTCCCCTGTGTGTGCTGTCTGCTCTGCTTCCCTCTGCTTGCACACAGAACTGCTGCCCAGCACACCCCACATTCCCAGGGCAGCAGAGTCAGAGAAGGAAACCTGCTGTGCTCCATCCATGCTCACAGAGGAGCTCTGTGTGGCTTTCCTAGAGATGTTCCTCATCTCCCCTCTGTGCTGGTTTGCTGAGCAAACTGCTCTGCTGGGACAGTAGGAAGCACAGCCTTGATTCACGTGCCTTGTTTTGCCTCTTTTGCCTCAGGTCCTTTCTGTGTTCCTCAATTGTCAGACCAGAACTTCCTGCAAAAGTGAGAAGCTTCCTACAGGGGTCACCTTATGAAAAGCAGTGATCATGAATTATGCAGCAGTCTGGCTGATATCAGGTACTACAATTCTTTAAAAATGCTTGGACCTCCAGTTTTCATCTTGTATTTTAGCACAGGGTCACTGGTTTCAAGACAAAAAAAAAAGAACAGGTAGTATTTTATATACTTTTTGGCATACAACACTTGCAGTGCTGTAAATGTAAATTCTGGTGTTGACTCTGGCTAAGGTCACTTTACCTCTTTACCCTGGCATCCCCCAGGGCAGGCATTTCATTACACTTTGTACATGATTTATGTAACCTATCTATTCAAATTCCTAGTTGTATAGGACAGCAGGTTTCATCTCAGGCCAAGAATATTATTAGTACTTAAAGAACCATAATGATGATCCTACCTTGAAGGAGAAAAGAGCCATATGAGCAAGGTAAGAGAATTAATAATCAGGAAAATCATCTCTCTGAAAAAACATGAAGCAACTTCCTTGCCCAGAGAGCTCCATAAAAAGCCAGAAAATCCGAGGTAGGTGAATGTATGATCTCCATATAGAGCACTGCAGTGCTCTCTCCCTCCTCCTCCCCTCACAGTGTTTTTTCTTGTGGAGTTGGACTTTATCTCTGAGTTTTATTCTACTGTTAGAAACTGTTGCTGCTTTGGGAGATCAGCTTTGCAAAAGCAAAGTCTAAGAAATCTGTGCAATTTCTCTAACTTCTATTTTGAGAAGGGAAGATATGACAAACAATTGCTGCTATCCCATGGTATCTGTTGTTAAATGACTGACTCCCAAACTGAAGGTTTTTAAAATAATCCCTACCATGTCAGAGGGAAACTTGTCTTCAAAGTGTTCAAACTTCAGCCAACTGCCCTCATAGAAGGGTTTTAACTCTTAGTCAAAAATAGGGGTCTATGGCCCAGAGAAACAATTTGCTGGAGGTCAAAGGATACAGCCAAAGTCAAAGCTTCCAATATCACAGAAAACAAGACACACAGGTCTTGCAGAGTTTTGATTCTCTCCCCTCAAATCTAAAAAATACAACAAATTATTATGTATATTTTGTACAAAAGGATCCTTCCCTCTGTGTACATTTCCAGTTGAGGAATACTGAGTTCAATGACAGTTTAACAGCTGCTACTGCATCTACCTGAGTCATTTCTTGCCTAATACTCCTCTACTGTGTTGCACAAGGTATTAAACACCATTGAATACATGTTAAACTGTGTGTTCAGGCATAATTACACAAAAAGATTCCTGTGGAGGCTCCACAGAGGTGGAAAGTGTCTCTGTGTGTGCATGCATGTCTGTTTTAAAGGAACTTAGATATCATTATACCAAGTATTAAAGATCCTTTTCTACGCTGCCAGAGCACACTTTCCCCCCGGCCTCTTCAATTCCTACTACTTCCAGCAGCTCCTGCTGATTTTTCCCAAGGAAACAGCTGTGTTCATGGGGCTGCCTCCCACTGGGATGTCTGGGTTGCAAACTGTTCAGTGCATTCACAAGCAGAGCTCTCTCTGTGACCAAGTCCAAAATAAGGTCCCCAGGCATTTTTGCCCTGTTCAGATCTCCAGCTATCCAAGGAAAGTAATGGGTGATTAAGTACCAACATAGAAAACTGATAGGATTTTACTTAAGAAAGAAGCACAGATAAATTTCAGTTAAGAATGAGAACCTTCTCTGTTTTCATGACATTCACATGGTTTAATTGCAGGGCTTCAGACTCTCAGTGTACGAAAAGTTCTGACACTATTGGTACAAATGAGGGCCAAACTCATCCCAAACTGTGGCACTTTCCCCATTATGGGCTGTCTTCAGGGATGCACCACTTTCCCCATTTCTGGGATGTTGTATTATACTGAGTGTCTTGACACTTCAACTTGGTTCCAGCTGCAGTTACAGAAAATGTAAAGGATTGATGCTGTAAGATCAATGCTGGTCCTGTGTAACCCAAATTAGCTGCAGCCCAGTGCAGTTCACCAATTAGCAAAGACAAAAAGGAAAACAGTAACTAGGTGTGCTATTATTCTGCCAATCTTTCCAATCTCTTTTATGTGCAATTCCCACTTCAAAGCACCTTTCTTGTTTGGGATAAGATCACTTACATAAGCAATGAGCCGATGTGACTAAAAATAAGTATTTTGTTACTCCTTCCTGCCTGTGTCCTCAGCTACTGAGAATCTCATTGCTGTTGTTCCTGGCAGTTCTTCAGACTGACACTATACAGCTCTCTTCCCACTTTTGGCTTCTTATTTTTATTGATTTATTTATTCCTTCATTTTCACTTTTCTTTTTCATCCTGGGCACTCAGGTTTTTTTTAGTCACCTCCATTACTATTTTTATGGGGTGAAAGAGAATGTTGAGGGTAAGACTGAACAGGTAGGGGGAACCAAAAGGTTGGGTTTAAACTACTTATTTTATTCCTGGTAGTGCTGGTTTTAAATGCAAATTAAGATTACTTTGGGGTAACTCAGACTAAGCTGCTCAATCTGCAGAGTTAGTTCTCGTAGCCTCTCACTGTGGCTAAGCTGGCCCCCAGCTATTAACAGGGGACTGGGATTCTGCCCTCCTATCCTGCACAGGGAGCTGGATTTTACTGTGGTTTGCACAGGTGCACACAAGGATTAAAGCCCCTGCTGTGAGCAGTGTCTGCTGGTGTTCACTGCTGTGGGCATTGATGGCAGAAGGAAATCAGCCCTGGTAATTCTCCTTGATTTGATAAACTGTGGGCTGAGCTGGTATGAAATGCAACACTAAAATAGAGGCAGAACATGTTTATTCTGGTTTCTTCTCCCAAACCAGATGCTGCTTCCAAGAGGGGACCTGAGAAAAGTCCAGCTTTACAAATGCAGGTATGCCTATGAAGTAAACACACCTATTCAGGTGTCATTGTGTCCTTAAAAGATATATTTGTCCTCCAAACCTGCCATGGAGTTACAAACCTAATAGAAAACCAAACAGAGTGAAGTCCTGAGAGCACCTTCCAACCCTGTGTTCAATACTAGGCTTAATCTGGGACCTTTTTGAGTGGTCAGGTAAGCTGGAAATCCTGCCCAGCTCCAGTTAATTGTCTACAAGAGCCTCTTCTGTAAATGTGTGTCAGGCATTGTGAAGCACTGCCAGGGGTCAGAGGTGTGCAATTCAATATTCGGTGTGTACTTGCAGGAGGCCCCCACAAGAACAGTCCTATTTACTTACAGCAACCTGTCATTTATTGGCACTGGCAACACTTTGCAAGAGTAAGCAAGCTTGAAAAAAACCAAACAGCGCTTTATAAGAAGGACTGGCAGTGGAACTGATGTTGTGAATAGTGTTGCAGGACTATGACACAATAAATCATTCAACTTCCATGGATGGAAAAAATGAAATGTGGAATTGTTCTGTTGGAACACTGTGGTGTGAGGCCCAGTACCCCAGAGGGAGCCCAAGGTCCTGCTGGCTTAGGGGCTCTGCCAGGAAGGAGAAACTCTCTCTGCCCTGAATAACAGGTAAGCTAAAGAGAAAATGAAACAGAGAAGGAAAAGAAAAATGATCAGGGGATTACTCCAGTGCAGTGAGAGCCATGGCATAGGTTCAGTCTTAACCTGCAGCCAAGGCTTGCACACGATCAGGAAGTAGTAGCTCCTAAACTGTGTTAGACACTTTTAAAGTCTATTTTTTATATTACTCGTAGTAGCTCCTAAACCATATTTCATTATATTCCTTGTAGTAGTTCCTAAACCAAACAGTTCCAGACAAAGGCTTTCCAATAAGCCTGAAATACATGACAAAATTTCCCAAGGGGGTGGCAGAGAGGTTGAGGTATTAATCCAGGTAATGAAAAGCAAATCTAAAAGAAATTCTGCATTTTGCCTGCTTGGCAAAATATTACTTAAGCACTGTGCTTGTGCCTAAGGACTCTGATGAGCTTGGTGACCCTAAGGAGCTTTACTTTCCACCATTATTGTTGTCTTTGAGACTACTCACATATTAATAGAGGGGACAAAGTTAAAAGGGAATGAAAATATCTAGTATTGTAAAGTCAGGGAGATTTACCAAATGTACATGAGAAAGTGTTGTGAGTTCCCCTTTAAGTTAATTCAGCACTGGGTAAGTGAGATTTCTTTTTGAACTGATGATTTCCCTCTCTACTCTGACATGAGTGATGCTCTGGGACTCAAAAATCCTTTTTCTCACCTTGCCAGTGATACACACCGTCACCTTGATGAAATAGTTTAATTTGGCTTTTTATATATTTTGTTGGTTTTTTAATGCTTTGGCTTTAAAAGACAAAGGCACTGTATGAAAGCAAGGTATTACTGTTGCCAGGTAGTTCCACTGCACTAGATCAGATATAACTAAGGAGAACAGGGAAGTTAGAAATGAATTTGGCGGGTTTGTTTTTCTTTCTATCTGCCAAGAATTATTGATCAAAGTTCCTTCTGTAGCTCAGTAACCAATCCAGGATGCACTTAAGCAGGAGTAGCAGCCAAACCACCAGTTTGCAGTTGCTGATTGTGGGGTAACAGATTTCCTAACAAAGGAGAAAAAAGGTCAGTGTAAACTTTGGAAATGTACTTGGAGAAAATGAGGGAAATTATATCCCTCCCCAGGAAAAGAGATGGCAATTTAATTAGTATTTCTCAAAAAATGGCTTCAAATGTTGATGCAATTTCCCAGGAACATCAGCCATTTAAATTCCAGATCATTTCCTGCCACTCTGATTCCATCTAGATCAGTTTAGTAAGCTCGTAAAAATATAAATATTGGATTTTGGCCTGATGCTAGTGAAGCATATGGGTCATTAGCCTTGCAGGCTGTGTGCTGACTCTCCTGCACAGGAACAGCAGTTTGTCCCTCTCCCAAAGAACTGCTCTGCTCTGCTTTGTAAGTCTGGGAGGCAAGGGACAGTCAAGGCTTTTTTAATGCCAACATACAGAGGGCAGAACCCAAAGAAAGTCACCCCCAGAGATTCCAGCTTCCCTTGCTCAATATAATTTTCAGAGGAGAAATCAGCCATGGAGGTCAGAAAGAGTAAAGTTATCACTGATTCCTTATCCCTTGCAGTGCAGTACGCTGAGGTCTGATACAGGACAGCAGAGACACGCCAGTGCTGCTCCCGGGGCCCTGCAGCTCCCACAGGTGTGAGCACTTCCCTGTTAATTGCCCTGAGCAGCCACACCTGTGGCACCTCTGCCCTCACACACGGGAGCAATCTTGGAGCCCCAGCTCTGCTGGAGCTTCAGCAGTGTCTCTCCTTCTGGACTTTGTGCCTTTGCTCTCTCTTCATCTGGACTTGGCTATCTCTTCACCTGGATTTTGTGTCTTTGCTCTCTCTCCATCTGGACTTACCTCCAGCCTTGTTTCTGCTCAGCTCCTGACTGGGCTCTCCACACATGGCTCATGCCCTGGCAGTGCCTGGGGCTGTTGGGGGACCCTTCCAGCCCTGGGTACTGTTCTCAGCCCCTGTGGTGCTATGCCCCTCAGGGAGGGTCCAGCCTGTGCTGGGCTGCCCTTGGGAGCTGCCTTGCCTTGCTTCCCCTGTGGAGAAATCCCTGGTGCTGTGTCCTGAAGCCTGCAAAGGTCAGCCCAGTGTGTGACTGCAATGTGAAGCCTTACAGGTACTCTGAGGTTTTGCTGCTCCGGTAGTTGTTTGGTAACTCAAAGTGGCTGATAAGTGAAGCTCCATCTGGTACATGGACAGGTGTGTGCTGTGGGGTTTGTCAATCCTCAGTCTCTTTATCAGTGCAACTGCATGACTGATATGAGAATGAGGATATGAGGAGCAGACCACCTTTAGACAAGCTCTTCAGTTACAAAGGATGACTTTCTCTTGCCATGTTCTCCTCCTGTTGGCTCCAAGAAGCAGCACAAGCTGCAACTCGGTTAGTACATGGTGTGTCTGTGTAGATGAGTGACTCTCCTCACCCCAGTCCTGGGCTGCCAGGGCAGGAGCTGTGCTTTGGGGCAGGAAACACACAGCAGAGCCAGAGAGAGCTGAGGCTGAGCTTGTGTCTGGCTCCTCCTCAGCAAAGGCAGGCAGAGGCTGCTGGGACTGGCCAAACTGGGGCTGTACAATGGGGAACTGCTGTGCAGGTGGGAGGGAGTCCACAGCAGGCTGGAAAGGCAATGGGGAAGGTCAGGGACTGTGCAATAAAGCAGGGCAGGTCAAAGCTAGGGCTGGGCAAGAAAGAAGCCTCAAGAAGGAGCTGGAGCAGAAGAACAAGTGTGTTTAAAGGAGATCTGCAGGAGGTTACTGGAAACATGGATAGGATGTGAAGTTGGACAGGGCTGAGATTTGATTTCTTGTTGTAGGAGTCTGATGCAAGTTCTACTTCTTTGAGGTGGCTGGAGGCACTGACTGTCACAGACTGGCCTTCTAAATTTATCTGTTCCTTGGCTTTCTGTACAAACACTGTGGTTAAAATTGCTTTTGCAGAGGATTTGTGAAGACAAATTAATATCTGCCAAGTCCTTGGGTGAGCTTGTCATGAAATAATTTAATCATCCAAATCCTGTGCCATAAATTAACTCTACCCTGTTAATTCAATGAAGGGGAAAATTCTGGATGGTTGCTTTGTCTGTTAACCACCAGACATCCGCTGTGCTCAGTCTTGGGGATCCCCTAAAAAAAATAGTACCTGCTGTGTCACAAAGAAGCCACATTAAATCTGGAGCTTTCCTTAACATGGAAGACAAAATATTCCATTCAAAAAGCTAGGAGCCTGAATAAAGTTCCTAGACTCAGAATGTCTCAAAACTAAGACCAAGTATAAGTCCACGTACATCCCCTCACCTGCTATTCTCTGAAACATCTAAGCCTGAAGTATTCAGGTGACACTAATCCAATCAATTCCTAGCCCAATTTTCTGGCTCACTAAACCAGCTGCAGGTTGTTGGGAAATGAAGACTTGATCTTCAGCTGTTCAGAGAACTCCCAAGGTACAGTACCCAGCGCTACCTGTGCCAGCAATGTGCCCAGGCTTCTCCTTGCCCTCTAGCAAAGGGGGAGCTGCTTAACCTGGCTGGGAAATAAATGCTGAGGGACATGGCTGCTGCCTCAGTGACACACAGCAGGCTTTTGCATCGCCTTTTAGTGCTGTGATTTCTCAGCTGAGGATTGGCAATGTGGTTCCAACCTGTGTCAGCCCTGTGCAGGGATGGGGCCTTGGGGCATGGAACACTTGAAGTGTTCTGGGGGAGATGCCACGGGCTGTTCCTAGCCATCTTTGGGTTATAAACACTACCAGAATTAGGATCTGTCCCTTTCAGAATTGTAAGAAATAGGTTGGGGGGAACATTCAATTGTATTCCATCTCTGGATATACCTGGCATGAGTTCTTTGGGCTGTGGGGCAAGTCAGGAGCAGGTGTGACTTCTTGATGCATTTGGTTAACCTCCCATGTCCTTAGACACTGAAAGCAGCCTGGTAAGCAGTTTTTCATCTGGGAAGGTTCTCAGCTGTTGAGTGGATTTCACAGCTGAAACAGTACCCTTTGCACTGGCACAAGCAGAGCATTTACAGGCACTAAAATGTCAGTGCAGGAGTCTGGTCACTGGAATACAATGCACATAAACATCAGCTGCAAAGAAGAACGGTGTTGGCTCTTCTGTCTCCTCTCCATCCCTCCTTCCCCCTGGTATATTTAGTGTCCTTTATTTGCAGTACCTGAGTGGTGGATCAGGCATCTTGGTGATTTTCAAGTGCATGCAGTTGAGCTTCCATAAAAGTGAACACAGAGGGAGTGCCTGGCAACTGTCAATGGAATCTGCAGCCTTTAAATGTCAGTTCTTCACCCTCCACATGGCAATATAACATAATGTTAGGATATGCAACTTAGCTTCAGTTTTACTAAGCATCCAGCTTGTGTGTGATACTGCACAGAACTTGTTTTAGAGCAGGAATTGGCAACTGCCTGTATGGTCTCTTCTCACTGTGCCTTTGGGGTTTTGGAAGTGGGAGCTCCTTATAACAGGGTTGTTTGTGTTGAATAAAGGGACCAACAAAGTCTTAAATTCAGAGCAGTAAGAAGCACCTTGAATATTGATTTAATTATGCTGGTAAACAGAAAACTCTGAAAATTTATTATCTTTACCCATTGAGGGTTGCTCTAAGGAAATATAAGGTCTGATATTTGCATTTTCTTTTAGATGCTGAGCAGGTGTCAGTCCTTTTGTAAACTCAGGGGATGGGAGAGATGCACTTTTAGAACAGTAACTGTGCAAATATGGTGCTTAGTAAGGGCACAGCAGCTGTGAACTCAGATGAAGTTGTAACCTCTCCCTGAGTGAGGTTACACCTGCATGGCTGGGGGGACAACCTCCTCACCAGCACATCTGCTGGGTGGGACTGTCCTGGGACAGCTGCACCAGTTCCAGTGGCTCTGCAGTGTCCCTGGGGCTTGTGGTTGGTGAGGAGACAAGAAAATATATAAACACCTTTTCTATTGCAAAGGAAGAGAGTGAGAGCCTCCTGAGCTCAGCTTTTTAGGATGGGAAGCATCTCAAAACTGTACAGCTTCTTCCTGATAGTGATGCCAACTTGTAGCTGGTCACTGCCATGTTCTGGGGGCAGATGAACCTTTGATTATTGAGGCATTTTAGAAACCTCTGCTCTAACTTGATTAGAGAAGCCTGTTGTGTCTCCTATTAACATTTTAACATTCGGTGTATGAGGTGGCTCAGGGTGCACAGGAGGGATCTTTGGGTCTAGTCTGGATGCTCTGAAGCACCTCCATGGAGCCAGGGGCGAAGTGCTGGGCACCCTGGGGGCATATCTAGAGGTCTGCACCCACTGCTCCTGCCACCCCTGGGTCCTGCTGTCACACCCTTTGTATCAGCAGTGACAGAGATGAGGTGTCTCCTCTCTGTGAAGCTTTCCCTGCTCATCACAAACATCCATCCCCTGCTGGAGCTACAAGCAGTGAAGCAGCTTATTGGTTAGTTGGGGTTTCTCTACTTCAAGTTTTCTTTGACTGTGTGCTCTTTTAGCAAGCCTTTGTTTCAGTGGCTTAAACTTCTGTGAAGTCAACTTTTCTTGACCTCATGTTAAATTATTTGCTGCTGGGAAGCATGAATTAAACCAAAATATGGAAGGCAAGGTCGATTTGACTCCTGGCTAGATGGCAAGGGATCTCCATGTCTGGGGCAATTTGTTTCAGCTGAGAGTGCACAGCGTGTCCCAACCTTTCAAAATCCTGTTTACCCAACAGCTTTGCAATGCATATTCAAACTGCAAAAAGCCCCAGAAACTCAATTTTAATTTAGAAAAGTGTTACTTGTCCCTACAAGCTACTGTAGTAGAAAATTCATTAAGATTTCTTAATGTGTAGTGTCCAAGGAAGTTTGATTATGGCAAGTGACAAGGATGTTTTTAATAAGTCATCCTCTGGTAATATAAATATTTTTCTGAAGTTACCGCCTTCTGATTAGAAATTAAAGCATTTTCAGGCAAACTGTCTCTGTTCTGTCTAAATGGGAACTTTGTGTGATTGTGACAATTGTGCCCAAATAGCCTTTTGGGAAGGCAAGAGCCTGGAGAAAACTACATCAGTGCACTTGGGAGAATTTATGATTCATTAACTGAATTATTTCAAAATTTTCTGTTCTGTTTTTTATCCCTCTGAGGTTCTGGATGCTTCTGAGTTTTCCTGAAAGCTGAAGAGGAGAATTTGTGTGGATCTGTTTCTCATGTACCCCAAATGGTCCCAGTAGATGTGAGGCTGAACTTTGAGCTCTGAAATCAGAGGATGTTTCCCATCAGTCTGGACCAGGCTTAGAATTTAACTCCAACCTTATTTCAGTGTAAGAGGGTATTTGAAGATATAAAATATTGGGATTTTGAGTTGTCTGTATTGGTAGGTTTGATTATCACAGTTAACAGCCTGGTTTCCCCTAAACTGGAGGGTGTTCAGAGATTGCTCTTGACAAAGCTGATATCAACAATAATGTTTTGACATTTGCCTGTTTGTTTTTCTGGATCAGTTCCTTGACCCTGTTCACGGTGTGACTGCTCAAG